>NC_051271.1:39985207-40332707 GCF_015220745.1 Sebastes umbrosus
AATCACCCTCTAGTTCTAAACAAGGAATCCACAGCATGAAGCAAAATGAAGAATGGGAGTGTGTGTAAGCCATTTGGGACAAATTGGCTTCATGTTTAATTCATTTGCATGGCTGAAGGCTGTGGGTTGCTAACAATGACTTTAGTGCATGTGGTGTGTGTAACTTGAGTCTATAAGAAACTGGAGAACTGTGGTCTTCCTCTAGTTAACAGCACAAGTATAGCCAGCTCTGACACGGCCTACATAAATTATGAGTGTACGTACGTTTCCGTATGTGTGCACACGTGAGATTGTAAAGTCATACTGGGGGCGTGCTGACAGCCATCTACTGTAGGTAATACACTGATGGAGAGCACCTCATACAACCCCACTCCAAAACATCCAAACTATCCCTTTAAATGAAATGCACCCACTGGTCTCCTCTGTCAGGTCCTACCTCTGTCATGGTGGTGCCAGCCCCCGGTGTAGTAGTCTTGGAGGACCTGTGGTGAGCTCCAGGTCTCCAGCAGGTAGTCCACCTGGTGCTGCTTCCTCCAGGTCAGCGACTGGCAAAGGATCTCCCGCGCCTTGTCCATGTTAAAGTCTCTGGCACGCAAGAAACGCAGTATGTGCTCGTCCTTAGGGATCTGGATAGTGAGGGGAGAGCTTTAGCTGTACTCCATTTGTCAACGAATTACTGAAAATATAACAACAGAACAAAAGCTTTCATAACGTTCACAACACGGCTAATGTTACTGTCAGTTGGTTAATTCAAATAGTAGGGCTGGGACGATACACCTCGCTCGTGATTCGACACCGTCACGATACTTGGGTGCCCATTCCATATGTATTGCGATTTTTAAGTATTGGGATTGGATATTACAATTTATACTAACTTTTTTAACACTAGACCATGGAGGGGAAAAGTTGAATCATCTTCTTCTAGGGACTTTAACTTTGGAAAATCTCTAAATTAATACAGTAAAAAGGTTTGATTTTCAGCATGTATGTAGTCAGAGATGTCCTGAAGTCAAATATATCAGTCATTGTAAGGCATGTATCAATTTTTCTCCAGCAACCCAAAAATCAAAGAATATTTTAATAAATAAAACAATGTAATGGGACATGTAATGTTTTATACTTCTGGTGAATATAATCCAATCAATCTTATTTCCATAGATGTATTTTGTAAATTCAGTACCGTTTTTTAACACCTTATTTTGAAAACCAGACGTAGTCACACATGTATACTTCTGCGAACTTTGACAAATCTGTCTCTAGCTCTCCCATCAGCTCTGTTCTCTTTATCCATCCATGGTCAGCTCCATCGGGGCCGTTTGAATGCATTTAATATAAATGTCAGTATCTGGGTGCTCTACAGTTGTAGTGTCTGCCCATTTGACCACGGAGATGAGAGTGACGGCCGGCTTGACCGCACGTTACCGCGATACGATAACGTTTCCTGTCCATGACAGAGTTAGCATGCAGCTTTAGCCATGATGTCTAGCTCTGCTTTTCCTGTCAATGTGTGAAACCCAAAGTGTTTCCATCCTTTACTGGATGTGTCGTGTTTACCACTCCGGATTTAAAATGCGGGGGTGCAGGTCATATTCACGCGGTGGACCGTCCGCCATTTTCTACTTTCTCATTTCGGCTGTTTTGGTTGACAGATACGGAACGGATATGACATCACGTTACACTCAGACTACAACAATAAAAGTGGTAACTTCCTTCTACCTCCACATAGACTCAAATGAAGCAAATATATTGATTCTGGCATCAAAACATCTATTTCAAAAATAAAAAAATCTCATACATAGAAATCTTGTATTAAGTAGACCATAGGTATCGCAGCAAACAGCAGGTCAGTTAGCCATATTAGCATGGAAAAAGTAGTTGTCAGACTAAAACATTCAAAATCTACAACAACCTCTGCATATATCCCTGATAATGATTATGTTCAGGAGTTGGACAGTAAGTTTTCTTAGTTCCTCATACCTATAAATTGCTATTCTGCTTTATTTTACCTTTCCCTTGTGCGTCTCTTGTAGCCATTTGCGAAGTCTGATAAGACAGCTCTCCTGCAGGGGGGTCAGGTCGCCTAGGTAACGTTTGATGTAGTCTGCATCCAACTTATCTGCAACACAAAAACACAACACCTCCATTAACATAATAAACAAGGCAAAAGTGAGCATGGCTTACATACCCCCGCGCACTGCATGACCCCCACTAATGTAGGGCCAAAGGTTTTGCCCTTTTGGAAAATTTCAAATATTTTGGGCACCCTGGACTTCCTACCCCCAAAAGGCACAACTAGACCCCACTGTCAACCATCAGACCAAAGTTCCAAAGTTCCTGAGTATATAGTTTCAATGTTCTGCTCCGGAAACGACAGTGTGACACGCGAACGGACGAAAGGACGGACACATGGAGCGATGTATACCCCCGACTACGTTGTCGCGGGGGTATAATGAATACGTGGTATACACCTTGAATGAAACCAAAACCCCATAATATGCTGTCATTTCTGCGTCAATTAAAGACCTAATAAAGTTTAACCACCTTCTTATTTTGCTTTGAAATGTGCATGCCCTCTATAACTAAACAATGAGGCCTTGCCTTCATTGCTGTTCTACTCCGTATTCTACTGTTATTTTAACTGTCAATCATCAGTAGGAACAGACCTTCAGGTGTACCAGTCAGGATCTCTGTTAGGCTGTCTGCCTGAAGCGCGCTGCTGTCCTGCTTGGCGTCCTGAGAGGTGCAGTCCTTGGCGTCAGTGGGCAGCGGGATAGAAATGGCAGGCGTGACCGGCAGTTTGGGCAGGACAGGTGGGCTGGTGAAGAGGCTGGTTGGTCTGGGGAGAGGCACGGGGAGGGAGGAGGGAGTCCAGCGCGGCACGTGGGTGATCCCTTCATCCTGTAGCTCCTTCAGGAAAAACTCGATGATTTCTTTTCCCTGTGAGGAACACATGTGAAGAAATGAAGTGTGAGAATTGTGGCAACAACAGCAGAAGAGGCTGTGAATTCAAGGAAATTACATTTAGGGGAGGTATTTGGAATACAAACCAACACTTACATCTTTGATAACCGCATATTCTTTTAATATTTCCATCTGAAGTATCAGGTAATGGACAGGGAGAAAATATAGGGAATGCATTCAACATTGTCCCCACATCCCTCCTAAATACATTAGACCGGCACATACGGGTGCTTTGAATAAAGTCAAGGCCGCGGCCCCTTTTGGGGGAAAGCAAACGAAGATTTCAGTGCATTTTGACGTGCGTTTGGATTGTAACTCTGTTACCGTCTATATGGGACACAGGATTGTTTTCCCCCAAAAAAGGGGTTGTGGTCATGTGAGCCTACTGTAGATGATATATTGCCGGTCTCATGTACAGTATAAAGGCAGTTGACTCACTGGGTCTACAACAGAAGACCCCTGTCCATTCAAAGAGATACAAGCTTATTTATGCAATTACAGCCTCAATAAAAGCCTTGTGTTAGCAAATGAAGGAATTCTGTCCATAGAAAAAACACTTGAGGGCTTTTATTTTGAAATGAAAGCAGGAAGTGTTGATTTAAAAATAAGTCTTTACTTTTTTTCACCTTCACTGTCTGTGACATATTCTACAGATGTCTAGACATGTAAACTGTAGTAATGTAGCTGATATGATGTTAATATACTGTCAGTAGATCACCTTCACTGTCTGTTGTTGCTGTGAACCGCGCGGCATGCGTCAAAAATATGCAAGACCTCTATTCTCTAGAAAAGACGCAGCACGCGGGCAGTGTGGCTGCTCTAACCTGTTAACATGGATGCCGAAATAAAAAACAACAGGCAACGCAGCCACCACGCGCTCCTGATGTTCCCGGTGTGGATGAGGCTTTATGCTATTTTCTGCAACTATTTGTCTGTTGTGAATTTATGTTTCCGTTCATACAAAGAAAGTACAAAATAAACATATACATGTATTGATTAGCTTTAACAACACACACACACACACACACACACACACATACCTTTTTGATACTGCTAGCATACTGCTTCATAGCGATCTTTTCCACAGTGCTCTCAAAGCCGAAGAAGGACTTGATGTCCAGGCTGGCGGTCTGCTCAAAACATGTCCAGTCCTCATTCTCAGGGTGAACCTGTCCCAACACACACAAACATGTACTATGTATTATACTGTATACACCTGCAGAAACAAGACGGCCAGGTTACTATGGTAACCACACAGCCAGCTTCACTAGATGACGCACACCGAGACTATGCACTGTGGGTAGGAGTGCATGTGTGTCAGTCTGTCCATATAAAATGACCCAGCCCTTTACACATGAACAGGATAGCACGCAAACATACAAGGACACATATGTCATGTTCCATCCATCTTTCATCTGATTGTAGCACTGCTATGGTAGCTCTACGGGAGCGGGGCTTCAGATGAAAAAGACAAATCTAAAAATATTATTAATTTAGATATACGCTATGTATGTTCTATAGGGGATGTCCGCATAGGTGCAGTTTGAACTTTAAGATTGGGGGTTCACCAAAAAAATCTAGAGGGAATGTAATGTGGACAACACAGAGAGGTCTAGTGTGTTGGGATGCTGTGTGTCGTCTGCATATTACACTTTGAATTTGTCGCTGATGCTCGCTCAGTTAGGTCCGTTTGATTGCATTGTTTTCTACTGGAATGTCCTAACTGGCCCCGAGCGGCGCTTCACTGCAACGCCCTGTTTCTATTTATTCCTGTTAATCACTTTGAAAGTGCCACAATGGACGAGGATCGACTGTTTCGTGAAGTTAATTTAAGAAGTTATCTATATGTTGCCTGCTCATTTCACTACAAAAACCTAAATAAGGTGACATCTGGCTGGAGGGAGATCCAGCATATTTAACAGATTCAGTGTGGACAGAGAGTGTCCGATGTTATTAGAAGTAAATAAAAAGACCACAAATCTATCTTCTAAGTGTATCTTGTTGGTTTCTTATTCTGTCAATAAGAAGACACAACAAGGTTGATACATTTCATCATTACAATAAATGATTAGTTCTGTGTTATTACAAGAAATATTGTCAACAGCCACTAGGGGGTTCAATGAGCACCCTGAACCAACAAAAACTGAGCCTGTGGATGTCCCAAGCCAATCCTAAAGATCAGTGTCTGGGCCAGTCCGGGCATATTATTATGGATTGGCATCGGCTAAAATAAAGCTGATCAAATGAATTAATGCCATGAGTAACATGATGGCAGGCCAAAATTAAACGTGGCTGTTGTGGGTTTGTGGGATCGCTACAGCCGGTATCTGTTTATTTATGAGGTAAAAGCATCGCTCTCGAACACCACTGTACAACCATGAGCAGGCCCAGTGTTTCTTTTAGTAACAACTGCAACAGAGTGATAGGTCTTCTCTTTACCGGATCGATTCATATCAATATCAATTCAGGAGTCCCATTCTCCCAGTTAAACTTTTATTCATATCATATCAGCAATTTAAGTGTGTTAACTTTAGAGCTTTGAATCAGGGCCTTCAGTGTTTGGACCAAGAAGCTTGTGTGCCAAATTTAAAGGCTACAATGTGTTTCAATGTGTCATATGTGATGCATATTTAATCATTATTTAGGTAAACATAAGTATCTGATCGGAAAGGACGAAAGAACTCAGATCTGGGACAAAAAAACTCGATCTGGATATTTTAACAAATAATTCTATTCATTTTAATTCTGGCTACAACATCATTAAATGTGGAAAGAAGTCAAGGCTTTAATGCTTTCTGAAGGCACTGTACTGGTAGCTCCATTGCCCCTGACCTACTAAAATAATTCAGCTTTAGCCAGGTCCATTAGCTCAGTCTAATTGAGCTGTCCATCCTGGTTACTGTTAGCACAGTGTGCTAAAGCACACAATAAGAACCTCTGTGCGGCCCTGGACCTAAAATTAGCGCTACAGTTAGGTGGAGGCTAATACGAAGTACTTGACCTCATTAACTCAGAGCACATCCATTCATGAATAGGCAGGTCTGAAGTCAGAGTTAAGCGTACAGCACACAGAAGTAGGGATGGGAGAAAAGGGAAGACATGCTGGTTTCAGATCAGTACTTGAGAGCGTTCAGCCAGAATGTGAGCGGACTGAATAATTCACAGAGCGAGGTAGGCTGAGATAGCTAGCAACATGCTTGGTGCTAGTCTAAACATGGCTTTCTGTGCAGGGGAGCAGGGAAGAGATTAGTGGAGACACAAACATTAACATGGGTGTGCTGGCGGCAGCTTGACACTCGGCAGCTTAACAACAGCTTTACAGAGTGTGTGTGTGTGTGTGTGTGTGTGTGTGTGTGTGTGTGTTTGCTCATGTGTCTGTGGGAATAGATGTGAGGTTCTGAATAACTCAATGGGTTGAGCAGGTCATAAACACTGCTCTCTGTACTACAAATATACACACTTGTGTGTTATAAGTGTGCACTAAACGGAACTGGGGTGTGTATGCTACTGACCGAATAGCAGCAGGTCTCATGGATGATGACCCTGTTGGAGAAGGTCTCATTATGGGACTCGATGTGAAGTGTCCTCTCCTTTCGGTTCAGCGTATTTTTCTGGATGAAGTAGACATAGTCCACACCTGCAATCTGCAAACCACACACACACACACAACAACAACAACAACAACTCACGTTACAAGAAGCTAAACTGACATGTGACACCAAAATAAGGTTACACCTTAATTACGGCTGTCGATCGATTAAAATAATCGCAATCGATTAAGTAATCGTGATTAATCGAATGATCGTCTATAGTTAACCATGATTATTAGCAAATTAATCACACACTTTTTTATCTGTTCAAAATGTATCTTAAAGGGAGATTTATCAAGTATTTAATCCTCTTATCATCATGGGAGTGGACAAATATGCTGCTTTATGCAAATGTATGTATATATTTATTATTGTAAATCAATGAACAACACAAAACAATGACAGATATTGTCCAGAAACCCTCACAGGTACTGCATTTAACATAAAACAACATGCTCAAATCATAACATGGCAAACTGCAGCCCAACAGGCAACAACAGCTGTCAGTGTGTCAGTGTGCTGACTTGACTATGACTTTCCCCAAACTGCATGTGATTATCATAAAGTGGGCATGTCTGTAAAGGGGAGACTCGTGGGTACCCATAGAACCCATTTACATTCACTGATCTGGAGGTCAGAGGTCAAGGGATTCTGCCAGTTTTTCCTCGACAAAATTGAGCTCAAGTTTAGAGCATTATTACGCCTAGCGAGTATGACATGGTTGGTATCAATGGATTCCGTAAGGTTTTCTAGTTTTCCAGTATCTTCTCTCTAGCTTTAAAACTGCGCCCGCTACAACCTAAAAGTCGCAAGTTGCGTTAATGCATTAAAGAAATTAGTGGTGTAGAACTAATTTGCGTAATCACGGATTATCACATTATCTATGAAAGCCCTGGAAAAAATTATTTCATACTCTGAAGCAGTGATAAGATAAGATTTTGGTAAAAAACTTAAATCATAATAACCACAATGCATTGTACTTTAGAGCACATAGAGTGACATACATAGAGCAACATACCCTTTTGAGCAGGCGTGGGGCGTCAACATCCAGGGCACATCGGCGCTCAACCCTGTTGGTGGAACCGTCCTCGTTGGTCTCCTCTTCCACCACGTCACTCGCCACAAACATGGGGATAAGGTGACAGGTGGGGAACCGGCGCTCATAGGCCTGAAAAAAGGAAGGAGGAACAGAATTGTCAGCCAACACAATGGTTTGCAATCTGGGAAGATATCTTCTAGGTTTCAAGTTCCATTCTTCTGAATGAAATAGGAGGAATGGAAAAGAGGCTTCAATAAGTCTCTCTACATGCTGTGCAGAGGGCAGACAATACAAATCTGATCAAAGCATGATACAACATCTTTATTAGAATGGGGGTTATTGTATATTGTCGTCAGTGAATTAATGGAGGTATTTAAATGGGTTTTAGATTAAGCAGGAGACTACCATTTACCATCTCTTTTCTGCAGAGCATCACAGTCAAATTTAACCAGCTAACTGGCTTAGTGTTAAAACTATACACTTCCAAATTTAAGGAGTTTTTGCAGGGAGGTTTTAAAACTGCTTCCTAAACATGGTATTCTTGTGTAGGGCAGGGTTAGAGACAGTATTTGGAAAAAATCTTATTTAGAAAGGCTATGCTGGTGTTGATTTCAATAAATATGATTGAAAGGCTCAGGATAAAGTCATCTTAAAAAAGTACCACACAGCTATAAGTCTTATAATACCAGCTTATATAGAATTCATTAGAAAAAAAGTTCACGTATTCTGTAAGAATGCAAGTATTGAGCCAAGAGGGACTGAAGAATCTGAATAGGTGGGCAAAGAATAGCTCAATGCAGCAAATAAGTTAGAGGCCAAACAAAAGCTCCTTCAACCTAGCACCGTTCCAAACTTCTCACTCGAGCTAAGCCACAGCAGACAATGGCCAAGACTGAACTAAAGCACTTTTTAATTCCTTTACAAAAAAGGACTCAATACACAATAAGAGCCGCTGTGCCCAAGGCTCACACTGTGTCTCCAAATTATGTGTTCTCATTAATGCAAAACACAGACAAACTCAGCCAGCTGTTATGCAACAGGGCCTCTGCTGGCAGCATGTGCAACAACAGCACCCATTTCTTCCTTTTCTTTATCATCACCATTCCCCATCTTGGATCTGACTGGCTTGGTTGCAAAACTGGAATGTCTAAACACCAGACTAGGCTGGTAAGTCAACAGCAAACAGTGATGTTCATGATAAGGTGGGCTGGAGATGGCCAAAGTTAGTCATAACACTGAGCTGGTCTGAGACTCTTATGTCATGTTTCCTTGCTGCATAAACCAACAGGATATTACAGCTTGTGAAACTCCATCCTGAAACTTAAAGTCCCAGTGAAACGGAAGCTAGAGTTCCTTTAGACTCTGTACTGTGACATATTTCACAGTGAAACGGAATATTTAAGCGGCGGACAGTTACAGTTACAGCGTGGGCAGGAGTTTAGCGTGATACACAGGACTGTTGGCTCCACACATACACCTCTAGGCTGTCCTGATAACCATTTTTTGGGCTTCAAAGCTTCGGTGAGAAATATTCAAAGGTAGTTGAAGCTTTGGGGCACGGAGCAGCGCAGCAGGCTTACATGTTCTTCTGTCTGTCTGTCTCCATCTCCCCCGTTTTAGTGCCGCTGCCACGCTACTGTACACACACGCACCTTTACACACAACAAACAGCGATATCCGTCTGAGAATAACTAATAATAATTAATGTTGAATATAAATTATGAATAATGTTGTGGGATTATGTCTTATTTCATGGGCTATTTGGGGATTTATACTTTATTATTACATACTTGTATTAAAAAAACAACAAAGCATTTGAATACTGATTTAGAGGTCAATTACCATGGCAATGATCAACCCTACACACCTCCCTCATCTGTCATCAGATCAGGAGGAGGATGAGGGAGAAATTAAAAGGGAAATTTTGCTGATTTTCAACCAAGTCTGCGTCACTGCAGCACGGGCAGTACATGCAGACGAATGGCGCCCGGAGCCCTGCAACCTGCCGGCAAAGCACCGCCTGTCTTTTTGCATTATCCGGTGGACGTTCACTGCATGTAGGCCTACATGCAGTGAACGTCCCCTCAAGTGCAGGATGAGTCATAAAACTTTTGAAACAAGAGAAAAGACAGATTTTGATGTAAAAATACTCTGATAACTCATTTTTGGACATATGTTTGGCATATAACAAAAGATAAATGAACAATTAACACAGGGACAAGGGTTAAAACTGGGGAAATTTAATTTTCTGTAAGTCTCCTGGATATGAATAAATGCATTTATCCATGAGTGAATGAGTAAATTGGTGAATGATGGAGATTAAAGAAGGAACAGGGAAGCCAAAGACAGACAAAGGAAACTACCAAGATGTGGGGAATGTGGCAGTGCAAAAATCTACCACTTCATCAACGGGGACACAGACCAGGAACGTACAGTATGTCTGGAGATAACAGTGTCTGAAAGACGAGAGCAGGCATAGACTGTGCAAGATCAACTGAAAGAGTGAGTGCTGCTCACAAGACTTTCAGGGTCGGCTGAGTTAGTGTCAGCTGAGTCTCGCTGATAAAGGAGCTGTGTCCTATGGTGCACAGGACAACCATATGTCTTTGAGCTCCTGTGAAAAACCATGAGAGTAAGGTAAAGTTCGATATTTGAGCCAGAGCCACTTTAATCGATTGGTCTATATGCATATTACCGTCAATATAAATGTTTCATCTTTATGACTATAGATTGTATATAAAGATGGACGACATGACAGCTCCCCAAAAGTGATGCTAAAACATCTTGATCGCCCCCTGGTGGCTGGCTGCAGTATAGATCACAAGTCCCGCCCCTTCCATGTTAGCAGATGGGACATGGGTCATACTAAAAAGTCAAAGTACACATCAAATACATTTTTCCCAGAGGTGGTGTCTGTCATTTTAGGTAGTTCTTATCACGCTGATGTATGTTCAAGTGTGAATTTGTAATTAAGTGTTGTTTTAATTAGTTATTTGATGATATAAAAAGGGGGGAGATGTCATGATTGATGGCTGTGGATTGTGTAGTAGTTGTGGAGCCGGAGGGTATTGTACGAGAGAGGAAATGTAACTTTAACTTTTCATAACTGAGTCTGTGTAATAGAACACGCTAGCAAGTAGCAGCCGTGCTCGGCTTGTGCAGGTGTGTGGGAGGGACCTCGACCTCAATACCGCGGTCCAATTAGGTTTTAGATTATTGCAGAAAATCACCTCTGAGGCAAACAAATGTTTGTGATACTGACACATTTTGTTCAGCAAAACAATCTTCACAAATGAACACCACTTTTATGATTTTTGAAGTGTGAATGCAATCGCCAGAAGTAATAATCTAACATTAGGCTATAAACGCACTACACCACGGTCGCATAAGCGTGAGTATAAACAACGAGGCTGTAAAGGAGGAGGAGTCGGCGTGATGATGTTTGGTAGTCTCATTTAGCCACTTGTTAGCAACGGCCTTTTTTAAGACACATCAAGGCTCCAAAATTCATTAGTGGGGTATTTATTGATGTATTATGTATTATGTATGCATTATGTCGTAGAACAAAATGTTAAACTCTTTTAAGCTTGTGTTACCCACAGACCTTATTTCAGACATCTAACTAAAAACCCATTAAAAGAAAACGTTGACTTCCAGACAAGGGAACTGGAAGTGCTAAAATGCTCACTCATTTATGGGTTTTAGGATTCTATACAGTATATGTTTATGACTAGTTCAAACTAAATCGCCTTGTTCGGAGCATTTCCACACAATGAAATAAACATGGGTAGGTTCAGTATGTTGATCAGCAGCAGCAGCTGCTGTTTTGTGTGTGAGTAGGCGGTCAGTAGGGTTCAGCAGCTCCTGGCATACCACTGCCAGGGCTACAGGGCTACAGAGCCACTCAGCTGCCCACTGTCCACTGACTGAGTGAATGCTGAGCTCTGTTTTTCAGCCCTGATGCTCTGGAACACTGGGTGCAGGCTTTGTACTGCCGTCAGCACAACAGCGCTGACTGTAAACATCAGTTTCACCCATTAAAAACAATCATACGTCAACAACAATTCAACCACAAATGCCATGCGCAGTCAAAACAATAGGCTTACATACTGTACAGAAACATAGGGTTTACTTTACATGAAACAGTAAACCACTAAGAGGAACAAAACAACTCCATCAGAGCCTTGTCCTGCTTGATGAAAAAGAACAGAAAAAACTGAACAGCCCAACTTTTAGCTGCCCCTTGTGCACTGAAAACTGTTCTAGTGTTGAAAACAGGAAACAGGAAGGCCATGATACCAGCTTATTCCTCCAAAAGGGAATGTAAGGGCATGCTGCTCGGCTACACTGTTGTTTTTTTCAAAAATACACAGAGACCCAATCCGGTCACATCTGATCATCTGACTGACTTTTGTACAATACAATGTGACACTAATAATGACAGTGAACTGCCATAATTGAAAAGTTATACCTAATAACAGGGCTCTCAAAGTTAACACGATAACGCGTTATCGCAAATTTGTTTTAACGCCAATAATTTCTTTAAAAGCTAGAGTGAAAATACTAGTATCATATGAAACTAGAAAACCGAAGGAATCTATTGGTACCAACCATGTCATACTAGCTTATCTTGAAGGAGTATAAATAACGCTCCAAACTTAAGCTACATTTTGGAGAGGAAAAACTGTCATGGCCATTTTCAAAGGGGTCCCTTGACCTCTGACCTCCAGATCAGTGAATGACTTCACAATGGCTTCTATGGGTACCCACGAGTCTTCCCTTTACAGACATGCCCACTTTATGATAATCACATGCAGTTTGGGGCAAGTCATAGTCAAGTCAACACACTGACACACTGACAGCTGTTGTTGTCTGTTGGGCTGCAGTTTGCCATGTTATGATTTGAGCATATTGTTTTATGCTAAATGTAGTACCTGTGAGGGTTTCTGGACATCTGTCATTGTTTTGTGTTGTTAATTGATTTCCACTAATATATACAAACATTTGTATAAAGCAGCATATTTGTCCACTCCCATGTTGATAAGAGTATTAAATACTTAACAAATCTCCCATTAAGGTACATTTTGAAAAGATAAAAAATGTGTAATTAATTTGCAATTAATTGTGATTAAATATCACAATCACAACCATCATGCGATTAATACGTACTACCTACTAACAAACGTGCACTACACCGTCCTACAAATTTTGTCAAATCAATCTCTGAATCAAACCACCACTGAGTGTCAGGTAGTGTCTCAAATTCTTTTCTTGGCCCTTTGACTTTTTGTCGGTATTTACATAAGAACTTGTTTTGGTTAATAAACCTTGACAAGACTACAGTTGATCCAGGATGTCAACTCACCTCTAACAGGATCTAGTCCACATTCTATAAAAAACAACGCTTTATAAAACCCTCCTTAAGGCACGCGTCATGTTGGGATGTGCTCTGGGGCATGACTCACAATACACTACTTAATGCGAGTAAAATAACCCCACACAGTCAATATTCAGGTAATTTGAGGTAATTACATAAGTCTATATTGACTTACAATTTAATGTTGGCAAACAGTGTGTAACCCTTAAAGAGTATTCCATTCAGATGTCTTTTAATTGTTTTCTCGTCTCCCCCACTATCACAGAGAGAAATGGTGCTGACAACTTGAGGGATGGGACACAGTCCTAGAACTAGGGCTGCTAGATTATGGCAAAAATCATAATCATGATTATTTTGGCCAATATTGAGAAGGTACAACGAGCACCAAGTCCACAACATGCATGTAGTCAGAGATGTCCTGAAGTCAAATATATCAGTCATTGTCAGCATTATTTATTACATTTCTTCCAGCAACCCAAAAATCAAAGAACAAAGACATTTCTCTCACAGATTAGTGGTATTTTCTTTTTGATTTATATGGGACATGTAATGTTTTACACTTCTGGTGAGTATAATCCAATCAATCTTATTCCTATATATGTATTTTGTATATACAATTCCCTTTGTTAACAGCTTATTTTGAAAACCGGACGCAGTCACACGTGTATACTTCCGCTAACTTCACCAAGTCCGTCTTTAGCTCTCCGTTCAGCTCCCTTCTCTTTATACTGTACATCCATGGTCAGCTCCATCGGGGCCGTTTTGAATGCAGAGAACAGAAATGTCAGTATATGGGTGCTCTACGGTTGTAGCGTCAGCCCATTTGACCACAAAGATGCAAGTGACGGCTGACTCGACCGCATGTTACTGCAATACACTAGCAATTCCTTGACAGAGTTAGCATGCAGCTTTAACCGTGATGTCTAGCTCTACTTTTCCTGCAATGTGTGAAACCCAAAGTGTTTCCATCCTTTACTGGATGTGTAGTGTTTACCTCTTTGGATTTAAAATGCGAGGGTGCAGGTTTTAACCACGTGGACCCTCCGCCATTTTCTACTTTCTCGTTTCAGCTCGCTGCGGCTTGTTTTGGTTGTTGACGGATACGGAACGGATATGACGTCACGTTACTCAGACTACAACAATAAAAGTGGTAACTTCCTTCTACCTCCACATAGATTCAAATGAAGCAAATCTATTGATTCTGGCGTTAAAAAAAAAGATTTCAAACCCTGACATTTTTTTTTTTTAAAAATCACGATACCCTACCTTCACCCCCGGCCTTTCAAAGCATTGATGACACATCAACACAAACAGACATGGTAAACAAACTCCACCACAGTAAATAGTTGTACTTTGCCTCAACTCTTTCCTGCAAGGCTTTAGCACACTGAGACAGTGAAAAAATATCCAAGTTTCCAGGCTAGCTAAAACTGGGCATGTGTAAGAAAGACTGCAAGGACATCGCCCTCTAGTCTCCATAGTGATAGGATAGGTTCGGACAAAACCACATCTGGCCAAGCCACCATGAGTAAATGGTTCCTGGAATTTCGCTGGTGATGTTATGTGCTTTCCTTTGCATGAGAGAAAATATAAAAACAATACACGGTTACTTAATCCCTTCCTGCTTACACAGAAAACATTCTTCCTTTGGACAGGAGACAATGTGGATAATGGCATGAGTATGGAAAACAAGACTATTTTGCTCAGGAACGGAGATTCAGGAAATCCAGGAGTTCCGAGGGGATACATGATACATTTTAAGACTCCAAAGGGCTGCATGGTCCATGTATACGTGCATAACATACTACCAGGCAAGACAACAAGAGTGCTGGCAGGCCGCCCAGACATTATCTGGCTTGAACTTAAGGCATTAAAAAAAACAAACTTAAATATAGCTGCAAGCACGATCCAAACAAATACAGGAAAAGAGCTCACTAGGACATACCAAGTATTGTTTTAAACCAAAATGTTAAGTTTGCAGCAATCACAACTTGACATTTAGCAAGCCACGTACAGCTGAAAAGACAAGTCAAATAACTGATTAGTTTTCTCTGAGAGTGAATTAATCTAAAACTATATTGATATTCAATTTATTGTATAAAACGTTTTTTTGTTTTTTTAAATATACAAAACATTTTCTAGTTCCAGCCTCTCAAATGTGTGGATTTGCTGCTTTCCTCTGTTTTACATCACTGTACAGTGAATATCTTTGGGATTGGCAGTTTTGGTCTCCTTGGGCTCTGGGAAACTGCAATGGGCATTTTTCATTATTTTCTGATAGACCAACCAATTAATCAAGAAAATAATTGTCAGATTATTTGACAGTGAAAATAATAGTTAGTTGCAGACTTAAAATCTTCATCACATTGATAATCATTTAAAACTCAATCTTGCCGTAAAACATACAGTCATACTTATTGGTTCGTAACATTATCTACCGAGATCCTGTACACCCAGATATCAAGTATGGCATAGGGCTGTCAATCGATTCAAATATCTAATCGTGATTAATTGCATGATCGTCCACGACTAAGTGCATCTGTTCAAAATGTACCTTTGGAGATTTATCAAGTATTTAACACTCTTATCAATATGGGAACGGGCAAATATGCTTGCTTTATGCAAACGCATGCATATATTTTAGGTATGTTACTAATTAACCGTTTAACCGTTAACCGACATTAAGAATTTTATCCGATAAACGCTATCGGTTAAACAGTTAAAAGAAATGTTAATAACTCAAAAGCTGAGCAAAACTCAGAGGAGCGGCTCGTCACATAAAGGAGAAAAGCTGGTCCACCTTAACAGCCCACCTTAAGAGAGTCTGAGTCAGCGTTGCAGATACAGGAAGTTGACTCCGGTCTTGTGCTCACTTGAGCGGAGGAGTTGCAGCATCTAAGCATTTATTCACCGACAAATAAATTGTGCACACACTGCTACACCTACATTCACAGCTAGAATACCACCGACAACCCCACACTAACCGCCAACACACACAGACTGTCGGAAACTTGCTAAAGTTACGCCGCGCTGAAAGAGCGAATGTGTGTGACAACGGTGGCACAAAACCGACAGCAGAGCTGCAGCTGCTAACGTAGCACAAAACACACATTTTGTCGGACAATCGCCAAAGTTACGTCGGGCGACAGTATCGTTACACTGGCAGACACACAGCTGACAACCTGCTAAACTAAATGATGCAGTGGTGGTGGCGGACTTTTACTGGGAAAGTGGCTGCATGTGTACACACGGCATCGTGGCTGCTACAGTAACGCTCCCGGACAGGTGAACTGGGGACTCAGTTTTCTGTGGTGTTCATACACTGCAGCTGGTGCACCGCTGCATGAGACGCACTAATCTTGTCGGTTACCGGTTAATAATCAATTAACGAGGGTTGGGTCCAAAATTAGCATCCCTAATATATTTATTATTGTAAATCAATGAACAACACAAAACAATGATAAATATTGTCCAGAAACCCTCAGAGGTACTGCATTTAGCATAAAACAATATGCTCAAATCATAACATGGCAAACTGCAGCCCAACAGGCAGCAACAGCTGTCAGTGTGTCAGTGTGCTGACTTGACTATGACTTGCCCCAAACTGCATGTGAATATCATAAAGTGGGCATGTCTGTAAAGGGGAGAGTCGTGGGTACCAAAGGGACCCCTTTGAAAATGGTAATGCCATTTTTTCCTCGCCAAATGTAGCGTCCTTCCTAACAAGCTAGTATGACATGGTGGCCAATGGATTCCTTATGTGTTCTAGTTTCATATGATACCAGTATCTTCACTCTAGCTTTTAAACTGAGCCCACTACAACCTCCAAAAGATCGATTGTGTTGATGCGTTGAAGAAATTAGTGGCGCTAAAACGAATTTGCGTGTACACGTTATCGCATTAACTTTGACAGCCCACGTACGGCGAAATCTCAGACAAACAACTTTATATCATCGCACAGTCTGTATTGTTATATTGCTCACCCCTAATGTCGACACAATTTAAGAAAGCCAGGCCACAAGCTTCAGTTATTTTAATAACGTTCACACCAAACAACAAAAATGTCCAGGTATGAGTTTGCACTAGGTGTGTCAGTAGTTTACCTGGTTTTGCTTTTATGGGTTGAGAACCTCTAGGATCAAGTAGCAGTATCACTCTATTCATCAACTACAGTGTGTGAAACTGGTTCTGGTAACAATAGTGCAGGCATATCAGATAAAGGAACTGACAATTATGGCAAAGAAGAAGTGCAAGATGTACGACAGTTAGATGTACTCATAACTCTGCATTTATGGTATACATTAAGCATTATGTGACTGCACATTGTCGTGACAGATGACATGACTGTGGTTAGAGGAGGGAGGTGGTGTGAGTCCACTAATGTATTGCAATACAGTTACCACAAAATATTTGCACTGGATTGGATGAAAAGTAAGAAACACCCTACCCCAAAGGCAAAGCTGTTGTAACCTAACAACAGCTCTGATGCAATGTACAGCTGTTCACAAGAACTAGAGGGAGCAGCAAGTTGCAGAAGACATGAATTGACTTGATGGTAAATGTTCTGGTATATCAAGTTTTATACAGCCTTCCAATGAACTCAGTTACACAACCAAAAACAAAGTGCCACAAACATACAGTGCTTCTCTTGTAGCTGCCAGAATAAAGAAGGCTTAAAAAACATTTAGTTCCACTTTTTGGGAGTGTGTTGCATCATTGATTAGACCATTGTCTTATATAGTCAATCCTGAAAGTGAGGTGAGGGCCAGTCTGCTATGGGTAAAACGAAATCCTTGGCCTGTAGGTCTCCTGGGACCAAAAAAGAATGGCGAACACTTCCGACTTCCTCGGTAGCAGTGTCACATCTCTGGAGCTTATGAAAACGGCTGTGTAGTAGAGACAACAGCCGCCCAAATGTCTGCCTCCGCTATTTTTATCAGCTGGCTTTTTTGGTGTCTGGGAAAATGGGAACATTTTGGTCGGGGCACTTTTAAGATTAAGATATTTGATGAGGACAGCTTAAAGATGATGTCACAACATACTACCAAACAAAACACAGGAAGGATGAGACGTAGCAGACCATCTGGCTGCATTTCCTAAGTATTCAGAGGAAATTCACAAGGGGAAGCATGACTAACAGAGCTGTATAAGAAACACTTGACATGTTCTGTTCATAGGTCCAATCATTTTAATCATTTTGAATAAAGAACAAAACTATGCCTTTTGTTGGTGTTGGGACAAACAAACGATTCAGGATGACTTACACCTTTAGTCTCAGTAATAAACTAGATAGCAGCATACCACAAAGGCCTTTTTGGACCAAACAGTTCTGAGAACTCTCTCAAAGGAACTGCCCACTGGGGAGCTCCTCAGGAACTACATACCTTCAATGGCCTTTTTTTCTGTTCGCATTCACACCACTAATAGTGGGTGTGCTTTAGGGATGCACCAATCCAACTTTTTCAGTCCCGATAGCGATACCAGTCTTTATTAATAATCTGTATGCCTCACTGTGTGGAAGTGACTGGGATCATTCTTGTAAGGTAACATCAGGCTTAACTTAAACATTGTTTTCCTAACTTTGTAAAAAAAAAATTTAACAAATAAATATATAGATATAAATTCAGTGAATTGTCATTTATTCAAATAATAAATTGTACACCAGCAACTTCAACAACAACAATCTTCAAAATGAATAGTAATTAAAATTCAGGCGTAAACCTTTTTAATGCAGCAACATATTGGTCAAACCGTAAACAGGAATGACAATTCTAGTATATGATGTACAGTATGTAGTATATAAACATAGAATTGAATTCAATAGATTGGCCCCACTGTCACCAATACGTGATCCAGCTATTTGAGTCAGTATCAGCCCAATATCCGATCCGGTATTGGTGCATCTCTAGTGTGCTTTTCTGCTACTGGGTTAGCCTTTGAGCTACTGCGGCAGCGGCTTTCACTTGTTGTGTGTGCTCATGGACGAGTTAACTTCTGGACTTCACTGTAGGTCCATTTGTCCATGTTTTCTTTCATTTTTTTTTCGTTACAAGCTGTTGTCTGTGTTTTGTGTTTGTTGTTTACACGGCTAACATGTTTTTAAAAATGGCGGTTGCCGGTGCTGCATTGGCTAATGTGTTCGACCAATCACCATACACTTACACCACTTATGGTTCCTATAGTGCTGGTAGGGAACCAACTCTGAATTTGGAGCTAAAAAAGTCCCTCAAGCAGCGTTCTAAGAACTACGATCGTTCCTAATTCTTGCAATGCAGACACAGTAAAAAGGGAGGTTCTTAGAACTATGAGAAAGTTCCTCCGAAAACGCCCCTTATGTCAGCAAGTGCTTCCTAAAACACTCAAATTTGCTTTGTAACACTTCAGTATCTTACAGTGTCACATGCTTGCAGTCACACTGATAAATGATGCCCACTGTCAGACAACCAACAACAGGCTACATTATCTGGAGTGCTGCCACAGGCTTTCTGTGAAGCTGCTCTCTGGTGTTTCCTCTTAAAAGACTCAATACATTTTGTGCAACAAATACACACCAACCTTGACGTCAGATACAAACAGGCCTGGCTTTCAGTGAGTGCTGCCGGCAGGGGTGTGACGTCATTTAGCCAATGTTTGGTGTCAAAAATCATTACGAGTTTCCACCCACCACCTCAGGTTACCCTGGGCCTTGACCTATTGGGATCGTCATCACAAGGGTTGAGATTCAAACAGCATTAATAAAAGCACTGTTCCCTGCACTGTAGCCCAGGCTCATTTGGGGGGTTTTGGGTATTGTTCGCCATTTGCATGCATGCCAATGATTAATCGGACTGACCTGGGTCATGTTCGATGTTGCTCGGAAAGAGGGTGTTAGGATGCTGTCTGGTGGACAATTGGGGTCACAAGAATATTGAGAGACTAGTAGGCCTACAGATTAGTGAGCCAGCGAATGACAGATAATGTCACGTTCATTCATGGGACAAGTTGTCACAGAAACACAGACCGCTATGAAAATAATGGTCCTGACGCAAAAGGCCTTGCTGGCATCTGTTTACATAATTTGAGGTGAATAGGCTATAGGTGAGTAGGTATAAAGAAACCGCATGTAGAGAGGAAGATTCCTCCAGGTTCATTTCAGAGAGCTGAAGCTATACACCTCTAAACTAGGTCATCGGACAAGGATGGGGGGGAGAGCAGGAGGAAAGTTACGAGCAGGCAGCTTGAAAATTCTGGGTTCTTTTCTACTGGTTCAAATACACAGGGAACTGTCGAAAAGTTATATACAGGCTATACTGGTTTATCAGGGTACTAGTGATGATCAAGAAGAAAAGTAGGGTCTCATCCTTGGTTGAATAGTGAAAACCAGGAAGAGAGAAATCTTTCCTACAAGTTCTGTGATCTGGGTTTCTATTTCCTTTCCTGACATTTCACTTACTTGATTACTACAGTTTCGGTAGAAAAGTCTGGTAATCGATCCTTAAAACCAAACCAATGCAATGACGCAATTTAAGTGTTTTTTATTTTTTTATTTATACACTTTGCTCAGTAGAGTTAGGTGGATTTCCGGTTTTGCCAGTCTGGTCTGGTGTACAAGCTAACACCAGTTTGATTTTATGCCAACCGGTGGAACCGGCATTTGTCATTATGACACGTTCTGGCAAATTAAAAAGTAGCCGTCATCAGCAACAGGTGCCGATGTTTTTTTTGGGTTGACGAGACAAGACGGGGCTTCCGTCAGCCAGTGTTTTGCAAGCCAGCGGCCCATAACGTTAGCAAGTGTGCAATAGAGAGAGAGACAGAGAGGGAGAGCGTGCGACTGACGGCGAGTATGAATCAGCAGTAACGTTATCTGAACGTATAGCAGGGTACAGTGCACAGTTTAGACTGTCAGTGAACACAATACAACTCCTCAAACCCCAAGCCAAGTGCCCGTGTCATGCTTGCCACCAGCTTAGTAAAGTGAAGGGATAGTCCCGAAACTAGCGACAGCTTCGGCCCAGGCTCACTTAAGGTGGACTTTAGGGAAACGCATTTTTAATGCTTTTAAAGGGTTATTTAAACAACTAAACTGAGACAAGCCATTTCCGCAGGACAAATAAATGAATTCATTAAAGAAAATGCTTTTACTAAAACGTCTGCTCCCGCTCCACCTGTCATCGCTGAACCAATGACCGAATAAGATTAATGTAAAGAATAAAACAATTTCGGGAAATTTACCAGGCTTTACTTGAGGACATAAATTAGATGCCACTTTGTTCATTGTCACTTATTATGTTTTTAATCAGTCAATACTTAAGAGTGATTAACAGACCATTGATTTATCATAAGGATTCACAGCTATGTTCATTCTCCTTGCCAGTTTCGAGGGACAAACGATGACAGCAGGACTCTCACCTTGGTTCATTAGGCTTCTCAACGAGGACCGGTTTCACTATTACTCATGATGCTTTTTGAATGAATGTGTACAGATGGAGCATTTGAATAGGGAGCTGTTCATGTGAGCATAAGTAGGTGAAACCACTTAAGGGAAATATCCTGTACTGTATCAAGAGCCTCCATGGCCAGTTCTCCATGGCTGGGCCAACCAGTTAAACAGCTTTACACAATAAAGGGATGCTGTGGACACAGCCTCCAGTGTTGATATAGTGTAGTGCAAACACTATTTGTAGAGTGCGTAACTTAATATTTGCTGTAATTAGACAGATTTAAATGTTTTGAGCTGCCATCACATCTAAAAAGATAGATGTGCAGTGTGATGGAAAAGGTTCGTTATGGCAAATCAAGGGTAATCATAGCGCTACCTAAAGAAAGGCAAGATGCAAAGTTTCTCCACCCATCAGGTCCGAATGCATCGGAGCTGAGGTGTAGACTGGATGTGGGGTAGGAGGGAGAACAAGCTCCTGATTGAACAGATGCAACATATAGTGCCATACCACCCACTTCTCTCCTACCAGTGATCTCACTGCTGCCTTTGTAATGGCAGAACTGCCTGGAACTAGCAACTTGGAGAGAGGAGGGGGACAATCTGCCCATACACAGACCTTATATAAATGTACGGTCCTAAATATTTGGTGGGCTGTGCAATATGCTAAACTGCAGTGCTAGGTTGGGCATTGCATGGCTGGATATATGTGTGCACCAGGAATAGAGAGCAGCAGGATGGCCATCTGTCAGTGTAAGCTGTCAAAAAGTCATCACAGTAATGCTGAAACTATATTATTTTTTTCTGGTGTACGGCTTACTCAGACACAAAGTAAGCTTTAACGCTGTCAGCTCATTAAAAAAAATATATCCTGGAACTGTGCTGAGACAATGATGCTCCCAAATGATGACATGGGGCAAATGTCTAAGGACACATTTCAATATTTGTGGGATTCAATTGCATTTTATCAAATTTAAATTCAGTATGGAATCTGCTTATTTAATAAAGCCTTATCAAACCTATCTTACCTTTCAACACATTTTCACAAACAAACACTACTGACATTTACAAAACAAACTAAATATCAGAGCAGTCAAAGTTGACGCGATAACAACACGTTAACGCAAAATCGTTTTTACGCCACTAATTCTTTAATGCATTAACATAACCTGCAATTTTGGAGGTTGTAGCGGGCTCAGTTTTAAAGCTAGAGTGATGATCCATGCATCATATTAAACTAGAACACCTAAGGAATCCATTGTTACCAACCATCTTATACTAGCTTGTCGCCATAAGGAGGCAAAATAACAATTACTCAAAATCTTGGTGAGGAAAAACTGGCATAGGTACTACTAGATTCCTAGGTTTTTGAGTTTCATATTATAGCAGTATCTTCCCTCTAGCTTTAAAACTGAGCCGGCTACAACCTAAAAACTGCGTTAAAGTTGCGTTAATGCATTAAAGAAATCTTTCATTCATTTTAATTAGTGGCGTTAATATGAATTTAGGGGCAGCACAGTGGTGCATTGGTTAACACTGTCGCCTCACAGCAAAGGGTTGCAGGTTTGAAACAAGGCTTGGGGCCCTTCTGTGTGGAGTTTGTATGTTCTCGCCGTGGGTTCTCCTCCGGTTCTCCGGTTTCCTCCCCACAGTCCAAAGACATGCAGTTCATTGTTGACTCTAAATGTCCCGTAGGTGTGAATGTGAGCGTGAATGGTTGTCTGTCTCTATGTGTCAGCCTTGTGATAGTCTGGAGACCAGACTATCAAAGGACTATTGACCTTCACCCAACGTCAGCTGGGATCAGCTCCAGCCCACCACCCCGTTAATATCATCCCGTTAACTTTGACAGCCCTAATAAATATATACACATACAGCAGCATATTTGCCCACTCCCATGTTGATAAGAGTATAAATACTTGACAAATCTCCCTTTAAGGTACATTTTGAACAAATAAAAAAATGTGCGATTCATTTGCAATTAACTATGGACAATCGTGATTAAATATTTAAATCGATTGACAGCCCTTAAAAGTATAATAAAAGAATAACTTAAAAAAGACATCTGTCAAGGAGGGGTCTTACTGAATTCTAGTTCAAAAAGGAAAATAAGCAATTCAAATAGCCCAGTAATGAAATAAAACAGGCTCAAAATTAGGAATATGAAACATGCCCCAAAAAATGTAACAAGTGTAGTTGGTTTCAGAAGTGTGACTGGGCATTTTATGAGACAATGTGTTTGCAGTCTACAGAAACCTTCATTTTCACCCATATGAGGTTGAACATCATATTATCAGTAACATCTTTTCTGTAGATGGTGCTCTCTCAAATAATGTGATGTGAATATCCGATGCTGGCCTTCAAGGTCCTCTACAGTCACAAATACTTGTGAAAACGTGAAACAAATTGTGACACAGATCGTAATGGTGAACACATTATCCCTTTAAATGTTCAAGATGATCAACTTCCTTTCATAAGTGTGCAGGCCTACTAATCTCAGACTGATCTCCACACGGGACCAATCCACTGCAGAATGAGAATTCCTCATAAGCAACGAGTTACAGGAAACTGCCAGCATTATTGACATCCTGCTTTACCGTAAGGGAAGAGAGGTGCTGGCAAAGCATATTCACTGCATGTTCTGCCAACACTATTACAGCATCCAATTATTTTTATCAACCGTGATGAACCTCTTATTTCCTGGTTTCTGTAAATACTGCTGAAGATTCCCGAGCATCTTGTTCTTTCCCCGGAAAGGTTGAGATAATAGCATGTGAACATTAGAGCTGGAATGATACACCTATCTCCCGAGTCGATACTATCACAATACTTGGGTTCCGATTTGATATGTATTGCGATTTTTAAGTATTGTGATTCTACAGGTATTGCGATTTGATATTACAATTCATTGTGATTTTTTGTTAACTTTTTTTACACTAGACCATGGGAAAAAGTTGAATCATAACCTTCTAGGGACTTTTACTTTGGAAAATCTCTAAATTAATACAGTAAAAATGTTTGATTTTCAGCATGTACACACGTAGGCAAAATTGTTGGTACCCTTCCGTTAAAGAAAGAAAAACCCACAATGGTCACTGAAATAACTTGAAACTGACAAAAGTAATAATAAATAAAAATTCACTGAAAATTAACTAATGAAAATCAGACATTGTTTTTGAATTGTGGTTCAACAGAATCATTTTAAAAAACAAACTAATGAAACTGGCCTGGACAAAAATGATGGTACCCTTAACTTAATATTTAGTTGTACAACCTTTCGAGGCAATCACTGCAATCAAGTGATTTCTGTAACTCTCAATGAGACTTCTGCACCTGTCGACAGGTATTTTGGCCCACTCCTCGTGAGCAAACTGCTCCAGCTGTCTCAGGTTTGAAGGGTGCCTTCTCCAGACTGCATGTTTCAGCTCCTTCCACAGATGTTCAATAGGATTTAGATCAGGGCTCATAGAAGGCCACTTCAGAACAGTCCAATGTTTTGTTCTTAGCCATTCTTGGGTGTTTTTAGCTGTGTTTTGGGTCATTATCCTGTTTGAGGACCCATGACCTGCAACTGAGACCAAGCTTTTCTGACACTGGGCAGCACAATTTCGCTCCAGAATGCCTTGATTGTGTTCAGATTTCATTGTACCCTGCACAGATTCAAGACACCCTGTGCCAGATGCAGCAAAGCAGCCCCAGAACATAACTGAGCCTCCTCCATGTTTCACATTAGGTACAGTGTTCTTTTCTTTGTATGCTTCATTTTTGCGTCTGTGAACATAGAGCTGATGTGAATTGCCAAAAAGCTCCAGTTTTGTCTCATCTGTCCAAAGGACATTCTCCCAGAAGCTTTGTGGCTTGTCAATATGCATTTTGGCAAATTCCAGTCTCGCTTTTTTATGATTTGGTGTCCTCCTCGGTTGTCTTCCATTAAGTCTACTTTGGCTCAAACAGCGACGGATGGTGCAATCTGACACTGATGTACCTTGACCTTGGAGTTCACCTCTAATCTCTTTGGAAGTTGTTTCTAGGCTCTTTGGTTACCATTCGTATTATCTGTCTCTTCGATTTGTCATCAATTTTCCTCTTGCAGCCACGTCCAGGGAGGTTGGCTACAGTCCCGTGGACCTTAAACTTCTGAATAATATGTGCAACTGTAGTCACAGGAACATCAAGCTGCTTGGAGATGGTCTTATAGCCTTTACCTTTAACATGAAGGTCTATAATGTTCTTTCTAATCTCCTGAGACAACTCTCTCCTTAGCTTTCTGTGGTCCATGTTCAGTGTGGTACACACCATGATACCAAACAGCACAGTGACTTCTTTCGACCCCCTTTAAATAGGCAGACTGACTGATTACAAGTTTGAAGACACCTGTGATGCTATTTACAGGACACACCTTAGTTTAACATGTCCCTATGGTCAAATTATTTTACATCTTTTCTAGGGGTACCATCATTTTTGTCCAGGCCAGTTTCATTAGTTTGTTTTTTAAAATGATTCTGTTGAACCACAATTCAAAAACAATATCTGATTTTCATTAGTTAATTTTCAGTGAATTTTTATTTATTATTACTTTTGTCAGTTTCAAGTTATCAGTGACCATTGTGGGGTTTTTCTTTCTTTAACGGAAGGGTACCAACAATTTTGCCTACGTGTGTATGTAGTCAGAGATGTCCTGAAGTCAAATATATCAGCCATTCTCAGGCATTATTTATTAAATTTTTTTCTACCAACCCAAAAATCAAAAATAAAATTAGTGGTATTTTCTTTATAATTTATGAGGGACATGTAATGTTTATACTTCTGGTGATTATAATCCAATCAATCTTATTTACTTATATGTATGTTGTATGTTTTTTAACACCTTATTTTGAAAACCAGACGTAGTCACACGTCTATACTTCCGCTAACTTTGCCAAATCTGTCGCTAGCTCTCCCGTCAGCTCCGTTCTCTTTATCCATCCATGGTCAGCTCCATCAGGGCCGTTTGAATGCATTTAACAGAAATGTCAGTATATGGGTGCTCTACAGTTGTAGTGTCGGCCGATTTGACCACGGAGACGAGAGTGACGGCCGGCTGTTTTCCTGTCCGTTGACAGAGTTAGCATGCAGCTTTAGCCACGATATCATACTTTACTGTATGTATAGTGTTCACCACTTTGGATTGAAAATGTGAGGATGCACTATAGAGATTAATGGACTGCTCTATGTGTGAGTATAGGGTGTATGTGACAATGCATACAAAGCTAAAAGGGACAAGAAACAGGGAAGGATAATAAAGCTGCATGTGGGTTGTTTGTCGCCATTCACACTGTCGTATCACAAAACCTGGTAGCGTTACCATTCTGTTTCCATACCCTTTTTGGATCAATATTTTTTTGCCTTTAATTGCACTCCAAACCATTGCTAAACATTTACAAACGCAAGTTAAAACCGAGAAGAAAGAGCTTTAATGAGCTCTAAAAT
Organism: Sebastes umbrosus; assembly: GCF_015220745.1. NCBI lineage: Eukaryota > Metazoa > Chordata > Actinopteri > Perciformes > Sebastidae > Sebastes > Sebastes umbrosus. Next base: position 40,012,063 of record NC_051271.1, read on the forward strand.
AAAACCACAAATTATCAGAAAAACATGGCAGCAAGCATGCATGCAAAGACTGTCACAGTCTACTGTATGCACTCCTATTAACGTCACATAGCTGCTGCATAGATCTGAGTCACTATCCATTGCCACACTGTAGCATGGTTTGCAGTGTAAAATATGCTAAAGTGCCATTGTGTAAGAGTATGTGCGTACACTTTCATCTGTGTCTAGCAGAGCAAAGCAGGGTGGGGGAGGGGGGAGCTGCTGGAGCAGCATCTCGACCTTGCAGCAGGAAAGAGGGTGAATGAGTGTCCTGGTGATCTGTGAATGAAATCAGCTCCAGAATGTTCTCATAGGCTCCCAGAGTCACGTGGTGGTGGTACAGCAGTCCTTTCTTAATCCTGTTTGAAGCAGCACACTGGACGATAAGCTCTTCTTCCCAAATCAGGCCATAACTCTTCATTGCTTTTGGCAAACAGCATCTAGCCGAGTAAGTGAATTAGACACTGCAGGCAAAAGCTCTGACAGATTCATTCTGAAGAGTGGACGGGGATTTTCTGAATCAGAACAGACAGGCAATGCTGGGACAAGCAAATGAGAAAAGCGCACATAAACAGCTAAATCAGCAAACATTTCACTGGAGCAGGAATACTCAATTTCCTTCCTGATGAACTCTCTGTCTGAATAACTAGTATGAATGAAGTGTAATCAGGTTTCATTCTATTCGTCTCTGCTCTCTTTTTCAATGGACCATGACAAAAAGTGTGTGAATAAAATGACTCGTTACTCTGTTCATGCAAGGCTGACATGAAGGTGAATCTTTGCTTGTAGACGTGAGAACATTAGGTGAGGTAAACGACGGGTGAGCCAGCAGCTCACAGGCGGATTAATCAATGTAGTAGTGCTGCTGCGCCATAGAATTGGGTCGCAAAAAGCCTTAACCAGACCTGGCCATAAGTGGGTCAGGACATGGAGGGACAGGATGTCACCCTGGCAGGGCCGCTTCGCCAGGCTAGACAGAGAGAAGGGTTACAGCAGGAAAGAGCCAAGTTTAGAAACACTGGCTCTGCAGTAAACAGGCACAAAACAATGTGTTGGCGATCCGACACACACTCGACACACACGAAAAAAAACGTGCTAAGGTATGACCCACATATAGACAGGAGGCACAAGGAACTCCAAGTAGTTCATGGTGCAGAAGAAGACCGAATTAGCAGATTTTACAGGATCTGAGCTCCAAGCAGCAGCAAAATGTATATCTATTCAAAAACTAACCAAATCAAATCAAACCTGGTATTGGTAACATGAGCTCTGCTGTCTTAAAACAGCTGGATTTTGGTGCCGTTATCTAACCACCCAACAGGCAAACAGACGCATCAACGGACGCATGGGCTTCATTGAATAAAATGTTCTGGTAACACTTTATAATAAACACCTATAAATGGTAAATTGATAGTTAATTAAACTTAGGGCACTTCCTGCATATGCCCAAGGCCTATAGAAGGAGGCGGGTCACGCGTCACCAACACGTCATAGCTTTGGGGGGACCACACATGCGCAGTAAAATCTGGTGTGCACTTGTCAAAATTGAGCCAATCACAACGCAGGACCACAGCTACAGTTACACTGTCCATGTGTTATACCCCATACCCCAAGACCCATGTCCGCCCGTGTCCCAACCTCCTTCCATAGGCCTTGCATATGCCTATGCCAGGGCATAAAACCAATGATGTGTTGATCTTAACGGATCAAGACTCCATAGTCTAACAATGGCATGTTTAAATCAAAAGTCAAATCGAATTTATACCTTAAAATAAAAAGCCATCAAATCGTGGATTTGGAAAATCGTGACACCCCTACATACGACACGCTGGCGACAGGAATCAAAGGCAGAACTGGTAATTATGTTTTACATGGAATTGTCACAAAGCTGGTGACGCAGTTTAACACAGTAACAACACTACAAAGATGAGGTCCCCCACCAACTATCACGGGTGTCCATGTGATGAGGACTCATCTGATTAGGCCGGTCAAAGTTTTTGTACAAACACTTAACTGTGTTTCACTACTTCTTATTCCACAGGCCTCAGACACACAATAACTCAACTGTGACCGAGCGGTTCATGGAACCCTGGCCTGGATTATAGGAAACAATCATTTTCTGTAATGCACAGGGGGCCTCATCAATGAGCCATTGGTAACAACTACTTCTCGAGGAAACAACAGGTTCCAGTCTGTCTGAGGAGGAGGTGCGTGTGTTTTCACCTGAGTTAAACAGAGTGTGTGGGCCCCACAGAAAGGGAAATACTGAAATTCAGAGAATCTGAAGTTACACGGTTGTTGCCCAGAGGCTACTGTGTTGGCAGGCAGAGCTGAGCCTAATAAGTGGCTAACACAGTCTGGTTCGCTCTGCCTCTCCCCTTAATGTTAGTCTTCTTGTGCCATTTCTGTTTATTCCTGCTCCGCTTCCTCATCTTTTAGCCTTTGATTTTGTGTTCTCTAGTTACTAGACCTGCTTTTGAGTGTTTCAACAACTAACCAATGACACATGATTGCTATTTCAAAACTCTTTTGAAACTCAGTCTGTTGCCATGAAAAACGACATGTTTTGTTTGTGTTGCTGCCACTGTTAAAGAGGACTTAGTCACTAAGAAGGAAACGTCCCTTGTCGTTGATGGTGCCAACAAATCCAGCGGGCATTACGCTAGCATGGCACATCCTGTTCTTTCCCCTGTAGAAACTCTACGAGGACAGGGGCAGGACCAACACACTTTGTCCTTGTTGATTAGCTGCAGCCCCATACGTTCCCATGGAGCAGGAGAGGCTACGATAGGCTTCCACTCATTTAACACCCTCTTTCTGCAGCATGCATACTTATCTGGGAGTTGAGGTGCTTAAGATATCGTCTTTTAGGCATCAAGTTAACAGTTATTTACTATTCCAGGGTCAACCTGTTTTTTTTATTCCTCTTGTGGCTATTGAAGTCATTCTTCATTTGTGGATGTGTTCCAGAAGCAACTATCCCATCTGGCCTGAAACAACAGCGAGAGGGGTATTGTGTTGTGCTTTTACATGGACTAGAGGCTCTGAGATTGGACTGCTGCGATAATAGCAGCAGCAGCATCTACTATATTTCCCTTTTATTGAGATGCAGCAGCAGACTCAAGGGACCGCTGTGGCTGGGAGTGATTTTTATTTATTTATTTCTAAACAAACTGCTGCCGTACGTTCTTACTTCAGTGACACTCCCAACTCCGCAGCAAAAAAAAAAAAACAGGCCAACTTTGTGGAGCAAGAAGAAGGCAATCAAGGTCAATGCTAATACACGTGTGTTGTGTTTGTGTGCTTTTGGGCAGCTCAAACTAACCCAGTCAGCTGTTAGTCAACAACACTCATCCTTCTGAGATCTGTGCCTGAGTTAACTTTATCTACAAAGGACGTTCAGAGTTTCCTATTAGGGTACATACTAGAGGTGCTGTGGTGTGCGTTTCACTCTGGTCAGTACTTTCAGGAGTTGGCCTCTTAAGTGACATGCAATCCTCAACATCAGGCGTTTCTGCAATAAATCACTTAGTGAAGCGGAATCTCTATTCACGTCTAGTCCTGTCAAGTTTACCCCTTAAGCACAAGCCAAAACAATACTTAAAGCTTAAAATAAAGCAACACCACCCAATGATACAAAGCTGCTGACGGTTAGTTTTGTTTAATTTTCTTGCTTTATTATGTCCATATTGTGGTATACATGGGTAACTTCATTCTAAAGAATAAACTTGACGGCCATCAAAGTCAATGCTAGAATGGTCAAAAAGAGCATAAATTTGGAGCGTTATTTAACGTTCTTCCCAACAGGCTAGTATGACATGGTTGGTACCAATGGATTAAGGCTGGGGTGATTCGTCGCTTTGCGTAAATACGTCGATTTACGTAACGTGCGTCGACGCATCGGATGACGTAATGAAAATGCGCTGCGCCCGGTCCGAGCATGGATTCTGATTCCCCCAGAGAGCAAGAAGCGTCAAAAAACCTCTCCAACATTCATCAAAGGTGTGGGAATACTTCAAACAGAGACCCAACAATGCGGTGCTCTGTAAGTTGTGCAGAATGGAGATGGCGTACTACAGCAGTACAAGTGCAATGCACCATCACCTGACAAGAAGGCATCCCGGAGCGCTGCGTGAAGAAGACAGCAGCAAGACACCGCTGTAAGTCCTGTTTACTTTTTCATCACCCAAGCATGATCTATTAAGATTGTAAAAGCGCGGGCGTGTTTCTGTTAACAGTAGTCATTTAAAGTTTGTTTTTAAAATGTTTCTTCATCACCACCATGTTAAAAGTATTTTATGGACCACTGTTATAGTAACGTAACGTAACGTAACGTAACGTTACACCACGCGTCATCTAATGTTGTTATTCGGCCTTTTATTTTTTCTGTTTACTTTAACGGCGATGTATGAGTGAGAAAATGGCTTAAAGTAACGTTACATATTGTTCTACAGTCTGTGACTGTTAGTCTGTAAATAGTTTCAATTATTTCTCTCTTGCTCCACACTGATGCAAAAGTACATTTCCTAGTGTTTATCTTAACTGCATATTATTACAGTGATTAAATAAATCCATGTCTAAACCATTTTAAGTTTTAAGTTAAGTACTTAAGTAAAAATACTGATGATAATTATTATTATTATTATTAGCCTAATGTCGTAACACAACAGTGCTGTGGAAATTAGACCTGTTTTAAATGTGCCACTATTATCATTATTCTAATGGCTTTCTGTGTCTCTTTTTCAGGACGAGACAAAGCAGAGTGGAGGACTTTTTCCACAAAAAGAACATTGCACTTTATTCCTTTTACATGAATTTACAATACAAGCTCTTGTTTTAATTTTATTTTGGAGAAGTTTTATGTTGGACTGAAAACAGATTACCAGTAAAGACTGGTATATTTTTTGTTGTGAAATAATGCCATAATAATATTCTTGTTTTATGTATATGTTTATAAGAGAAGATATTTGAATAAAGTATTGAAATAATAATGAGTCAAGTTTTTGATATCTATTTATTTATAAAAAAAGAATTCTAATAATTGATGAATTAGTCGTTAGATTAATCGACTAATCGAAAAAAATAATCGTTATATTAATCTTTAAAAAAATAATCGTTAGGTGCAGCCCTACAATGGATTACTTAAGATTTGTAGTTTCATATGATACCAGGGGGGAAGCTTCACTCGAGCTTTAAGACTGAGCCTGCTACAACCTCTGAAAGACAGAGGTTAATAGTTTATATAATAAAAGATCAATACTTGACGTCCGTGTATTGGTACAATATTGCCACATAAAATATCGCAATACTATACTATATAAATTTTTTCACCCACCCCTACAAAGTATGTCATTTGTTGCAGTTAAACATAAAGATTGGTAGGGCTGTCCTCAACCAAAGGAATTCAACACTCATACCATTTTGAAGACTAACCATTTAGTTGATTTAATCGACAGATATGTAAAACTGAGTTTCTTTACAAAGAATAACACAAAAGTACCACTTTAAAGTTAGAAGAGTGTCAAATCTGCCAAAACGCTGTCAACACTGGGAATACTGAGAATAACGTGTTCAAGCAGGGTACAGTAACCGCTGCAGAACAAAAACAGCTGAAGGGCATCGGAGATCCGAGCATGACTTATGCAACAGTACACTCAAGTCACAGCAGTGTTAGCCGTAGGTTGACATACTTTGATAGCACCTGTCAGTTAGCCGAGTGGCTCCTCGAGGCCAGGGGAGGAGAGGCTGATTTCATCTAAAGAATGCATTTAAAGGCTTTAACGGAGGAATGTAGAGCCTTAGTTTTTACCTTCAGAAGAGTAAATGGGTATTTCAAAGAACTGACAGTATCCAAACAAGTCCAATAGAGAGAGAACACCAAAATCCTCAAACCAAAATGTCAAATATAATCCTCCAACAGACGAAAGGGAGAAGCCATTACTGGCAAATATTTCAGAAGCCTGACAGAGGAACTGGAGGGAAGAATAACAAGGCTGAACTAAGCTATGGCTCAATATAGCAATGTGCATATTATTTATAATTACTGGGCAAAATATTTAGGCCTGCCTGCAGAATATGTACACCTTATACACATTGAAAAGAAAAAGTAATCGTGACTAGGGATGCTAATTTTGAAAAAAAATGTAACCGTTAACCGACAAGATTAGTGCGTCTCATGTAGCCGTGCACCAGCTGTATGAGCACAACAGACAACTGAGTCTCCAGTTCACCCGTCCGGGAGCGTTAGCAGCGCAGCATTTAGTTTAGTCTAGCAGGTTGTCAGCTGTGTGACTGCCCGGCATAACGATACTCTGTCGCCCGCGTAACTTTAGCGATTGTCCAAAAAACAGTGTGTGTGTCTGTGCTACGCTAGCAGCTGTAGCGCTGCTGGTGGCTTCGTGCTCCCCGTAGCCACACATATAAGGTCTGCCAGTGCGGCTTAACATTAGCGAGTTTCCGCCAGATTATTTGTCGGTGAATAAATGCTACAACTCCTCCGTTCAAGCAAGCTCCAGGCGAGCTCAAGACCGGAGCCAACTTCCTGTATCTGCAACGCCGGCTCAGACTCTCTTCTTAAGGTGGGCTCTTAAGGTGGACTGGCTTTTCTCCTTTACATTTCAAGTCGCTCCTCTGAGTTTTGCTCAGCTTTTTAATTAATTATTAATATTTCTTTTAACTGTTTAACCGATAGCGTTAATCGGTTAAAATTCTTAATGTCGGTTACAGTTAAACGTTTAATTATTAACATCCCTAGTCTTGACATAAAGACGCTGATGCTTGTTTACACACTATAAACAGCACACTGTATCAATGCTTTGTGATGGTTTCCCTCAAACGAAGGACGTTGTTACACTATTATGCTGCAATGGCGACAGACCTGCTATAGAGGAAGTGAGAGGGGAGAGATTTCACTGGGTTTACAATAAAAAGAACCAGCAAGTGATGTGACGCACCATTAAGTCTGCTCTGCAGTGTCTGCAAAAATACTCACTGCAGAGAAAAGTCGCGAGAAGGAAAGAGATTAATCCAAATGCACCAATCTCACTTTCAACTGAACTGTACATTTTAGCCATTTATTAACTCAAAAATTCACTATAGATTCTGACCACATTGCTTGTGTCTTAACTATTATATCATACAACACAAAGCAAACATTATTTTCCGTATCCAATTAATAACATCCACCTTGTCCGTTGCTGCCCTAGTTTAAAACCACCCAGGGCTACTCCATTAGTTTTGCAAAAGTAAGCCTGTTCCATCTACAAAAAGCCCATGAGGTGGCTCATCTCCAGCATACAAATCGTGCAAGTCTGCTTTGCTATTATTACTATTCCCCCTTTTGGCTGCATTAGACCCAAGTGTAGAGACCAGCCCTCTATTTATCGCCATCTGTTTGCCCGGTGCTCAATTCAGCCTGTGCTAAGGAGATTTAGTCCTCCTGCATCCTCGTTCTCGCCGGTGTAGAAAGCTGATTTCCATTTAAAGAAAATGGCAAAAAACACATGACAGGCTGCTAAAAGGAAGTAAGTCCCAACTAGCTTACTGTTGATCAGTGGTTATTTACATGAATAAAGCAGGAAAAGCCATATATTGCTAAAACTAAAAGTACAGCAATGCAGTGTCTATGACTAGTTAGCATGTTTGGCTAAAATGAAGGGTTGTATAATCAGGCCAGGCCAGGACTAGACTGCAGACGTGCACTACACCACAATACTGACAAACAGCAGCTGAGGTCAAAACATTGCTGAGTAAAGCATCCATCACTGGGAGATTATAGTTCATGGTGTATACCATTACAACTTGTCATTATTATATATCTTTACACTGTATTTAAATAGAAAATAGAGCTCATTTAACGATACAGAGATAAGGTGTGATAATTGATAAATCTATTCTCTCATTGTCTTCCATACCCAGTGTTGTCATGAAAACACAGTAGAAAGTAGGGCTGCACGATTATGGCCAAAATGATAAAAAACAATTATTTTGATCAATATTGAGATCACTATTATTTATTACTATTATTCATAGATTTTAGGGATAAAATATTCTTATTGCCATTTCACATTTAAATCAACGGAGAGCTGCTGCTTTCACCTCCATGTTCTGCTACATTCCAACTGTCGAAAAGTCTAAATGTTATCCTTTTACTTTGTTATTGTCACCTATATAATAGTGGTTACTTGCATAAAAACACACAATTCAAATGATTAGGAAAAAATGATTACATTTTTATCTAAATATTTGCTTTGATTAAAAGAAATATTGGCATCAGTAGTTTTAATTATATATTATAAGCTGCTTAGAGCTAGTGTTAGGAAGTTACACAGGTCCTATTTCTCTCTCTATTATCTATTTTATATTGCTGTGAAAACATCTCCTTCAAACAACTGGATTTATTCAAGTTTCTCTCCAAAAAACTACAATTTACAAGGTTAAACTTGAATGCATCATGATAGCGTTATAACTTACCATCACCCAATACTAGTACATCTTGAACGCAAGAAGAGAATCTTCCACCCATCCCCATTCTGACAGGCAGCACTGGGGTCAAGACTGACTAACTGCTTTGCATGGCAAACTATATGCAGATAAGGGGAATTAACACAAGTCCCAAAAGTACGGTAGATAAAGCATAGATGGCACTAGGGACGCTGCTGAGAATGCCATTTAAAAAAAAAAAGAGCAAAAAGAAAGGTGGAACGGTAATTTCAGTAGCCCACATGACATAAGGAATAATGTGTCTGGTGTGTGGCACGTGAGGATAACCTCTTGATTCACACAGTAATCAATCATTCTAGCACTCATCATTGGTATGTTTTAGCAGGGTTGCTTGCAAGCAACTCAAAAATCTCTGTTTCTTAAATCAGAGATTTTAGCTGTGATGGTTCCCTTGGTTTTGGTTTCAATATTTCTACGAGGAATATTTCTATAAGCTTATGCTGTCACTGCTTATGAGAAGCCATTCTCATTGTAGTGCTGCGGATCACTAGCACAACATTGACAGTGCAGCTAGCCAACACCTAACTCAACCTAGCCGTGGACATTTAATGGTGATGCAATGTGAACATGAAGTTAACTGCGCACACTGCAGTTTGCCTTCAGCACCGGCATTTTGAATCTGTGAGCCAATCGCATGCAAGGTGTGTAACTCAGAGACTACCTTCTGAGGGTGACCTCTGAAGCGCCCACACGCCAGCATTACATAACTCTGCATCTATGGCATGCAATATTCATGTGGACAGAGCGTTGACTGCGAACACAGGTAAAGACACTTACCGCCATCACCAGCTCAAAGGGATGCTTGTACACCCGCACAGGTGACTGGTACTTCTGCACCATGGTGGGGATTGCAGTAACACCAACAACCTGAACAAAAATAAGAAATCAATCAGAAAAGAAAGAACAAACTATGATTACAAGCATTTGTGAAAGAAGAGCAGAGATGTAAGGAGGCATTTCATTCACTCTTGGCATCATCACAATAACTGTGTGCTCCGTGCTGAGTGGCAAAATCACAGCATTATAGCTGCATCTGGCCCTACAACAGGAGACACAGTGCGCAGTTAAGTAAAGGTGTGTTTTGGCTGACTGCTTGAATGATGCCAGGTGCTTGCATGTGTGTGCGTTTGTGTGTTGGCAAGCAGCCATACAAACTACAAAACCATGTATAGTGACGGGCTGTAGAAGGGAACTCCTCTGAGCCGTGACCCAGGATGCCACTGATCAATGGATGCAGCACGCCCCGCTCATTTATCAAAACAGAGACTGCAATGGCTTCTCACTGCAAACTACTGGGAATAGAACTAAGCCAAGGTCCATCTAGTGTCTCTGCAGGAGCTCAGGTCCACAGCTACACACAACAACACTCTATGTAGTGATAAAAAAGACAGGTGCTGCTCATTCTATATAATACAAACAGCACATTCACATGCTGGAGCAGAGGCTAGAGAACACAGAGTAAAAACGTATGAATACAATTAATCTTCTCATCACTTAAACATTAATAGTAAAAAGACAAAAGCAAATGAATAGTTAAAAAACAAAACGCATATTATGTGTTAATGAAAACTAGACAGAATGTGGTGAAAAGACGAAGATTCTGCTTACTCGAGGCAATTTAAAAGAAGTTTAAAGTGTGGCTTGGACTTCATGTTATGTGTTGGCTCAGCATGCTGATACATGTCTGGAATTCCTGCGATGCAGTGATGGGAACATCAAGCAGCACTACTGACAGAGGGATCAGGGCAGGCTGACTAATAAGAACCGGGCTGGGAGGACAAACCACAGTATTCCTCTAGGTCTAACGTTTGCTACTGCAACAATAATTACCGTCATGCTTCAGGATCTGTCAGCAACTTCAAAGACACGTCAAAACAGGACAGTTAGCTACTGAGGTACAGTAACCAGTAACTGGTACAGTTAAAGAAGAGAGTTCAGATGACACATTGTCAAACATGCAAACAGGAATCAGCTCTATCAGCTCTAACAGCTTGAACCGAAACACGATGGAAACAGTAACATGTTTGACACGAAATGTTTCTGACTAAAAACCTAACTCCATATTAATAAGAGGTCAACTATTAGTTATTTTAAGCCCACTGATAGTGGAGAACAACATGTGCTATGTCGACTTGTTCACGTTAGCTCGCACGACAACAGTGCTGGCTAACTGAGTCTAGCCGGCTAGTTAGCCCTGCAGCTAGCGCTGAAGCTAGCTGCTACAAGATCAACTGGACATGAATGTGAACTGTGCTCACCGGGATTCAAACAAGAGTCCGGTTAGACCAGCTTAGAGTCAGGCTACTAGTTGTTTCTTGTGAAAGGGCTATCCGAGCAGACTCTTGCCATTCCCCTCCTCGGCTCTTCCCTTCGCCGGGTCCTGGTCCTGGTCCTGGTCCTGGTCCTGGTCCTGGTCCGGGTCCGGGTCCTGGTGGTGAACTGCAGCCCGGGGCTAACGACAGCTAGCTTTATTGTGCTATCTGGCCATGTAGCTAACCAGCTAACAAGCTAACGTAGGGACTTGTCCTCCTCACACTGACGGCCAGAGGACGAGAGACAGTCTCTATAGTCCCGTGTTAAATCCCTCCTACACGGAGGAAGTGTTCAGAAGGACAGTAGCCCTCCTCTCTCAGTTCTCTCAGTTCTCTCAGTTCTCTCAGTCCTCTCAGTCCTCTCCTCCTCTCTCGCAGTGTGTCATGCCTGTGATGATGATGATGATGATGATGATGATGCTGATGCTGTCTGTCGCTCCTCCCCGTTTGAAAACGTCACCTCTCCTCTCCTCTTGTCTCAGAGCAGCGCAGTGCTGCTGTCAGTAGAAGCCGCTGGCTGACCACAGTGAAGGACAAACACCAGAGGACAGTCATCTGTGAGTAAAGCAAACAGTCAGTCCGAAATGAGATAGAGCCTTCTCCTCAAATCACCGCATTATTGTTTTTATTACAGAGTCATGAATCACTTTACACAGTCAGAAGTGATGTGCACAGCTTATTTGTACTTTTATTTTGCAACCAGATCAGCAGCGGTCACCAGATTCATATCCTATGTTTTCAGTGCAGTGTTAGGTGTCCTGTTGTGCTATAAGACCACAGATGCATAGCCTACATTTTTATTGTCAGGAGGGAATAATGTTGCAATTGAGACTGACATCTTACCAAAGAGGATGCATTCCATGAGACATGTACAGAAGGTGGGGATGCTTTAAATCGACCTGCTAACTTAACCCTCTGAGACCCATCAGTAGGTGTCACATAGAGTGGTGTGCGTCATCTGAAAGCTGGAAACCTGGAGATTAATTTGAGATGCAGCTCAGCACTATGTGTCAAGTTGTTCTAGTCATAAATCAGAAATAAACATGAATTCATTAATTCATTAATTAATCTAAATTAATTCGGAAAATATAAAGGCTACGGGCTGAGGACAATATCATAGAGGTATATGATTTACATTCCCATGCTCTATTATGTCCAGGGTCTGAAATTAGCCTCCGCCACCCACCAAATGCAGGTAAATTGTTGGCAGTGGCGGGTGAAATCATCAGGACATCCCGCCACTTTGGCAGGCAAGGAAAACCGGTAGAGATGGGAGAAGAGGACCGTAGTTGTCCACTTTCTTGGCATCTCATGTGTCCATGACTATTGATTCCTCTTATTGATGCTTTCGGACAGTGCTTTCCAGCTTCCAGAGAAAAACAGGTGGCGCTACTAACCTTAGGGGGGTGCACCCTATTTTTCCCTGATAAAGGGACACTGAACAAGTGTTTGTAATGATAGCTGTTAGCAGCCGGTGGGCAGCACAGTCCTGATTGGTTAAATAATGGAGCTACTAACATTAATGGAGGTGCCATTCAGTTATTATTATGAGGCGTTCAAGTCAGCTCAGGAAAAATTACTATGCGGTGAAGGTAAATTACAACGTTATCATGATGTGTTCGAATGTAATCTTGTAAAATTAAGTTTTTTGACGAAAAACTTGAATAATCCAGTTGTTTGAAGGAGATGTTTTCACAGCAATATGAAATAAATAATAGAGAGAATTATGACCTGTTTAACTTCATAACAACTTACCAAGATTTTTTTTAATCAGAGCAAATATTTAAATAATCATAATCATTTGAATTGTGCTGTTTTTATGCAAACAACCACTATAAATGACAATAGCAAAGTACAGTACAGTACTGTGTACAGTAACTTCCCTCCAAGGTGTAATTAAAACACTGTAATTTACCGTGTATATAAAGTTTTTTTGTGTAAAATACTGTATATTGAACATTGAATTACATCAGATCTAAAATGTTATTCCTTCATTTAGCGCAGAGAGAGATTTCAAAAGTGGCAGGTAAAATTTCTGAGTGGCAGACAAAAAAAAAACTTGTCTGCTACAGTGGCCAGGAAGTGAAAAAAGTTCATTTCAGACCCTGATTATGTCTCATAAGTTGTTGCAGCAAATTTTGGGGTTGATACCATTTGTTATACAAAGTTGGTGCTAAATTTAACCAGCTATTTAGCATTGCACTTTCATAAAGTTGGGAGAACTCACAATAGACAAACAGCAGCATCAACGTCCACGATATCATTCATTTAAGCAAGCTTAAAAATGGCAAATCCTACATTTCCCATGTTGCAACCAATGGCATCTTTTGACACTCTCTGCCTTATAAATACCCACATCTTACAAACTCCACACCTCCACTTTGTAACCCGGGCTTTCTGTTGAAATAAAACTGGGGGAAAAAAGTTAGTAAACTTGTGTTTGGTGGATTATTTCTCTGTTGTTACAATGCTAATTGTCATTGTATTTTACATCATTGGAAAGCCTGTTTATTTACCTTCACAATGATGTCCAACTTTTAAGGATCATGCATTTGTGGGATGAGCAGCCACAGCTGATTATGTGGGTAGCGCCCAAGAAACATTTGCCAAAATGCTCTGTCAATGGTAAACAGTGTATTCTCATAAGGTTACCAGGAAGCCTGAATGACTGCCCTTCCACCGTCAGGCCCGTTTGCGCTGGTGTCGACAACACAGACAATGGAACCTGAACATGTTGGGGAATGTCATGTTCAGTGATGAGTCCAGGTTCTGTCTGCCAAAGTCGGATGGCAGGGTCAAAGTATTGAGACAACGCTGAGAACGTGATGCTGATGTTTGCACGACGGAGGTAAGAGCTTTTGGTGGGGGCAGTGTCATGGTGTGGGGGGGGGCATCTCCCTCACTGGCAAAACAAGGCTTGTCATCATTGAAGGCCATCTCAATGCAGGGAGATATCGGGATGAGATTCTGCAGCCAGTTGGCGATCCCATATCTCCACAATCTGGGACCTAACTTCATCCTCCAAGATGACAACGCTCGCCCCCCACAGAGCCAGGGTTATCACAGACTACCTCCACAATGTGGGAGTAGAGAGGAATGGAACGGCCTGCCAAGAGTCCAGACCTCAACCCAATTCAACACTTGAGGGATCAGCTTGGGCGCGCTGTACGTGTTAGAGTGACCAACATAACCACGCTGGCTGACCTGCAACCAATCCTGGTTGAGGAATGAACACCATCGCACAGCAACGTGTTACCAGGTTGGTGACCAGCATGAGGAGGAGGTGCCAGGCTGTTGTGGCTGCGTATGGATCTTCCAACCGCTACTGAGGCTCCTGACGGTTTATTAAATGAATTAAGTGTCAAATAGCCAATATGTCTTGTTTGTTCCTTGTTACTGATAAAGAGTTCAATCATCCAATCCACCAAACAACTCAAAACAAGAGTCAGTACCAACAGGAGAATACACTGTTACCATTGGCAGAGAATTTTGGAAAATTTTCTTGGGCGCTACCCACATAATCAGCTGTGCTGCTATCCCACAAATGCATGATCCTTACAAGTTGGACATCATTGTGAAGGTAAATAAACAGGCTTTCCAACGATGTAAAATACAATGACCATTAGCATTGTAACAACAGAGAAATAATCACCAAACACAAGTTCCGAAGTTTTTTTTCCCAGTATATATGCTGTATCCAAGCAAGCCGAAATGACTAAAAAACTGATGTGTAAATGTGTAAAATCAGTGTAATAATCTAATCACAGATAAGATAATGAAAAGCAACGGGTTGACCACCAAAGACGCATTGCTCTCTTTCTTTTAATCACAGAAAGTGGTGTGTCTTTCACCAGGGGGTGTCTTTAGTTTCATCTACCCTCAAAAGTGTGTGACCTTGGCAAGATACCAAACCCCCAAATACCTTGGTGTAAATGGAGACAGTGCGAGCCATGTTAGGGGGGTAGTTACTGTATCGCTGGCACGTAAAACCAGCTTTGTAAACAAGTGCTGATCCTGTACATGAACTAGCTCATTTACACACCTGGAAACCCAAGACCTCTACAAATTTAAAACAGGACTTAATTGTGAAAATTACCCCGTATGTAGCCCATGGTGTAATTAATAATAGCTGTCACAAAAAAACAAAAAAACAACCCAAAACCCAGTGGTTTCATCCATTAAGAAATATAGAATATATGTTTGGATTGAAAAGGCCAGGAATAAATCGCAATATTTTCTTCTGAACAGTTTTGTTGCAACGTTTATTTAATTCATTTTGTTTGAATATTTTATTTAATTATATTCATATTATTTATTATTTTGATATATATATTCTGTTTTATTTACTCATTTGTAAATGTTCCTTAAACAACAGTTGTATGTACACTGTATCTATCTGGTGCCGTGGTGGGACCACAGGGATATAAGTACGTGCTGGGAATTTATTTTGTTCATTTATTAATTTTTATTTATTTATGTCTGTTTATTTATTATTATTATCATCATTTATTTGTTCCTTTTAATTCATAAATTTAGAAAAAAATATTATAATTTTCATTTTATCATTGTTGTTTATGTATTTTTTGTATTTATTATTGTTATTATTATTACCATTTTATCTCTCCCTATTTGTTTGGAATAGTTTTGTTTTCCATTTACAGTTACTACTGCTAAATGTACATATCATTGTATTTGTTGTGGTTTAGGTTGTTGTAGTCTTTTTTCACTAAGGAAAACAATAAAAAGCATGATTAAAAAAAAGCAATTAAATACAGAAGTACTTAGATTTGCATGTACAAATTTCTCATTACTAGTGTATTTCATATGCAAGTGTTGCACAAATATGTGTGAACTTTGCTGTGGCCTAAGCTTCTCTTTAGTTTCTCAGAGTTAAATACAGTCACATCCTAATTATGTAAGAGGTTTAGCTGCGGATGGCGGTGTATGATAGCATTAAGGGTCCGGCTAGTCGAGTTTGTACAGCAGACACCAAGCGTCTGCTGCCACACCAGACGTTAAAAAAGAACAGCAGCAGTGCAATCAATGTTATTGTCGGCGGTCACATAATGTCTGGCTGCAGAATGTATTTACGGAGGACGTGATCCATTGAGAAACATTATAACAAAGTACTACATCATTCATACTCTTCCCATAGAGAGCAGGATGTTCCAGTAGATATCACAGCTTTGGCTCAGATAAAATCAAGGTCATTGCAAAAGTCATCACGTTGAGTTCTGTTCAGTGGTTCAACAAGGGTGAAAACCAGATCACATACATCATCAAGGAAAATACTATGTTTACTGTGACATCCCAGGTTCATATACAGCTTGGTATTTGTTCCTCACATATGTCTCCTTCCTTGTATTCCCCTTCCCTTTCATCATCTGCAGTCGTCAACAGTCCAATAAATGCAAAAAGAGGGGAATAATCATTATATATAATCAAGTGAAGCACGTGTGACCTATTTTTTCTGCCCTCTTTCCTTCTGGAAGTCTTGTCGTCTTGTGTGTTGGAAATAGTTCGCGGTCGGCCTGTGGAGATGGTTTCAAATGAATAATTACACATAGGATGGATATTCTTATAAGAATCATTTAGAGAACACAAACTGTATGCAAGTTGTTTTTTATCTAATTGAGCAGATTTTTGATCAAGAGCACGTGCTTTTACTGAAGTATATGATAACATTTGTGGCAAATAGTGCCACGCATAGGATCAATAACATGAGATCATTACTGGAGAGGATTTAACATGTATAGGCAGGGCCCTCTACTGGACAAATGGCTGCAGTTACAACATATTGCACAGAGGCAAAAAAGGTAACAGACTTAATTCCATACGTGGTGTATTTAGCAACATGTGCTCTTTACAGCTATATTCCATTTTATCTCTGGATACATTGTGATTTGCAAAAATAGAATAAAATCAACTTGTTTGAGAGAGCGGATAAATAGATAGATAAGTAAACAGTGAACGATGATTGTTTAGTGCTAACAGCAAAAATGTGCATGCTGACAGGCTAAATTAAGATGGTGAACATGATAAACATTATACCTCAGTATGTTAGCATTGTTTTTGTAAGTAATGTTAGCATTTAGCTCATAGCACCACTGTCCACAGGTACAAGCCTTGCAGCTGCAGCCTGTTTGATATTAAATGAATGACAGTATTTTACAGATCAGCAAAGGTGAAAAGAAGACAGATGAAGTTAAATAAAAGATTCTTATTATCTTGAATCTATGCAAGAGAAACATAAATCTTGTATTAATTAGACCATACAGCAAATTGTTGCTAGGTGATTATGATGATAAAAGCTCTATCTGTAGTCTATCAGGGCTGCAAATAATCATTATTATATTATATTATTATATATATTATATATTATTATATATTATAATGATTATTTTCATTATGGATTTAATCTACCAGTTGTTTTCTTGATCAGTTTCTTCATCGTTTTATCTATAAAAATGTCAGAAAATACAGAAAATTCCCTATATAACAACCCCTCAGTTTAGGTGACCTCTTCAAAATGGAATGTTTTGTCTGAACAACAGTCCACTTCTGTTGATGAACTAATAGATTCCTCGACACTAGTGGTTGAAGCTCTACAGTCCATGCATCCATCCATCCATCTTCAACCTCTTATCCCGAGGCGTTCCTAGGCCAGTGTGGAGATATAATCTCTCCACCTAGTCCTGGGTCTTCCCCGTGGTCTCCTCCCAGCTGGTCGTGCTTGGAACACCTCCCAAGGGAGGCGTCCAGGGGACATCCGTACTAGATGCCCGAACCACCTCAACTGGCTCCTTTCGACGCAAAGGAGCAGCGTCCATGCACATTTTCAATATAATTTCAATACCATTATCAGTACCAAAACACAGCCACCAGAGGGCCTCAATAAAACAAGACAAAAATGTAACTTCCAGTAGCTGCATACAACTGATTGAATTAAGATTTTTAAATCAAATAAAAAAAACTAACAAACATGTATGCATGTGTGAATGTTCACAGAGGGTCTCCTAGACAACCATTTGAAGCTCACTTTGAAGTAACTTAAAGATTGAACCTGATTTGGCAAAAAAGCAATTTTAAATTAAAGTGGCAGTAGGTAGAATATGTTTTGGCATCATTGGGTAAGAATTCCATAATAACCTTATAGCATAACCAGCATATTGTAATTCAAGTGTTCTGAGAGAAAACTCGACTTCTGCTCCTCCTCATGGCTCTGTTTTCAGGCTTTAAAACATCTAGCCCGTGACGGGAGACTTTGACCAATCACAGGTCATTTCAGAGAGAGAGCGTTCCTATTGGCTGTTCATTCAATGGAGGCAGCTGATCAAATATGAATTAATATTCTTTTACTCAAATGCCTATTTATCACTCCGGCTGGTGGGCGGTGCTTGGTATTTCCTCAGATCTCAACATGGCGGCCGGGTCACAAACTTTCTCATTTTACAGCTAAACAGTACACTATAAGATGATTCTGAAAACGTTTTATTCCAGAAATAGTCATTACAGTAACAGAATATTGATTCATATTTGATCAGCGATGCCTAGTTTGACCGTTTGATCTGAGTTTGTGAGTGATTGACAGCTGCTCAGAGACGGCAAGGCTCCAGCTCGGCTCCGATTGGTTGTTTTCCTCGACCTGTGAAATCTTGCAGATGCCATTAGGAGCACTGGAGGACACCGGAGGACACAGAGACACATGATATTTTTCAGATTACCTGTCTCATGCACTACTGTCAGGATATAGGGACCGTTTTATAAACATAACTTTTTAAATCGCATTTGCTCCAATTCGTTCATACATTTGAATGTGTAGATACTAGATACAATATGTGGAATGCTGCAGTGGCATCAGCAACTTGCTGTCCACTATATTTTACCCATCAGGCACCAACTGACGTTGATGGTGACATCTCGCACCACTGGGACAGAGAAATTTATCCTGCAGGTGTGCACGAGCAGAGAGCAACATGAGCGCAGGAAGTGGTTTCACAGAGTCTGACAAACGGATCTCAGCAGGAAGCGCAGTCTCGCTTCAACAGGAAACTGATCTTAACAGTCAACAGTCCATACACCCACCCACAGGTATCTGACAACCAGTGGCTGTCACTCTTTTACTGATTGACTGCTTTATTGAACATGGAATTAATAATAGTCATGGATGGTATTTGTGTTCTAGACCTTTACTTGCAATATATATTTATGTGGTTCATATTACAAGTATATTTCTAAACATAGAAATTACAGTTAGTGTATTTGAACTATTGATTTATTACATTTTTCAATCATTACGTATTTTGATAGAGTAGTAGAAGACAGAGGGGGGAGTAAGGATTAGAAATGAAGTAGCATCCTCCATCATTTAAATGATCTCAGAATGTAAAACCACATTTCTCATAATCATAATGTGACAGACTAAATGACTCAAGAGCTGACAGGCTAGTAAGTTTCCTTTGAGGTGAAGGTGGAGCTGACAACTACCTACCTTTCTTTGAGTTTGGTTGCTGTGTTTAAGCAAGAAGACATAGAGAGGGTTTTATTTGGAGGGGGACATGAAAGCAGAACAGGAAGTGAGGAACAAGGGAAGTAGGTGAAAACATAAAGCACAGAAAAAAAATTCTCAGTGGCCTTTCATGAGGAAGCAAGCGCCCCGTGAGTGAGAGGAGCTGGGTGCTGCAACAAAGCAACGCAAACCCGACAGAGCAGCTAGTCGCATGTTGCCGGATAACGTTTTGCAAGACAGGAAACGAGAGAAGCAGAGAGACAGAACCAGTGAAGGCACTGACTACTTTGTCACCCTTAGCACTCACAAGAGTCTCCAAGATAGCAGTAAATCAGAGGGGAAACCGGTGAGGTCTCCTATGAAGGCATTTGAATTCTAATTTTGTTTGATGCATCCTTGAGAGGAGAGACAAAACTTGATTAACACACCCTAGAAATCTAAAAATGGGCACAGAGGAGAAAGATTTAGAGCCTTCAGCTCAACAACCACCAAAGGAACAGGGATCACCAGAGAAGGAAAAGGAATCTTCTGTGGAGCCTCCCCAAGGACAAACATCTGAGACCAGTGACCCCCTCAACACCTACAAGTGGCATACCGGCTCCAAGGGAGCACTCAATGAGGTAAAAGAAGACGGAGAAGGAGGAACAGCTTCTTCCACATCTACAATCGATAAGATTCAGAAGGCCTCCACCAACAAATGGAGCAAGATGCAAAACTGGCGCAAGGCCCTGAGCGAGGACCCTGGAGACAAACATTCACCCAGTGGGAGAGGCGGAGAGGGAGCCAAGCCAGATAAAGGCGCCAGAAAGAACCCCTTCAGAAGGGCCCTGTCCGAGCCTCCCGGGTCACTGTTTGCAGCCCTGTCCCCTTCCTCTAGCTCTGCCAGCTCAGCTCATGCAGCGTCATCGTCAGCTGCTGCAGAGACCTCAGGGGTCTCCTCCACAGACCCCTCACAGAAAGGAGGCGGAGGGGCGCTCCTAAAAAAGTACCTGAGGAGTGTGTCCCAGAAGCTCAAAAGGCCCAGGCTGCAGAGTCGGAACAGCACCCCAACATTACTGCAAGGTAACACCACCTAATCTGAAAGTATAGTCAAACTATATTAACTTCATGTTTGAGATTAGCACAATAGTCTGAATGATACAGCTTAATGTGTTAAATACATCAATTTGACATCATTTTATCTGTTCAAAATGTACCTTAAAGGAAGATTTGGTGGACAAATATGCTGCTTTGTGCAACTTATGTATATATTTATTATTGGAAATCAATTACCAACACAAAATAATGACAGATATTGTCCAGAAACCCTCACAGGTACCGCATTTAACATTAAACAATATGCTCCAATCATAAAATGGCAAACTGCAGCCCAACAGGCAACAACAGCTGTCAGTGTGTCAGTGTGCTGACTTGACTATGACTTGCTCCAAACTGCATGTGATTATCATAAAGTGGGCATGTCTGTAAAGGGGAGACTTGTGGGTACCCATAGAACCCATTTACATTCACTGATCTGGAGGTCAGAGGTCAAGGGACCCCTTAGAAAATGGACATGCCAGTTTTTCGCGTTATTTAGCCTCCTTCTCGACAAGCTAGCATGACATGGTTGGTACTGATGGATTCCTTAGGTTTTCTAGTTTCACATGATGGCATAGTATCTTACTATAGTATCTTCTCTCTAGCTTTAAA
The DNA here is from genome assembly GCF_015220745.1 of Sebastes umbrosus. Taxonomy (NCBI): domain Eukaryota; kingdom Metazoa; phylum Chordata; class Actinopteri; order Perciformes; family Sebastidae; genus Sebastes; species Sebastes umbrosus. The sequence continues at coordinate 40,033,093 of NC_051271.1, forward strand.
ACCCGCTACAACCTCTGAAAGATCGATTGCGCGTTATTATCGCATTAACTTTGACAGCCCTAATTCAATCATGATTTCCTTTTACTGTATGGATCATTCAGTGACACACTTACAGTAGGTGGAGTACATGTGACTTTCTTCACAATGACACGTGATAAATGTGGGCTGTATCATTGTCGAGAGTATTTCAGCATCTAGTGCCATATTAGACAAACTCAGTAATAAAACACAGCCAAAGAGAAAAGCTGAGACACTTAAAATAAGACGACCTTAAGGGAGGAACTTAAAGAGAGAAAGGTATCAAAGTTAAAAGCACAAAAATAGAACTATATCTACAACACTAGTTGCATTTAATTAAAGGGTAAAATTCTGAGAAACTGGAACTTATTTGTCTACCAATAAAAGCTAAAGTGAGGTGTACATTCAAATTGGAGATGAATGGAAAACTTCAAAATTTCCAACAAAAGAGAGGTTCTCAGAAAAGCTGAAAAAAAAAATTAAAAACAGCCAGACATTACTGGGTTAAAACAACACTGAAGTACAGCACAGTCTCACGGCAGTTTGTGAAATAGTCATGAAATTGAATCTATTTGATTCGTGTACATAGACATGAATTTCACCTTTTTTTTTCAATAACATATTTTTAGTGCGTTTTCCTACGTGACGCACGTGTCAATTTCTGCTCCAGTCTTTCCAAATTAAAACTACTATTTAGGTTCATAGATCGACTTGGTTAGGCTTAGGCAACAAAACTACTTAGTTAGGTTTAGGAATAGATTGACTTGGTTAAGTTTAGGCAACAAACTGCTTAGTTAGTTATAGGAAAAGATCCTGGTTTGGGTTAAAATAACCCGGATGTGTCGTAACTTAAGTATGGAAGTTACGTTACAAATAAATCAACTTTGACTTGTGGTTTCACCAACAACGGTCTGCTGGGGGAAAGACCTGTGTTTTTTGATCTGCTCATCCACCCTGACCTCCTCCCTACGCGCGGTGTTGGCCGCTGCTGACCATCACAAAACAAATGTGAAATTCGTATTTATTTACACAAATCTATACATTAAATTTCACAAACCGCTGTGCGACTGGGCTGGGGATTAGAACTCTTGTGATTTGTGATGGCATCTTAAACAACATTTACCAGCAGCTAAAGTTTATTTAGTTTACAGGGTTTTCCAACTACGTTGAGTGAAATCACACCTGAAAAGGGCCAAATCATAACAGAAGTTAACTCAAGACGCTTTTCATATAGAGGAGGTCTAGGCCGTGCTTTATAATCCGTCAACAATAGCTGTTTTTTAAACACAGCAATCGTTTGATTTATGATTTATGAAAGTGTTTATTTTATGCAGATGATCTGGCCATTTCCTCTTCAACTGAAAAATGCTTAAGCAGAACCCAGAGCCCTTCTTTATCAGTACTGTCAGACCCTCAAGGTGAACATGACAAAGACCAAAACCATCACTTTCCGAAACTGCTGAGGGATGACCCAGAAGTCTAGCTGTAACTGAAGAGAAGCAAAACAATACCAATACTGAGCAAAATGTACAAACCACCCTCACAGGAAACTTCCGCTCTGCTGAGAAGGAACTCAAAGCTAAAGCAATACCGGCTTACGTTGTAGATCCTGAGAAGGGTATGGCTGAAAAAATGTCCTTCTTTATCTGTAATTTTAAACGGATTATTATCTATCTATCCTACATATCTCCTTTAGTATACTAGAAACACACTTACATTGATCATAGCTTTTATAGAAAGGTGAAGTCCCTCGCCTTCCGGTGGACCCCATGGGACCTTATTTCAGAAAAAATATGAACTGTAGTCAACGGCTAGAGGCAAATGTGTAAACAAAGCACAGAGAAGAAGAGAGAAGTTCAGATTACAACACACACAGAGGGAGAGCCACTTCATTCTCTGCTCCAGTAGACATTACTCCACTATATCTTTACATAGACAATAGTTGTTAGTGCTCTGGATATCGTATAGAGCACCTTTAAGCCAAACCATGAAAACATCATGCCAATTAACCTTATTAAAAAGGAGAACATTTAAACCTTAAGTGTCATGCAAATACATATTGAAGGACGTGTACATCAAGAAAAAACTACAGAGGAACCACAGGATGTGCGCAGCTCATCCTGGTATGACATGAAAAGAGACCGATAGCATCTGTAACCCCGGCAACTTCACAAATGGGAGTGGCCAAGTGCTGTGAGAGATAAGCGCCATCATGCCATAATTACCAAAAAAAACAAAAAAAAAAACAAGGGCCAGTGTGTGCCTTCAATTATGTTCCTGCAATATTCACATTTCATTTTACTATAGAGTTGGTTCTCTAGAAAATGATGTGTGAGAAATGATATGTGTTATTTATTCTACAGAATGTGTCTGGGATACTGTATGATTGTAATGTGTGGAAATACCACTTGCAATTGTTCATTGCAATTCTCTCTAAGCTGCGTAGTGCTGAATATCAATGTGTCTGTGTTTGTGTGTGCTCGTCTGTTTGTGTGGTAGATTTGGATGAGGTCGTACCCACTGAACTACCAAGACTACAATGGGCCCCACCTCAGGAGGTGCCCTTATGGGACATTAGCAACTGTATGCTTGAAGATGGACAAATTCTCATTTCTCCAGATGAAGAGGTACCAACACACACGTTCACTCACTAACTCCCTGTGGTTCACCAAAAGTTATTACACCTGTAGCAAACAGGAAGAATTGAATTAACAGAAAGGTAAAAGCACTACAGTTAAAATGACAAAATGTGTGTGTGTGTGTGTGTGTGTGTGTATGTATGTGCGTGCATGTGCGTCTGCGTGTGTGTCTTCCTCAGCCAACGTTGTGGACCCGAAACCGTGTCAGCAGCTGCCTGTCCAACCTCAGCATGCAGAACCTCGTAGATCTTGACACAGGTTAATACATTACCCACACACAACATAACATTCCTGCATTTTAAAATGCAGTGAGCACAGAGCCGAACCATAGGGAATTAAGACAAGTTTGATCAGCATAACAGCTACTGACATCACAGCAACACTTAGCATGATTCTGCAGACAGTCACAGAGGAAATGGCTGAATGTTTATGCGTGCGAGTGACTGTCAAATTACTTCCTCTACGTTTTTTGGGGAAGATATCATCTCGACTGGGCGTTCTAGCAGTCCAATGAAAGCTTGTAGTGAGAGAGAGGGCATACTCGCTATCTGCTTCCATTCAAGGTGTTTTGCTCAGAAGAAGTTGCACTGTGGATGTGACTGCTCCTGTATTGTTTTTGGCTGGTTGGCTCGGTGTCACCATCATTATGTTGATGAAGAGAGGAGGCCAACGTTAAAAGGACTGTTAAAAAGGCCAGCATTACTTGGGATCGAAGTAACAAGACTGTGGCACAACTGCGGACTAAATGATGGGATTTAGACGCTGGATTGTTTGTGGTGGGGCTTTCGGTAAGCAAAAAGAAGGGAAATCAGTCTGAATCTACATTTTAAACTTCTACATTCACATCTTAGACTTACTGATATCTTTACCTTATAACTGAAGAGTTAAAAAAGTGGCATTGAAGAAAGAAATCAGGGGCGGAATGTGATTTTCTAATTTCTTCCTCTGCAGAGCTTTAAATAGGATTAAAAAAATGTGTACTAGCGAAGTATACACAATTAGTAAACTTACTTAGATAGCTGCAGGTCCTGCTGATTACCACATATCCTGTATGGTCTGATCTGAAAGTATTTGCTAATATTACAGCGTTGACTAATGTTTTGAGAGTTTCGTCTTTCTTCAGCGGAAGTGCAGAAATGAGTGCTGGAGCAGTGACGACTCTGTATTTTGAGAAAAGGGTTTGAACTCAAAGAGTGCCAATCAAACATCTGGTTTGGATATTTGAGGCTGGGAAAGAAATTATTCCGATTCAAAGCATCGACCACAAACCCTATATGGAAAGGAACTATATTTCTATGTGTATAATTAGTAAATTACCTTTGGTTAAACACAGTACCAAGCATATTGAGAAAAAAAAGAAAAATAAAACATTTTTAGGTCATTGTCAATATCAAAGTGTTGATTTCTTCCCAATACTCAGAATGTAGCCCTGACCACGTGGGGTCACCAGGTGGCCCTCGACCAAAGAACCAAGATGGCGGTGTGAGGGTGAGTGTTGTACAGATAACAATCTCTCTGCTACCCTTGTATTTCTTTTTGATGTAATACATAATTGCCCTGATACACCCTGCTTGCCTTCTTCGCCCTTAGGCACTGATCAAGCGACGTCTCGAGAACAGGGCCAAAAGGAATAGCAACTCCCAACTGAACCCTATAGGACTAAACAAAGGAAGCAGGTAATGTACACTGTACTGTGTGTGAAGGCAGAGACAGTGCAGTACATACAGTAAGTACTTGAACATTCCAACATTTATTGTTGTGTTGGCTCCAGGCCTGGAATTTCATCATTTTAGGGGCAAGGCCACTTGGCCTTTGGCGTTGTCAATTTTTTCAGGGCACAAAAGCCAAATGCCAGGTCAGCAAGGCCATCAAATAAAACAATGAGTGACAAGCATGGAAATAATCAATTTAATTTAAGGGCTAGTATAACTATCAGTGAAATTACTGCCCTAGTTGACTCTGTACTTCAGTACATCAGATTTCTCATGAAACCTTGAATATGAGGTTTAGTTGCTGACATAACGTTTTGATTTACGGTTGTTTACATCAATATTGGGTTGACAGTGTAGTAACTGTTATCCCTGTCATTCCTCTTGCACTGTCTAACACTTGAGAGGGGCCATGTATAATAAGACAGCCACACTAGCGTCTCTGTGAGGCTGAGCTAAATACTAATGTCAGCATGCTAACATGCTTACAATAACCATGCTGTTTAGCAGGTATCATGTTTACCATGTCAGTAGGATACAACATCTGGGGAACATGTATAAAATATCATGGCAATCAATGTGACCTCTACGAGGTCCTCTATATACATACACATGTATATATATTCATGTAACCTTTCATAGTACCAGCAGTCTGTGAAAGTTCTACGTAGAGCTGGAGTCCCATGGGTGTAACAATCGGTAGTAAAAGGTATTTTTCCATTTTGAATGACTTTCTTTACTCTGAATATTTCTAAGGCACTATGGTTCCCGGGAGTCTGTGTCCATTCCAGTCAGTGCAGTGGGAAGTCTAGATCTGAGTGCAGACACCAGCACTGTCATCAGGCCAGTCCACAGCTCCATTTTGGGGGAGAAGTACTGCTTTGAGGTACACTTTGACTTTTACATTCTGTCTATGATACTCATTCAGGCTCCTCGAGGAGCATCATACTGTACAGTGCCCTTCATTGTGTCAAAAAAAATTAAACTTATATCCCTGTAAGGCTAATATGGTATTGTTGGTTTCAATGTACTTATAGGTGATAAACTCCGAGAACACCCACTGCTTTGGCTGCTCCTCAGCTGCCGAACGTGACCGTTGGATTGAAGACCTGAGAAGGGCTGCCCAGCCCAACAAGGTAAGCCATTAGCCATTTGTTCCAAAAATGTGTCATGCAAAATTAAAATCCTAATAAAAAGAGCTAAATGCATCATTGTTCACAGGATAACATCGAGCGCACAGAGAACTCCCTGAGTCTGTGGGTAAATGAAGCTAAGGATCTGCTACCCAAACGGAGTTACTACTGCGAGGTACACCTGGACGGGACCCTGTTTGCCCGCACCAGCAGTCGCGCTGTTGGCAAGCCGCCTAACCGCTCCAGCCTGGCAGGGGACAATTCTACTGGGTCTTCAGGAGGCCTGGGGGCCAGTGGAGGTGTGGCTGGGGGGTGTCAGTTATTCTGGGGTGAATTCTTTGAGCTAGACAACCTGCCATGTGTCTCCCAAATCACCCTGCACCTATTCCGCGAAGAAGACCCCAAGAAAAAGCGTCACTCCCGAGACGAATCCAGCCTGCACCCACTGGGCAGTGTGGCCATGCCTTTAGCTGAGATCAAAGGGAGGACCTATCAGGAGAAGTGGTATCCCATTACTCCATACAAGGCCTCAGGCACAGCGGGGAACAAAGAACTACTAGGGCCACAGGCTTCACTCCGCATCAAGGCCCGTTTTCAGAATTTGCAAGTGCTGCCCATGGAGAAATACAAAGAGTTTGCTGAGTATGTGACGGTGGATTATGTGGAAATGTGCAGAAACCTGGAGCCACTTCTGAATGTGAAGGAGAAGGAAGAGCTGGCAGGAGCTCTGGTCCATGTACTGCAGAGCATTGGCAAGGCCAAGGTGGAGTCTCAAAGAAAATGCATATAAGCTAACTGCATCATAATCAGATTTTAAAAGAAACAACAAAAAGGAATAATCAGACATATGTTTTCTTATCTGAATGTGTATTCTTCAGGAGTTCCTCCTTGATCTGGGCAGTGCAGAGGTGGAGCGCCTTGGAGAGAAGGAGGCACTGATCTTCAGAGAGAACACATTGGCCACTAAAGCCATAGATGAATATATGAAGCTGGTTGGCCAGAAGTACCTCATTGTCACACTAGGTAGGGTAGTACTGGTAAATTGTAATTAGTGTTGGTTGGTGCTTTGTTTTTACCAAACTCTGTGCATTCTTTTTCACTGCAGGGGACTTTATCAGCCGTCTTTACGCCTCAGTGGAGAACTGTGAAGTTGATCCTCGTAAATGCCCTGCCTCTGAATTGTCAAACAACCAAAAGCACTTGATGGAAGCCTGTGAGGAGGTGGTGCAGAAGATTATTGAGTCCCATGGGTGAGAGAAGAGAACTCATCATAGAAAAAGACATGAAATAACACATATAAAATGTTAGGCAAGTAGTAGTGTTTGCACTGATAAAAAAAAGACCATTTCACAAAGCTCCTGCTTGATATGTTTCTTGCATTTAGACCCTTTCCTGAAGAGTTAAACAAGATCTTCTCCAGCTGGGTGGAGCTGTGTGAAGACCAGGGCAGACCAGAGATTGGCCAGCGTCTCATCTCTGCTTCCCTCTTCCTTCGATTCTTATGTCCTGCTATCCTCAGCCCTTCTCTTTTTGGTCTGACACAGCCTTACCCAGAGCCAAACACCCTGCGTACCCTCACCTTAACTGCCAAAGTCATCCAGAATCTGGCCAACTTCACCCTGTGAGTGGCTTTGTATCTGCTACAAAATCTAATGTCTACCTGAAATGACTCAAGTAAATGAAACATTTTGTTCTGATTCAGGTTTGGAGAGAAAGAGGAGTACATGCTCTTTATGAACGAATTCCTGCAGCAGCACTGGGATGGAATGAGGGGTTTCCTACAAACAGTGTCTAATCTTGACACAGAAATCCCAATGTCTTCCTTCGATGGCTATGTGGATCTGCCTCTTCGCTTGGCTGTGCTCCATGGCCTTCTGGTAGACATCATCTATCAGAAGGACCAGGTAGGACAGAAAACAAATGAGTCCAGTTTGGTATCTAGTTGTAAAGATGTTGCTGATGTTTGCATGTTCAGCTTGCCTTAATGGCATTTTTCTTATCCATACAAGGTATCAAGATACTGACCGCATGTTTAAAGAGTATACTAAATGGGGCCTAACATGCAGCTTGATTCTCCCTCAGGACACAATTGAAAAGCTGCACCCTCTGCCTTCGATTCTGAACCAGATAACAGAGTCACTGGGCCCTGAAGCACGACGGATCATAATTAACAGGTATGTTGAAGGCCTATATTTTATTTGACTTGTAAAAAACTTGTGCTGTATTATGAACTTGAGGCTCTTTCTTGCAGCCAAATGGAACAAGACAAGCCAGAGTACGTTCCTCCTAAAGACTTGCGCAAGTACAGCCCTCACCAACCACACGTCCAGCAGCTTCCTGTGGACTCCAAAGGCCTACGAGATGGGTATGATAGTTGTATGTAATTGTATAGGTTCAGCCAATATTGGTTTTTAGGTGTCAATAAATACGAAGGCCCCTTAAGATTTGTACCAATGATCCATCCACTCATCCATTTCATTTCTGCCACTTATCCGGTATGGCTTGTGGTAGCCACAGTGCAGGTAGGCCAGACTTCCTTAGATGCTAGACTTCCAGCTACGTCCTCCAGATCCGTTTAGCAAATCCAGAGATACCAAGCTAGATGGCATATGTAATCCCTCCAACAGGTTCTGGGTCAGCCCATGATTCTTCTCTCCGATTGACCTGTCCAGAATACCTCCATAGGTAGTGTTAGGGAGACATCCTAATCAGATGCCTGAATAACCTTAACTGGTCCTTCTCAATGCTAAGGAGTCACTGTTCTATTTGAAGCTCATTCAGGATGTCTGAGCTGTTCACCCTATCCAGTCACATGTGTCCACAGCCTCATTCTTCAATACCCAGACCTCATCACCATGCATAGCGGTTGGAAGTAGATCAACTGATAATTAGGGTTGGTAATCTTGAGAAACTAGCAAGAGTACGCTAGATTTTTAAAATGATCCAACCGAAAAACCCAGTCCAGTGTTGCCAACTCTGATCCACTGAAAGTAGCTAGCAGCACTAGCTCCAAAAGTAGCTAAATCTAGCGAGAAAGTTGCCAAGTCAGCAACACTGACAGTCCATCAAGCTAGCAGCTGTGGAAGCAATGAGTGCACGGGCAGAGTGCATGCAAGCAGGCAGGCAGGCAGCAGGCAGGCAGGTAGACAGGAAGGTATTATTACAGTCCTGCAACAGCGATTACCAACCCTAGCTTTAAGGCCTCTTCAGACAGGCCAGTATAGCAATCACCTTGGACGCTAGTATGAGTGATTAACACTTTAAATGTTGGTGTTTTTCATCCCAAGCCATACCATTTAACATTTAGAATGCCATATGCACCATGTGCAAAAGAAGTACCAATTCATTATGTTTTACTACAAAAAGTCTTTTGTCATAATATCAGTAGACAACAGTGACTGGCTGGTATGGTTCTCAATTTACACATAGTGTACAATACAGAGATAGGATGGTTTAACCTGCTAAATGATTTTCCAAATGCCATCATTTGATGTATGGCACTTAAATAATAAATACATTCATTTATTCAACAGGGATGGCAGGACTCGGAGGAGTATGAGAGAGAGGAAGCCAGTTGCCAGAACTCAGAGTGCTCCACACAGACGTCCTGGTCAGGCAAAACATACGTTGAAGAGGCAGACAAGTTCTGAAACTCTGCCGACAGCTGACAATGAACAAGAGATGGAGACCAATCAACCACTTATCTCATCACCAAATACTGTGAGTAAAAAGAGGAACTGTTTTGGCTACTGAGCTCGACAGGTCATGTGCTCATGCCACTGCTATAAATACGTCACCTTTTTCTCATAGGCTATTTTGATATATTGCATTTTTAATCAACAGTATGTAGTATAACTTGTGATTAATTGGAAGGAATCAAGTAGACTATCTTTCCTCTTGTTTCAGAGCGCCAGTGTCAAACGTCCACATGCACCAGTTCCATGGATCAAGGTCAGCCACAACAGGGAGTCAATTGAGATGAAGACTGAGAACGAGCACTTCAACTTACTGGATAAGGTATGTCAAACCTGCTACCCACCAAACTTACATAATTCTGGCTGCATAGTGCAAGACATCATTATTACACTTCATTAAATGCACGGGGTGGGGAACCTGCTGGCCTGGGGGGCCTGGTGGGGCCTGGTTGGGCCTGGTGGGCTTGGGGGGCCTGGTGGGGCTGTTCTGTGTGGAGTTTGCATGTTGTGTGGGTTTTCTGTGGGTTTTCTGTGGGTGCTCCAAAAACATGCAGCTTAGGTGACTCTAAATTGCCTGTGGGTGTGAATGTGAGCGTGAATGTTGACAGCAGTGTGATTGACTGGCGACCTGTCCAGGGTGTACCCCATCTCTTGCCCAATGTCAGCCAGGATCAGCTCCAGCCGCTGGGACCCTCTAATCTAAAGGATAAGCAGGTATAGCTAATGGAATGGGATTTCATATAATGTCAATTCATCATTCCAGCATGCTCAAGAGTTATCAGAGCTTCGTCTGGGGATAGAGCAGGTGACAGAACGTGAGCTGGACATGGCAAAGCGCCTGGAGGACTTCATTATCCAAAGTCAGGACCAGAATGCAATGCTGCAGGCTGAAGTGATCGAGCTCCGGGATCAGCTGGCTGTGCGAGACGAGCAGCTCGCCAGCGCCACCTTCAGGCAAGATAGTAGAGCTAAACAGTAATGCATATTCAAATGTATTCAGTTTTCAAGCTGAATATATTTAAGTTGCCTGCTTTTTTCTGTGTTTATTATGCATATGTGTATTCAGTCATATTGTATTCCACACTTTATAACTTGAATTAGTCTCGTAAAGATTAATGAAGCTGTTGATATTATAATTGCATTGGGTGTAGAAAGCTGCTTAGCTTAGCTTAGCTTAGTAGTAAGCTTACTGTTATTACTTATTTTCAGTAAATAATAAGATGTTTCCATATCAGTTGTTACTGAGGTCTTCCTGTCTATATGAGCATCTCTTCTATCTGTCACAGGCTGGGTGTGATTGAGGAGGAGAGGGAGGAAGATGAAAGGAAGCTGAGTGTTGCCATTGCAGCAGCCGAGCGAATGAACGTACTGGTAAGAAAGACAGAAAAAAGCCCTTTATCGAGAATCATACAACACTATAGAGTAGCGTTTAGTTCATTACTATACACTGGCTAACTTGTAACTATTGAGTTTGACTGGCTCATTTTTGTAGCTTCAAGGTGAAAAGCATTCATTTCAAGTGTTTTGCAGCTGAATATTTGCACAATTTGTTTGATGTAATGCAAAGTTGGAGTCCTAAAATCAAAATTCAAATAATTTGTTAAATAGATAATGAGCTAATTTATCACTTCATGTTGTTATCGGTTCACATTCAATGCATCTTTTCCATAACACTAAGGTATTTACTATGGCCATATTGTGGGAGACACCCCTTCATTGACAGTATACAGCAGTTGCATACATGAGTGACCGGAAGAAAACACATTGATGGCTATTTTTCTTTGTGCTCACAGGAGGAGCAGTTTGCAGACCTGCTGAAGGACCTTCACCAGCTCAGTGAGGCCAACAACAGCATACAGCATCCCGAAAAGCCACACATCAACAGCAACTGAACTCTGACAGTAACACCATTTAGAGCTGCAGCATCACAGTGTTGTGTAAATACATACATACTGTAGAGTTCAAGTTGAAGTCACTGCCTGAAGTCATAGTTATGGTTTCCTGAACAGGTGTAAGTTTATTTTATGAACATATTTAGAATGCATGTGAGCGGGCAAATGCCGACTGTGGTGAACATGAAACCTGCAGGATTTTTCTGCATTTCAGCTTTTACTGTATCCCAGCTGCAGATGTGTTTGACTTGTAAACCTTTCTGATAAATAAAAGAGCTACAACTGAAGTGTCTCTCTCAGTACTTTCTCCAGTGGGTCTCTATGTGCAACAGTGGTGGAACATAACTAAGTATATCTACTCAGCTTCTTCACTCACATATAGTTTTGAGGTACTTGTGGAACTACTTTAACTGATAATTATCATTATAAGCTGCTTTACCTCTGCTCCATTCTACATTTCAGAAGGAAATACTGCCACTTTATACTTCACTCCATTTATTTGGCAGCTATAATTATTTAGCAAATCAAGATTTTACATGAAAACATATAATCAGCATCTATCAATCAATCTATCAATCTATCAATCTATCAATCTATCTATTTATCTATCTATCTATCTATCTATCTACAAGCTAAGTTATCTGCAGTGGTGGAATGTAACTATTTTTCACAGATTTGAACAATATGACAAGACAAGACAATGAACAATATAAAATGGGACCAGGATCAACAGACAGTGTAATAAAGTGACTGTGATTTCCTAACTCAAAAAAAGTGGATTTAGTGTGAAGTTACTCTTTCATTAACATTTAGTTTTAGAAGATACTAAATCAAACTATGAGATACAGAAAATCAAAATTTCTTTAGTAAATTTCTAAATTTAATTCAGGCTTTAAAAGTCTATATACTTTTGACTTTTGACAAACCATTTTTTTTTTATTTTCCATTCCTGACATGTTTTAATGTCAAATTCTGACAACAACAATAATAATAATAAAATATACAAGTTCAAAGAACAAAAACAGAAAACAAAGTGCCGGGGAATTCAGTTATAAAATTAAATTAAATTTTTTTTTTTTACATTATTTTTACAGACCTCTACATTTACACTTTAAAGGGCTTTAATTTTGAAACTCAATATCAGAATGTCCTGATACTGTCTGAGTGACACTCTAAGGTTGTCTGCTATTATTCTGAAGTGAAATTACTTAGTGATAATAGGCTTTTTCCTTTTAATGGTAATCTGAATTCAGAGGGAAGTTAGCAAATTTCTGAGACTTTAAAGGTCTTTCATTTTGAAAATCTACATCAGAATGTTCTGATTTTCTCTTAGTGACACTCTGTGGTGGTCTGCTATCATTCTGAAGTATAATTAGTTTGTGACAGTAGGTCTTTTTCTTTTAATTCTGATCTGAATGTAGAGGGAAGTTAGCACATACATGGGCTTTTAAAGGCCTTTAATTTTGAAATTCTACATCAGAATGTCTAGATACTGTCTGAGTGACACTCTGAGGTGGTCTACTGTCATTCTGAAGTGAAATTAGCTTATTAGTATATGATAATAGACAGTTTCCTTTAGTCAATTTTATCAATCCCAAGTGAAATTAGTCTAGTAGAAACATGACATTTCTGAGTCTGAGGTGGTATACTGTCATTCTGAAGTTAGATTAGTCTTAAGAAATGTATTCTTTGATATTAAAGCTTCAGTAGGCAGAATGTTTTTGGCATCATTGGGCAAAACAATCCCATAATAACCTTTCAGCATATTGTAATTCAAGTGTTCTGAGATAAAACTAGACTTCTGCTCCTCCTCATGGCTCTGTTTTCAGGCTTCAGAACATCTAGCCCGTGACGGGAGACTTTGACCAATCACAGCTTATTTCAGAGAGAGAGAGCGTTCCTATTGGCTGTGCTCTGGCTGTTAGGTGGTGCTTGGTATTTCCTCAGCTGATCTCAACATGGCTGCTGGGTCACAAAAGTTCTAATTTTACAGCTAAACAGTACACTACAAGATGATTCTGAGAACATCTGAGGAGAGAAATAGGCATTACAGTAACAGAATATTGATTAATATTTGATCAGCGCTGCCTAGTTTGACCGTTTGATCGGAGTTTGTGAGTGATTGACAGCTGCTCAGAGACGGCAGCTGGATGACAGACTCAGCTCTGATTGCTTGTTTTCCTCCGGTCTGTGAAATCTTGCGGATGCCATTAGGGGCACCGGAGGACACAGAGGAACATGATACTGTCAGGATATAGTGACCGTTTTATAAAGATAGCTTTTTTTAATCCTATTTTCTCTATATTTGCTCTATTTCCTCAAATGTTTTCAGAAACACATTTCAATGAACTGTTTTTGTGAAATAAGAGAAGAAAGTTTCCAAACGAGCCGTCATACTGTTTCCGGTTTGAAAGCTGGGAGCAGCAGCCCACGGAAGGAAAGCGTTTGTCCAATCAGGTGCCAAGTGTGCTGTTTCTAGTGGCAGCCCACCAAGTGTCCAATGCTGGGAAGCAGCGTGTGCCATCGTGATAAAAAATGCCCCAGTGGACATGTACCATCAGTCGAATCGTGCCGCCATGCTACCAGAATGAATTGCACGGCTGCTTACATAGACAATGAATGGGAAGCATGGAAAGGACGGAACCTGTGGACACGTACCATAATGGTACGTCGAGACCGAGCATTCCTCATTTGCATAAAGTTAAGGTCTAGTCTACTGAATCCAAATCACAGGCGTCTGATGCGACTCGCCACCTCTTGAAATTCCAGGGAATCTTTTAAAATAAACGTTGTTGATCCAAAATAAAGACAGATTCAGCAACAGCATGCATTATTTCTCGCCTCAAATGTTTCCAGAAACACATTTCGGTGAACTATTTTCATGATATAAGAGAAGAAAGTTTCCAAACGAGCCACCATGTTGTTTCCGGTTTGAAAGCTGGGGGAAGCAGCCCACGGAGGGAGAACGTCCGTCCAATCAGGAGCTGAGTGCCTTAACTGTGTCTATTAAGCTCTTTTGAGATGAGCCCATGGATGTATTAAGAGAGCTGGATCCAGTGTTGGAGGCGGGGCCCCATTCATTCCTATGAGAGTTGCTCAGTGGTGCATGAAGCCTAAATGGCTCGACTTCCGTCTGGAAAAACATGCGCAGTATCACATGAGTCGTTCACGGAATCCCAATGTCACGCCGTCGTCACGGCTTGCGCTCCGGCCTCGGTCTGGGTCTCACTCACATGAACGGAGGAAGAAATAACTCTGGATTCAGCTATTAGTGCATTTTACAACTTAAAAAACTTAATGTTTTAAATAAGGGCTATTAGAGTGTTCATACTGGGAAGTTGATTCACCTAAAAAAAAAAAGATCCTCAGAGTTACAGACGTCTCTTTCCCAATGTAAGTCTATGGGAATAAGTATTTTTGGGCCCAATGGCATCGCGTGACAGATGTGGAAGTTGTAGTACCTCCGTGTTATCATCAACGACCGGCGCTCTTCCTGGGTGCTTGATTTAGGCTTCATGTGCAACTGAGCAACTCTCATAGGAATGAGTGGGGCCCCGCCTCCAAAGCTGTAAACAGCCAACGTCCACTGTACACTCACTAGATATTCTCAGAGCTAAACTAACTCTTCTGCAGTGTGGAGTGTGCGCGCATGCACGTGAGAGTGGAGCGAGCTGAGTGAAGGCAAGCAGGCAGAGGAGCAGAGGAGCAGAGTACAGCAGAAACTCCGGCCCTGGAGACCAAAGCTACGGTCTCCACCGCGTCCTCCGACCGCGGCCAACACTGTTTAACAGACGGGCTTCACGGTCTGGGTATCATCGGATATTCCGTTTTTCCTTTGGAATTCAGAAAGGAAAAAACGTTTTTTTATTTTTTCGTTTTAAACCAAAAACCAGGAAACGGCCGTTTTCCCGTTTTTCGTTTCTGAATCAAAAAATGAAAAACGAACCCAAACCGGGCCGTTTGTTTGTTTTTGCGAATTCCTTTTCTCATTATTCGTTTTGAATTGAAGAACGGAAGTCACGTGGGTTTTTCATTTTTTCGTTTTAAACCACAAACGAAAAACGGAATCACGTGGTGCTCTGTTTGTTTTTTGTTTCCAAACGAAAAACGAAAAAACCAAATTAAAAAAACGATCCGATTTAGTTTCTTCAAGTTTCTTTCTGTTATTTTCTGTTTTGAATCGAAGAGCGGAGAACGGCAGTCACGTGACCAGGAAGTGAAGGCAAACATGTCAAAATAAAAGCCAAGAAGATAGTTTGGTCATTCTATAAAAGTGTAACATTATTTAAGCACAGGATCAAAGTAACAGTAGAAGATAAATAGGCTAAATAAATACACAAATAAATACATACATAGATATTTTTTTTTTGTTCTTTTCATTAACACATGAATATCTTTTATCCAAAAAGTGTGTGATAAATTACAGGGAGGGTCTCTACAGATGTTATACAACAGGGAGGGTCTCTACAGATGTTAAACAGAACTCTCACATAATTGACACTTTTCTCTCTCACACTCTTACTATGGGCTGTTTCTTTATGTCGGCAGGTGAGAAGCACTATGTGGCTACTCCTTTCAACACACATGACACTTCCACCTGATCCTTTTACTCCATTAGGAAGGCTGTAGCCGAGTAGTTCTACATCATGATAATGCTGATTTTTCAACAAGCGATTATGACATTAATGCCAGCTAGACAGAATAAAGCTCTGTCTGTCATGACAATAGTACTGGACTGAAGGCCACTTCATCAAAATCATGGAAATTCACAATAATTAGGCCTGTGCTAAAAAAGCCGACGCAAGTAAGTCAAATGATCTTTGGCCTATCGCAATAACCTCCATATTGTGTAAAACCATGGAACGAGTTCTTGCCAACCACCTGACCAGCACAGTGCTAGATCTGCTCCAGTTCGCTTAAATAAGAGCAACAGAGGCCCAGACGACGCTGTGCTGACTCTGCTTAACACAGTCACAAAACACCTTATGCATCCTAAAGGTTATGCCAGAGCTTTATTCGCGGATTTTAGCTCAGCTTTTAACTCAATGAAGACGCATATTCTCCTGAAAAGGCTCATTGATCTCAACATCAACACAGGGTTAGTTGTGTGGATCAGAGAGAACATGTCAGATGTGCTGCCCACAAGGCTGTGTTCTTTCCCCTGTGCTATTCTCTCTTTTTACTAATGAATTTATGATCAATGAGAAACATTTTAGACTGTTTAAGTATGCGGATGACATGGCCTTAGTTGACCTTTTACAGGAAACAGGCCCACTAGGTGAAGCTGCCTATCTGGCCCACACTACAGCCCTTCAGACACGGTGTCACACTAGCCAGCTAGAAATCAATGTGGCTGAGAAGAAAGAATTAATCATGTGCTGCACAAAACAACATTTGATCACAGAGCTAGTTTCACTTGATGGCCAACATGTTGAAACTGTGGGACACTTTAAATACCTCGGTACAGTCCTGGACACCCAGGTGAGCTTCTCTGTAAATACAGAGTATATTTTCAAGAGATGCTCACAGAGACCTTTATCTTCTAAGGAAACTCAGTGGCCTCGGTGTCAGCCGGCAGATTTTAGAATTAGTGTACAAAACTATTGTTGAGAGTGTTTTAACCTTTAACCTTCCTGCCTGGTACGGTCACCTGCACTGTAGATAGAAGAATAAACTGTCTAGGATTGTGTCAATGGCAGACAAAATAGTTGGTAAACCCCAAAAGCCCTTGACTCAACTTTTTACAGAAAGGACGAGGAAGAAGGCGAGGAGTATCCTGGCAGATAGCTCCCATCCTCTCTGCAGCCAGTCGGGAGGAGCTATAGAGCCCCTCTGGCAACTAAACATGTGTTTAAAAAGTCTTCCATCCCAAATGCCATCAATATTCTTACCTCAACACAGTGACTGAGCAGATCTGAGCCACAGACACTGACATGAACTGTTTTAATGTGTAACATAACCTGTCTTTGTTTTTTACTAACTGCTGTCTGGTTTTTAATGTCTGTTGTTTTCTGTGTTTTGTGAGCCGAAGACAAATTTCCAGCCTGGTGAACAATAAAGTTTGATTGTATTGTATTGATCAGATCATATTGAAGGGCCGTCAGCTTTACAATTTAGTTTGGAGGGAGATTCGGTATCAGTGAAGTCAGTGCATTTTATGAGTAGGCCTTCTGTGACATTACCCACCGTAGGGGTCAGAGGTCACCACTCCTCAATCCCCAAGGATTTTCTTTTCAGTCAAATTTTCAATTTTGACGCATTTATAGATGAAAAGTCAAGTCAATAAACATGGTCAATGATAGATAAGTATGGTTGATCAGCATGTTTGCCAACCTTCAGACATCATAGTGTAATATGATGATTAATCAGCCTGAGTTCACTAAAAAACTGAAATCACTAACTTTCTGTATTCTGTTTGGTGGTTTATGATGCTTTTCAATCATTTCTAGCCTATTTGGTAGTATATATAATTTAGTTAATTTGTTCGACATCATGATAATGCAGATTTTTCAACCAGTGGTTATGACATTAATGCTAGCTAGACAGAATAAAGCTCTGTCTGTCATGACAATAGAACTGTACTGAAGGCCTTTCCTTTACTCGGGTGACTCTTTACAGCCGTCTGAAAACAGCAGGTATCTGTTAAATCTACAGTTTCTGGAGTGATGAAGTGGCCTTCAGTACAGTACTATTGTCATGACAGACAGAGCTTTATTCTGTCTAGCTGGCATTAATGTCATAATCGCTTGTTGAAAAATCAGCATTATCATGATGTAGAACTACTCGGCTACAGCCTTCCTAGTGGAGTGAAGGGATCAGGTGGAAGTGTCAGGTGTGTTGAAAGGAGTAGCCACATAGTGCTTCTCACCTGCCGACATAAAGAAACAGCCCATAGTAAGAGTGTGAGAGAGAAAAGTGTCAATTATGTGAGAGTTCTGTATAACATCTGTAGAGACCCTCCCTGTTGTATAACATCTATAGAGACCCTCCCTGTAATTTATCACACACTTTTTGGATAAAAGATATTCATGTGTTAATGAAAAGAACAAAACAAAAATATCTATGTATGTATTTATTTGTGTATTTATTTAGCCTATTTATCTTCTACTGTTACTTTGATCCTGTGCTTAAATAATGTTACACTTTTATAGAATGACCAAACTATCTTCTTGGCTTTTATTTTGACATGTTTGCCTTCACTTCCTGGTCACGTGACTGCCGTTCTCCGCTCTTCGATTCAAAACAGAAAATAACAGAAAGAAACTTGAAGAAACTAAATCGGATCGTTTTTTTAATTTGGTTTTTTCGTTTTTCGTTTGGAAACAAAAAACAAACAGAGCACCACGTGATTCTGTTTTTCGTTTGTGGTTTAAAACGAAAAAATGAAAAACCCACGTGACTTCCGTTCTTCAATTAAAAACGAATAATGAGAAAAGGAATTCGCAAAAACAAACAAACGGCCCGGTTTGGGTTCGTTTTTAATTTTTTGATTCAGAAACGAAAAACGGGAAAACGGCCGTTTCCTGGTTTTTGGTTTAAAACGAAAAAATAAAAAAACGTTTTTTCCTTTCTGAATTCCAAAGGAAAAACGGAATATCCGATGATACCCAGACCATCTAACAGGAAGTCACTTTTTCTGTGACTTCCTGTAAATTCAGTGAAGGCTGCCAGGCGAGGCGCAGTTCAGCAGGAGCCTGCTGACGGTGACGGTGACGGGACTGGACAGCAGAGACACGGGGACTGGACCAGCAGAGACACTGTGAGACACTGTGAGTGGAACAGCAGACACACTGTGAGACACTGTGAGTGGACCAGCTGTCTCTCTACTCCTCAGCGGGACAGAGCGGGTGAAACTAAAGCAGAACGTCATCAGTTGGAGTGAGTTCGCCTGCGGTATTGTGGGAGATTAACCTTCCTCTATTTGTTCTTTTCGAGTTACCTGTTCATGTTTTAATAAGCTCTGTTATGAGAATGATGTTTTTAATAAGCTGTTATGAGAATGATGTTTTTAATAAGCTGTTATGAGGATGAATATGTCAAAGTGAACTGGTCTCGCTGAATGTTCCGCCCTCAGCTCGTTCACACGGACAGTTTTATTCAACACAGCTTTTGCTGACAAAATACGCCAAACTACAGGAAAGCCGTCGACATTAAGAATCAAAATGTTGCTTTGGGAATTACTCAAAACCATAGACTGCATCGAAATGACTAACATGATCTTTACTTTCGTTTTCATGCACTTGAAGTTAAGTTTCGTTTCTCCCTCGCAGCCTCACCTGACCTCACCTGACGTCACCTGACGTGTCCTGATGGCGGAAATGGACGAGGGTCATTTTTCTCTGTTGAGTCTGGAGGATGAGCTGACTTGCAGCATTTGTCTGAGTCCCTTTAGCTGTCCGGTGACCATCCCCTGCGGACACAACTTCTGCCAGGACTGCCTCCTCGCCACCTGGAAGGACTCCTACAGCTGTCCTCAGTGTCGGACCCACTTCGCCACCAAACCAGAGCTGAAGAAAAACACGGTCCTCAGCACCGTCGTGGAGACCTTCAACCTGAGGACGAACCAAAGCGAGCCCGGCCCGATGGTAGAGGAGAGCAGAGCGGAGAAAGAGGACGTCATACATTGTGATACGTGTATGGAAGCAGAAGCGTCCCAGACCTGCCTCACCTGCATGGCCTCTTTCTGTGAGGAGCACCTGCGGCCTCACCGGGACAACCCCACATTTCGTCTCCATCAGCTGAGTGAGCCTGTCGGCGACCTGTCGGAGCGGATCTGCCCGGACCACCACAAGCTGATGGAGCTCTTCTGCAGCCAACATGGCCGCCCAATCTGCAGCCTCTGCCTCCAGCTAGTCCACAAAGGATGCTCCTTCATCACCCCCGAGGAGCAGAGGAACCTGAAAGAGGTGTGTGTGTGTGTGTGTGTGTGTGTGTGTGTGTGTGTGTGTCTGTCTGTATTCACCTGATAAGTTTAAAGGGGCAGTCCTCCTAAAAATAGGGGGGGAGAATTTTGTTTGTGGTGCTCGCAGCATTGAGAAGTTCTATTTCTTAACTTCCAACACCAACTTGTCTTCCAGAAACAGTTTACATAATGTCTACATAATCCACAGAACATGTTGTCAACAGTTTCCATAGGGAGTTTTGTTTGATAGAAAGTAGTTCCAATGAAAACTGTCCATAGACCTAGCAGAGCAGCATGCAAAGTCAAAAGTCACAGTATAGTATGTTGAAAGAAGTCAGAGTATTGTATACACACTTGTTGGGACTACTATTCCAGTAGAGAATAGTCACTGTGAAATAAAGTGTACTTTCTTGTTCAAATTGAGTATTTTGTTTATGTGTGGGCCTTCTAAAGGATTTTGCCATATTTTAAAAAGTTCATGGGACTTACAATACAATAATACAATATTGTTTTATTGTCCAACAGGACAGGACAAGCAGTTAGTAAGTTGTTTGGGAGATTTGACCGGTGAGGAGGCAGACTTGATAACCTGAACATAATCACCTCCTGTAGTTCTTTTAAAAGTGAACCCTCCAGTTCTGAAACCAGGATTAAGCCCAAAGTTAGCACTCAAAGGACCAGTGTGTAACAATAAGGGAGATCTAATGGTATAAATGGAATACATTGTTAATAAGTATTTTAATATAAGTAGGTTTTCATTAGTGTATAATCACCTGATAATAATAATCATTGTGTATTCGTTAGCTTAGAATGAGCTGTTTATATCTACATAGTGAGCGGGTCCTCTTCATGGAGTCCGCCGTGTTGCTCCTCCGTGATTCTACAGCAGCCCAGAGCGGCTTGGGCTAGAGTCGATAACGTGACTTGCTTCACCACACACTTCCCTCATACACACACTCTCCAAGCACTGGCTCTGCTCCAGATGACCTACACTACTCTTACTATGCTTACGCTTGGCACACGGGAGAGGCTTCAGTTGGTTGTAATCTCATCTCACCGCTAGATACCACCAGATCCTACACACTGTTCCTTTAACTCAATAATCCGTATTTGTAAAAATAGATGATGATTCTCTGTGAACTGTGTGTCTCTGTCTGAATGAACTGAATGTATCATGTTTGTGTTTGTAGTCCGACCTGAGAGGCAAGTTGGGTTTGCTGGATGGGAAGATTAAGAAGAATGAGACTGTTATATCTCAAATGAATTCCATGCAGAACAATCTTAAGGTAACCCTCGACATTTCACATTTACTGTATCATTCACATGAATGGGAAAAATAGTGCCTTTAAGAAGAAGGGGCTTGAATGAATAAAGAAACGATTTGTGATTCCTGTTCATTTGCAATCACTGAGTTTTTGTAATGTAAGGTATTCATGTTATATTGTCTAAGCTCCTCTCATGATCCTCCCCTAGGACTCAGCGACCAACAGGAAGAAGGCTTTGGCAGCTGAGTACCAGCAGATGCGGGATATGTTGGCCCGAGAGGAGCGTGATGCTCTGAATGCAGTGGACCGCGAGCTGGAGGGTGGTCAGACTAAACTCAAGGGTCTCGAGAAGAAGTTCACTGAGAATGTTGATAGTATGAGCAAAGCTAAAGAAGACATCCACAGTCTGCTGAGTCAGTCCCAAACTCTGGCCTTCCTACAGGTGAGACAACTGGGATTATCAATCCACACAGTATCTGGAAACTAGGGCAGTCAATCCATTCAAATATTGAATCACATTAATCACATGATTGTCCATAGTTTAATCGCAATTCATTGCAAATCAATCACACATTTTTTATCTATTCAAAATGTAGCTTAAATTGAGATTTATCAAGTATTTAATCCTCTTATCAACATGGGATGTGGACAAATATGCTGCTTTATGCCAATGTATTATATATTTATTATTGTAAATCAATGAACAACACAAACAATGAGAGATATTGATCCAGAGGGATACTGCATTTAACATCAAAAAATTCATAACGTCAAGCTAGTATGACATGGTTGGTACCGATGGATTCTTTATGTTTTCTAGTTGTATATGATACCAGTTCCTTCACTCCTCGCCTCTAGGAGACTACTTTGCCAAGAGGAAAGCAGCGTTAGCTAGCTATCTTGTCAGTCTCTGGACAAGCTGGCTAGCTAACGTGCCAGTCATCCTCTCCTCCCGAAGTGACATTAGTCTGTCAGCGGCGGAGGAGTGGTCGGCACGCTCCCAGTGTGGAGAAGCAGACAGGAGGACCGGCACGAAAGCTAAGCGATGTACTGTTGTGGATGCCATGTTAGTTCAGATCAGAAAGTCACACAATAACACAAACTAACCGAATGATGCAGCAACTCACAATGACTGTGTGAGTCTGGTGGCTTTGAAGAGAGCGATACAACGTCTTCAGTCCCCCGTGGGAATGCGTTGTCTGACGGTGCGGTACAGCTGTGAAAATATTTTGAATATAGCGTACACTTAAACTGATATTGATTCTTTAGGTGGCTAAAATATGTTTTTCTGCTGCTCCCGTCTACAGTCGGTTTACCTCGCCATCAGACAGGCGTTCCGACTGTAACTGAAGCCATTTTATCGTGGCCTTCAAGACCAGACCAGACTAAATTCACAAAACAGTTGTTTTACTACGCAGAACACGGGAGTATAACGACATCACTACAAGAACATTGAACCAACCCTTTCAGCTAGCGTTTCACATTATTCATAACCGTATTGCTGAGCTTACTTTTGAAACCTACGTCGCTGCTTGTCGCAACGGCTCGAGTGGGCTTTTCCATTTGAAAAAGGACGGAACAGAACACAGATGGGACCCGCACTATTAATATGATATTATAATGTAATATATTTAAACTGCCAAATGTGTTGTGGGTAGTTCTAACCCAAAGCCTGATGTCTGACCGGGCCTAATTCTAGTTAAACCTTAGAGTATTGACCTGATTTCCATCTCCGAACTAAATTCAGCACATGTGACCAGGACATTAGTTTGTACAGGGATACAGGATGATGTGAGTGAAACACAGGAATAGGCCAGATGCTGTTGGTGCTACGTTTCAACCATCACACTGCAATCTAACAACTTTATTCTTACATCATCCAATGATGTTTAAATGACACTATTTACTTCATATTTGATCCACGAGTGTAAAACAGTATAGCTTTATCTTGACTGCTTTGAATAAAACCATGTCCCATCAAAAACAACAACACTGTGTTCCTCTACAGGCTTCATTCAACATGCCCCCAGGCCGTGACCTTTGACCCTCACACGCCTCGAATCAACCTGACTCCAAGAAGGTGACAGCAACACAGGCCTTTTCTGCTGCCCTGAGGAGCACCTGACAGAGATCCTTAAACAGCCTGTTGAAGCAGACTACGATACTTAAACCAGGTGAATGTCCAGGTACATTTTTAGTGGAGATTTTACATTTGGAGATGTTTTATGAAATTATAATGAAGCCAATCATGTAATTTTGGGTGCAGAAACTCAACATTGGCAATGTCGCATCTGGTGATTTGGTGTCCTGGGAGATAGTTGAGAATTAGATCTAGGGGAATGCACAGATCCGACCTTGTTTAAAATCCCAATACAGATAGCCATACCTGGCCTTTGAGGTATCGAGTCGATAACCGAGTACCCGATCGCAATTACCAGTGTTAATAATTGAATAAGCTCACTGTCTCACTGTGTTGAAGTCACTGGGATCATTATTTTATGTGTAAGGCAACATCAGGCATGACTTGAGACATTGCTTTCCTAACTTTGTAAAACAAAATGTAACAAATAAATACATTGTTGTTATTTATTATTAAAATAATAAATTGTACACCAACAACTTGGAAAATATCTCTAAAAATTAAGAGGAATTACAATTCAGTTGTAAACCTTTTTAATGCCGCAACAAATTGGTCAAAACTTAAACAGGAATCCAGATTCCAGTATATAATGTATATAGTATATAAACATAGAACTGAATTGAATAGATCGGCCCCATTGTCACGGCAACCCGATCCAGCTATTTGAGTCAGTATCGGCCCGATATCCGATCCGGTATCGGTATCAGTGCATCCCTAATTAAATCTAAGGCTGACTTTATCATCTCCGCTATGCGTAAGCCTGAGGGGAGATCATGTGTTTGGTCTTGTGTGTATGTGTCTGTCCACAGCTGATCTTGCATACTACCTGGACCCGTTCAGCCTAATATTTTTTGTGCTCATTTATGACTGTATGCTCAAGGACCTCTCGTAGTTGTAGTGATTTACATTATTTTATTGACTGTTTTTATATCGTACATTGACTTCTGACTCCTCACCTCTATTAACCGGCCGGTAGGGGCCACAAAATCCGACATCCGTAGAAAAGTTTAGTCTCATTTTGACCGGAGCATCTGCAGATTAATTCCATATCCGATATGTTATGATCCATTAAAGTTAGGCATGATATGAGATGAATAAATCATTGGCTGTATTCAAAAGCACATACTTTACTAGTAGTATAGCACAACAAAAGCAAAATCTACAGCATGCCAAAAATACCCAGATGTCATACTGATTTGGAAAAAAATCTCAAATATGCATCGACCAATTTACCCACTCGCCTACTGTATCCCCACATGGCAAAGCGTTGGAACGGCAGAGGCTATGGTCACAACAACAGCAGCCAAAAAACGACTTCTTTTTTACATTTTTCGTAGCTATTCCATCACTAAATTCACTTCTGAACATTTTTGAGGTGAGAAATCAACTGTAGATTTAGGAATATTGACACTTTTAACGATATAATAGATTAAAAAAAAAAAACACAGAGCGAGACAAGCAGCAGGAAGAAGGCGAAGGACAGCGCCGCTCTGACGGGGCAGAGAGATACCTGCTGAGACAACATGATCATTTGTTAACATTTAAATAAAAAAAGTTTTCAAAAAAATATTTGTAGGGATATCATTCCACTGTTTAGTTGCTGTAACTGAAAAAGCCGTTTGAGTACATTTGTCTATTAATGTTTTATATTTCCCGTCTCCCCCTCGTTGATGATCCTGTTTGTCTCACTTCACTGTGAGCCGTTAGAATAAATAGTTTAAGGGTGGTGGAGCTGAACATGCAGTATTTTATAAAGTTAACAAACATTGGTCACAGACAATAGAAATCAAAGTTGTATTTTTCGATAAAATGCAATAGTGGGTAGAGTTTTTGTCCAGTGGGATCTTCAGGGGCTTCTGTGGCTCAGTAGGTAGAGCGCGTCGGGTTGGCAGTTCGATCTCTAGCTCCACCTGTTCCACGACGTGGAAGTGCCCTTGAGCAAGACGGCCAAATTACTCTGCATGTGCGTGTTCGTGTGTGCGTGTGCGTGTGCGTGTGTGTGTGAAGCGCTATATAAATGCAGTCCATTTACCTATTCACAGATGAAAAAGCAGTTCCTGGCTCAGCACCTGCAGGTTCTGGAAGTACTGGATTCTCAGCCAGAATCTGGTATATTCATCTCTACCTATAATCTATAATAAAATATCTGCCCACGTGTATGATAAATATTCACCACGTGTGTCAAAGAAAACAAAGCTAAATCTGTGTGTTAAAATATCTTCATAGATCTCTCTCAGAGCATTTACAATATGTGCTTTGCATTTGTGAACACACAGCCCTTTATAAAACACATACGGGTGCACAACATGCTTCTCATTTCACCTCTGTTTCAGAAGTCTCCAAGCCCCAAAAGCAGAAAAGACAGCCCAGGTCCCACAGTCCAGGTCGTCCACCCATCCAACCATTATTCCACCCTGTTTATGTAGAGCCACATGCAGGATACCATGGACCCCAGTATCCACCACCAGGCCTTTATAGGGGCCTCGATTTATGCAGGACAAAGACAAGTAAGTAAGGCATAAATGTACAATCATAACCACAATGGGATTGTATGACTTTTCCACTAAAAACGTACAGCATCAGAATGATTTGAAAGATGCTGGTTGCAGCTACATTGATAAGTGGGGAAATTTAACAGTTGAAGATGCATGACAGTTTAGTAAAGTGAAGCTGTAAATGTCCAACTTGTTGCAGATAATTACACTGGCATTCTTGGTGAGTTGCTTCATGGTGAATTGGTGGAAACAGAAATCAATAAATCAAACGAAATCAATAGTACTCTGCTCTTATTTAATACTGTGAATATTGCTCAATAGGCTGGGTTGTGTGGTGGTGGGTTAACTGTTTAAAGGGGACATATCAGGCTCATTTTCACGTCGATACTTGTATTTTTGGGTTTCTACTAGAACATGTTTTAGCATACATGTTTTTAATGTCTGTCTGAATCAACCTGTATTCAGCCTCTGTCTGAAACGCTCTGATTAGCGGCTGTCTCTTTAAGCCCCCCTCCTGAAAAAAGCACAGTCTGCTCTGATTGGCTTGCGAGTGACATAGGAGGGGAGCCAAATCTGAACGGCTTGTTGAATCACATGTTCTCTGATCTCGGAAGTCCACAAACATTGACTGGGTGTTTTATTATACCCCCGCAAACAATGTAGTCGGAGGTATATAGCTCCCTTTGCCTTGTTTCACAGTTGTGGGTTGGTAGGCACTAGGGCTGGGCAATATATCAATATTGTAATCAATATCAAGATATGAGGCTAGATATTGTCTTAGTTTTGGATATCGTTAATATGGCAATAAGTGTTTCCTGGTTTTAAAGGTGATACAAGGGATGTAATTGTCTGAACTTACCAGACTGTTCTAGCTGTTCTATTATTTGCCTTTACCCACTCCGCCATTATATCTACGTTCCTGATGATTATTTATCAAAAATCTCATTGTGTAAATATTTAGTGAAAGCACCAATAGTCCTACAACATCGTCGCAATATCGATATTGAGGTATTTGGTAAAAAATATCGTAGTATTTGATTTGATCCATATCGCCCAGCCCTAGTAGACACTCCAGATAGCCAAACATACGTGCACAGCACTGAACAAGTGGGTTGTGTCATGATATGTCCCCTTTAAAGTCTTGCCTTAAAAGACTAATGTAATGACGCTATCTAACATGTTCTCAGGAGCTTATGGGGGAGTTATACCTGTCTGCTGGGAATCTGGTATGTTCATCTGTCCTATGCTTTATGATATGTGTAAAACAAACCTGACAAGCATTTCATAACACATGATTCAAGAACAAGACTCAAGAATAAGATGCCTTTTCTTTTGCCTCTTCTTATCTCAGGTCCAGGTCCTCAACCCAAAGCAGGCCCAAAGAAGAAACCTCAAAGTAAGAAAATGAGAGAGAAGAGATTTATTATCAGACTAATACATAACACTCGGCTGAAACTAATGCAATCTTCTAATTCAAAGAATCCTCCTTCATGAAGGTTGGAATGTTCAGTTTTTGAGAGAGGGGGCTGATTCAACTTAATGGTCATTGTGGATGCTGTAGTTTTGGTGCCATTGGACTCTAATACATTATACTGAGCTGTGTTTTAACATTTTGTGCATTTTGTAACATTTTACTGCCTCTATCTGGTCGTCGTTTGGTGTAAGAACTCTTGTTTTAATTAAAGCTGAAGTAGGCGAGATTGGAGCAGATATGATTAAAACAAGTTATTTTTATAAAACGCTATATCGCTATATCCTGACAGTAGTACAAGAGACAGGTAATCCGAAAAAATCATGTTTTTCTGTGTCCTCTGGCGTCCTCAGGAAAACAACCAATCAGAGCCGAGCTGTATCCTTGCCATCTCTGAGCAGCTGTCAATCACTCATGAACTCAATGTCAAACTAGGCAGCGCTGATCAAATATGAATCAATATTGTGTTACTGTAATGACTATTGAATATTGATTCATATTTGATCCCTATCCCATATGTGACCCTCTTTTCTGCAGGGGTGGGGTCACCAAATGCACGGACTGTTTGTTTGGAGTTGCTATAGAAACTCATGTGAGCGTGTGACTGTTTGTGTGCGTGTTTGTGGGTGTGATGGGGCTGCAGTAATGACCTCATCCAGACACAGACCCCGACATATCCGTCTGCTTCCTCGGATTGTGTTATGGATAGTCCCCAAACACACATTGGTCAAAGTCTCCCATCACAGGCTAGATGTTCTAAAGCCTGAAAACAGAGCCATGAGGAGGAGCAGAAGTCTAGTTTTCTCTCTTGAATTAGGTTATTATGGGATTTTTGCCCAATGATGCTAAAAACATTCTGCCTACTGAAGCTTTAATGCATGTTGATTGTAATTGCATAACAATTGACAACTCTTCAGAATTATCACTGCAGATACATAACAAATGTACTGTTTTTTTTTCTTCTTTAGAACAAAAACCACCCCAAACCACAGAAGACAATATGGGAAATAAGAATCAAGCCCGTTCAACGGAAAACCTGTTGGAGTTTGGTGCACCTGCAGCTGAATCCCAAGAGACACCAGGTAGACACCATCCATTAACAAGAGTACGCCAGCGATTTAGTATTGCAACATTGTGGGACTCACGATGGAAAGTTTAAAAGAACATCAAATTTAGGGCTGTCAATCGATTCAAATATTTAATCACGATTAATCACATGATTGTCCATAGTTAATCACACATTTTTATCTGTTCAAAATGTACTTTAAAGGGAGATTTGTCAATTATTTAATACTCTTATCAGCATGGAAGTGTCAAATCAATGAACAACACAAAACAATGACAGATATTGTCCAGAAACCCTCACAGGTACTGCATTTAGCATAAAACAATATGCTCCAATCATAACATGGCAAACTGCAGCCCAACAGGCAACAACAGCTGTCAGCGTGTCAGTGTGCTGACTTGACTATGACTTGCCCCAAACTGCATGTGATTATAATAAAGTGGGCATGTCTGTAAAGGGGAGACTCGTGGGTACCCATAGAACCCATTTACATTCACTGATCTGGAGGTCAGAGGTCAAGGGACCCCTTTGAAAATGGACATAACAGTTTTTCCTCACCAAAACAAGCATACATTTGGAGCATTATTCAACCTCCTTGGCGACAAGCTAGTATGACATGGTTGGTACCGATGGATTCATCAGGTTTTTCTAGTTTCATCCATCCATCCATCCATCTTCAACCGCTTATCCGGGATCGGGTCGCGGGGGCAACAGCTCCAGCAGGGGACCCCAAACTTCCCTTTCCCGGGCCACATTAACCAGCTCTGACTGGGGGATCCCGAGGCGTTCCCAGGCCAGAGTAGAGATATAATCTC
Source organism: Sebastes umbrosus (assembly GCF_015220745.1). Classification (NCBI taxonomy): domain Eukaryota; kingdom Metazoa; phylum Chordata; class Actinopteri; order Perciformes; family Sebastidae; genus Sebastes; species Sebastes umbrosus. The sequence continues at coordinate 40,062,333 of NC_051271.1, forward strand.
TCCACCTAGTCCTGGGTCTTCCCCGTGGTCTCCTCCCAGCTGGTCATGCCTGGAACACCTCCCAAGGGAGGCGCCCAGGAGGCATCCGTGCTAGATGCCCGAACCACCTCAACTGGCTCCTTTCGACGCAAAGGAGCAAGGACTCTACTCCGAGTCCCTCACGGATGACTGAGCTTCTTACCCTATCTCTAAGGGAGACGCCAGCCACCCTCCTGAGGAAACCCATTTCGGCCGCTTGCACCTGCGACCTCGTTCTTTCGGTCATGACCCAACCCTCATGACCATAGGTGAGAGTAGGAACGAAGATTGAACGGTAGATCGAGAGCTTTGCCTTCCGGCTCAGCTCTCTTTTCGTCACAACGGTGCGGTAAAGCGAATGCAATACCGCCCCTGCTGCTCCGATTCTCCGACCAATCTCACGTTCCATCGTCCCCTCACTCGCGAACAAGACCCCGAGATACTTAAACTCCTTCACTTGGGGTAAGGACTCATTCCCTACCCGGAGTAGGCAATCCACCGGTTTCCTGCTGAGAACCATGGCCTCAGATTTAGAGGTGCTGATTCTCATCCCGACTGCGTCACACTCGGCTGTGAACCGATCCAGTGAGTGCTGGAGGTCGCAGACCGATGATGCCAACAGGACCACATCATCTGCAAAAAGCAGCGATGAGATCCTCAGCACACCGATCTGCAAACCCTCCTCCACCCGACTACGCCTCGATATCCTGTCCATGAATATCACGAACAGGATTGGTGACAAAGCGCAGCCCTGGCGGAGGCCAACCCCCACCGGAAACGAGTCCGACTTACTGCCGAGGATCCGAACACAGCTCTCGCTTTGGGCGTACAGGGATTGGATGGCCCTGAGAAGTGCCCCCCTCACCCCATACTCCCGCAGCACCCCCCACAGTATCTCCCGGGGGACCCGGTCATATGCCTTCTCCAAGTCCACAAAACACATGTAGACTGGATGGTCATACTCCCAGGCCCCCTCCAGGATCCTTGCGAGAGTGAAGAGCTGGTCCGTTGTTCCACGGCCAGGACGGAATCCGCATTGTTCCTCTTCGATCTGAGGTTCGACTATTGGCCGAACCCTCCTTTCCAGCACCTTGGAGTAGACTTTACCAGGGAGGCTGAGCAGTGTGATACCCCTGTAATTGGCACACACTCTCTGGTCCCCCTTTTTGAAAAGGGGAACCACCACCCCGGTCTGCCACTCCTTAGGCACTGTCACCGACTTCCACGCGGTGTTGAAGAGACGTGTCATCCAAGACAGCCCCTCCCCACCCAGAGCCTTCAGCATTTCTGGGCGGATCTCATCAACCCCCGGGGCTTTGCCACTGTGGAGTTGTTTGACTACCTCAGTGACTTCCACCAGGGTAATTGATGATGGTCCCCCATCAGCTTCCAGCTCTGCCTCTACCATAGAGGGCGTATTGGTCGGATTCAGAAGTTCCTCAAAGTGCTCCTTCCACCGCCCGATTACCTCCTCAGTTGAGGTCAACAGTGTCCCATCCTTACTGTACACAGCTTGGATGGTTCCCCGTTTCCCCCTCCTAAGGTGCCGGATGGTTTTCCAGAAACACTTTGGTGCCGACCGAAAGTCCTTCTCCATGGCTGCTCCGAACTCCTCCCACACCCGCTGCTTTGCCTCCGTCACGGCAGTGGCTGCTGCTCTTCGGGCCCGTCGGTACCCTGCAACTGCCTCCGGAGACCTCCGAGATAACATATCCCGGAAGGCCTCCTTCTTCAGTCGGACGGCTTCCCTGACCACCGGTGTCCACCACGGTGTTCGAGGGTTGCCGCCCCTTGAGGCACCTAAGACCTTAAAACCACAGCTCACCGCCGCAGCTTCAGCAATGGAAGCTTTGAACATCGTCCACTCGGGTTCAATGCCCCCAACCTCCACAGGGATGCCAGAAAAGCTCCGCCGGAGGTGTGAGTTGAAGATCTCTCGGACAGGGGCCTCCTCCAGACGTTCCCAGTTCACCCTCACTACGCGTTTGGGCTTACCAGGTCTGTCCAGAGTCTTCCCCCACCATCTGACCCAACTCACCACCAGATGGTGATCAGTTGACAGCTCCGCCCCTCTCTTCACCCGAGTGTCCAAAACATACGGCCTCAGATCAGATGATACGATTACAAAATCGATCATCGACCTTCGGCCTAGGGTGCTCTGGTACCACGTACACTTATGAGCATCCTTATGTTCGAACATGGTGTTCGTTATGGACAATCCATGACTAGCACAGAAGTCCAACAACAAACGACCACTCGGGTTTAGATCAGGGAGGCCGTTCCTCCCAATCACGCCACTCCAGGTGTCTCCATCGTTGCCCACGTGCGCGTTGAAGTCTCCCAGGAGAACTATGGAGTCCCCTACTGGAGCCCCATACAGGACTCCATTCAGGGTCTCCAAGAAGGCCGAATACTCCGAACTGCTGTTTGGTGCATACGCACAAACAACAGTCAGAGTTTTCCCCCCCATAACCCGAAGGCGTAGGGAGGCGACCCTCTCGTCCACCGGGGTAAACTCCAACGTAGCGGCACTCAGCCGGGGATTTGTGAGTATCCCCACACCCGCCCGGCGCCTCACACCATGGGCAACTCCAGAGAAGAATAGAGTCCAACCCCTATCCAAGAGTACGGTTCCAGAACCGAGGCTGTGCGTAGAGGTAAGCCCTACCAGATCCAACTGATAGCGCTCCACCTCCCGCACAAGCTCCGGCTCCTTCCCCCACAGAGAGGTGACGTTCCACGTCCCCAGAGCCAGCCTCTGCCGCCCGGGTCCAGTCCGTCGAGGTCCCTGGCCTTCACTGCCACCCGTGTGGCAGCGCACCCGACCCAAGCGGTTCTTCCCGCAGGTGGTGAGCCCACAGGATGGAGAGGAGGGGGGTGCCACGTTCCTTTTTCGGGGTATCCCCGGCCGGGCTCCGTGGCAAGCCCGGCCACCAGACGCTCGTTGACGGGCCCTCCGTCTGGGCCTGGCTCCAGACGTGGGCCCCGGGCTTCCTCCGGGCCGGGTAACTCCTCCTCTGCCTCGTGTTGTCATTGGGTTTTTTGTGAACCATTCTTAGTCCGGCCCCTCACCTAAGACCAATTTGCCATGGGAGACCCTACCAGGAACACGAGGCTCCAGACAACACAGCCCTCAGGGTCATAGGGACACACAAACCTCTCCACCACGTTAAGGTGATGGTTCCCGGAGCTCTAGTTTCATGTGATGCCATTATCTTCACTCTAGCTTTAAAACTGAGTCCGCTACAACCGAAAAATTTAAGTTGCGTTAAAGGTCCAGTGTGTAGTATCTTGTGGTATCTAGCGGTGACGTGAGGAGATTGCAACCAACTGAAGCTTCTCCTGTGTGCCAAGCGTGTCGGAGAGCCACGGTGGCCGGTGAGAAAGTTTGCTCCGGCTGGTGGGTGGTGCATGGTATTAACTCAACTGATCTCAACATGGCTGCTGGGTTACAAACTTTCTCATTTTACAGCTAAACAGTACACTACAAGATGATTCTGAGAACATGTGAGGAGAGAAATAGGCATTACAGTAACAGAATATTGATTAATATTTGATCAGCGCTGCCTCGTTTGACCGTTTGATCAGAGTTCAGGAATGATTGACTGCTACTCAGAGATGGCAAGGCTCCAGCTCGGCTCTGATTGGTTGTTTTCCTCCGGTCTGTGAAATCTTGCAGATGCAGTTAGGAGCATCAGAGGACACAGAGGAACATTTTTTTTCACATATTACCTGTCTCATGCACTACTGTCAGGATATAGTGACTGTTTTATAAAAATAACTTCTTTTTTTTCCTCCAATCTGACTACTCCAGCTTTAATGTGTAACATCTGCAGGTTTAAAGCTTTTATTTGTTAACCCTGAGTCTGATGAAAAGTCTTCTTTGTCTTCTGTTGTAGAAATGTTGGACATTCCCCCAAACATAACATCTGCTGAAAAAAGAACCGAACTTCTGAAATGTAAGTGTGTGAGTGCAGCCGGTACTGTGTCTTCCCCTCATATGATAGTAGCAACCGTGTCTGTTATCTGTTTTGTTTTTTTCTGTCCCTCCCAGACGGTACGGTACTCACTTTGGATCCAAAGACAGTCCACAAACGCATTGAACTGAGTGAGGGCTTCACTAAGGCCTCTGTGTCAGATGAACACACAAACTACCCCGATTGCCCTGAACGCTTCGCCGTCTGCTCCCAGGTGCTCGCCTCCAAGGGTTTCTCTAGGGGACGCCACTACTGGGAAGTCCGACTGAGCAGCAACAACTTCATTGGCCTGGGCTTGGCTTACAGCAGCATTGACCGCAAAGGTCCCACCAGTCGACTGGGCCGCAACGCCCAGTCCTGGTGTGTGGAGTGGTTTAACGTCAAGCTGTCAGCTTGGTATAACAGCAGTGAGACCGTGCTGGCCAACCCCAATCCGAAGCGCATCGGTGTGCTGTTGGATTGTGAGGAGGGCACTGCTACGTTCTATAACGTGGCAGACAGGGCATATCCCTTCCACTCCTTTGTGTTCCCCTTTGCCGAAGCCGTGTATCCAGCTTTCTGGATTTTCTCAAGTGGCTCGTCCGTTTCTTTGTGCAAGCTGCAGGCATGAGGAGCATATGCACACAGATGGCATATTGCATGCCCACGCATGCACACAGTTAGCCCTGTGTTCTAATCACGCTCATTAATAATGGAAAATAATACGTAGTTGAACTTTTAAAGCTAGGCTTTATTTATCAAGAGGCTGGCCAGTTCTACTCCCCAGCTAACGCTTTTGTTTATTATCGTCTTTGTTAAAAGTGGAAAATCAATGTTGCCTGTACAGTTGCAGCTGAATGGCGTTGTGTGCTGTTGGAATGGATCAGGTGAAACAATGATTATCCCAACTAGAGCTCAGCACTGATCGCCCACTTCTTGAAAGGCTCCGGAAGTGAATTTCCCATTCATTTACTCCATCAACGTTTCAGAAAATCCTTTATTTGAAGAGTTTTAAGCATGGAACCAAGCCAACCAGCGAGGAGATTAAATCCAGACCATAAAATATTTGATTCGGAGCAACAAAAACATTGGAAAATGGAAAAAAGCAAAGGTACAAGACTGTGGACATAATTATTTTAAGAGTGAAGGAAGTACTCATCCCATAAACGATTGCGAATGGCAACTCGCCGCCTTCTGGAAAAACTTTTAAACTAACTGCTGTCAATCTAAAATGAAGACAGATTCAGTAACTTCATGCCTTATTTTCTCGCCTCAAATGTTTTCAGAAACACATTTCGGTGAACTATTTTGGAGCGCGTACGAGCACGTATCCTCACTAGCCGTTCGCGTACCCTCACTAGCCGTTCGCAGGTGCGATACACATTTCCATGGTAACAGCTTGTTCTTCTGTAGGCTATGTCTGTCTGTCTCCATCTCCCCCGTTTCAGTGCCGTTGCCGCACTACTGTACACACACGCACCTGTAAACACAACAAACAGCGATAGCCATCTGAGAATTACTAATAATTATTAATGTTGAATATGAATAATGTGGGATTATTCCTTATTTCATGGGCAATTTGGGATTTATACATTATTATTACATACTTCTATATAAAACATTTTTAAAAACAAAGCATTTTAATAGTGATTTGGAGGTTGATTACCGTGGCAACGGTCGGAGCTTCGAAGCATTCAGGTCAGCCCTAGTATCAGCGGGCTCCACCAATCAGAGACTAGAGAGTACTTCTCCTCGACATTGTGAATAAAACAGGTTTTTCTTAAAACAAGGTTGACATCATACGGACTACAGGAGCACATAGCATCGTTTCACAATCTCGTAGCTCCTGGTAAGTCTACCTTGGATGGTTATGACATTATGGCTTATGATCAAATCCACGATTTAGAATATGAATGGGAATTTTCACTTCCGGAACCTCTCTGTTGAGCTCTATCGGTGCGTACTGCTAAGCACCCTTCTAAAACCCAGAAAATGAAGGAAAAGATGGCGGTGGTTATTATGCCCAGCCTGAGAATATGAGTCCACAGACAGCTTGAAGCATCACAAACTGAAGTGGATGTCAATAGTTAATGGCATGTCATAGCTAAGTCCTTAGCTGTTGTCGTTAGCTTAGCCAGCTGAGATTTACAGCTGCTGAATTTATGGTTATGTTACCAAAAAAATTAAGCTGGCTTTTCAAAACACAGGAAGAGGCAGTATACCTCGTGTTTTCCAGTCTAAAAAACTGCATCTCAGGTAATTTGGTCGCACTTATGTGCCCCAATTACTTCATAATGAGTATTTAAAAACAAGTTAAAAATGTGTTTTTAAAGCTAATATTATATGTTATATGCAGAACACATAAAGCTATGTTTGCTGGCAGAAGGAGCAGGATAAATGATCTGCTCACAATAAACTGAATTGAGACCGATACAAGAAGTATACAGCAAGTAATCAACAATAGAACTAAAGAGCCAGGTGTGCTGTCAGTCAGTAACCTGCAGCCAGCTGCCTTGCTGGGTGTCCTTGTGTCGGTTTCATTCTTCAGAGATCTGATCTACTTCCTCCTCTGCTGGATTATACCCCAACACACATAACACACACTGTACACGTACCGGACAGCATGTGTGTGCTAGTGTGTCTCCTGTATTGTGATTGTGACTGGATAAAGAAGTGAATTATTAACGTCACTCTCCAGTTTATCTCAGTACGGTGCTTTCATATGAAGTTTGCATGTGAAAAATGATTGTTTTGGAGTGTAGCTCTTAAGCTTATAAGGCTGGGCGATGTGGCAAAAAAATGTATCAAGAGCTATTCACGATTAATCGCAAATGAATCACAAATTTTGTATCTGTTCAAAATGTACCTTAAAGGGAGATTTGTCAAGTATTTAATACTCTTATCAACATGGGAGTGGACAAATATGCTGCTTTATGAAAATGTAGTTATATATTTATTATTGTAAATCAATTAACAACACAAAACAATGACAGATATTGTCCAGAAACCCTCACAGGTACTGCATTTAGCATAAAACAATATGCTCAAATCATAACATCAGACGGACTGAATTTTAAAGCTTAAGTACTGCAATCATAGAAAACCTGAGGAATTCATCGCTTCCAACCATGTCATGGTAGCTTGTCATGAAGGAGGTTAAATAACGCTCTAAACTTACACTAAGTGTTGGCGAGGAAAAACTGTCATGGCTATTTTCAAAGGGGTCCCTTGACCTCTAACCTCCAGATCAGTGAATTTAAATGGGTTCTATGGGTACCCACAAGTCTCCCCTTTACAGACATGCCCACTTTATGATAATCACATGCAGTTTGGGGCAAGTCATAGTCAAGTCAGCACACTGACACACTGACAGCTGTTGCTGCCTGTTGGGCTGCAGTTTGCCATGTTATGATTGGAGCATATTGTTTTATGCTAAATGCAGTACCTGTGAGGGTTTCTGGACAATATCTGTCACTCCCATGTTGATAAGAGTATTAAATACTTGACAAATCTCCCTTTAAGGTACATTTTGAACAGATAAAAAATGTGCGATTAATTTGTGATTAATCACCATTAACTATGGACAATCATGCATTAATCATGATAACATATTTTAAATGTCAGCCCTAGTAAAAACGTGTGAAAATATTTCTTCTTCCAAAGGGAGGAGTGACAGAAAAAGAACCACTGCTTTGGAGCCAGTGTTTGTTTTGTCTGTTCTGGGCTACTGTAGAAACATGGCGGACTCCATGAAGAGGACCTGCTCCCTTTTTAGATATGAAGAACTCATTCTAACGAAAACACAACGATTCTTAGTTTCAGATTATACACTATTTAAAACATAGTTATGAATATTATATTCCATTTCTCCTAATAGATCCTGCGAAATTCTACACACTGGGTCTTAAAGATTTCCTCTATTCCCTCGGTTTATCCAACTTTTGGTACAAACCTAGAAGATTGCCATGTGATTTGCTAGAAATGCAGTTGTTTCTGTGATGTGATTGGCTGTTCAATGTGCACAAGCAGTAAACCCCACAGACATTATATTGAAACTTTGTTTATCAAGACAATTGAATACATCGTTCGTATCACCCTGCCCTATATCGTCACCTCCTCAACACTTTGACTGATCTGGCTGATGAGAAGAGAAGTCACATAGACTCTGTTTTCCTCAAGTCCTGACAGTCTCTCTTGTTTCTCTTTTGGTCATTTTTATGGCATTTCGCCTTTATTGGTAGAGTTTGTGCCAGGAAATAATGGGGAGTGGGAGAAAGATGACATTCAGGAATGGTCATTGGCCAAATTTGAACCCGAGATGTCAATGCTTGCATGGCACATTAAACCAACAAGCCATCCGAGTGCTCTGTTGGCTTTTCATAAAGTGGTGGGCAGGTAGTTAGATCAGTGCTTGAAGTGGAAGGTACTCCTCTTATTCACATGTTGTGTCTTTCAACCGGAATCAGCAATCTCTTGTAACTTCTTCCTATATATTCATTATTTCTTTAAGCATGTTACACTGTGTCAGTCAGAATCAGCTGTGATTTTAGTGTTATATTACTATACTTGGCCTATGCATCTTCTCTAGTAGGCCTGTAATACTCCAATAATATTCACACTGGAACACTATAGGGTTAAGGTGGTGTGTTTGTATATAGTGTTAATATCTTAAGAGCTTTCCTGTGTTATGTGTAGTATCTCTCTATGATATATTATAGGATGTCTAGAACCAGGAATCAACAGCAGACAGACAGACAGGCAGGTGTGCAGAGCTGAGGTGTGTGAGCTTCATTCAGGTTTTAGGAGCAGTGAAGATATTACTGTAGGAGATATTGGGTTTGGATCCTCCTCCAAGAAAATGTAAAGGTTTTTGACTTAGGACTAGGCCTTTTACATCATTTTGGACCATTATTATTACTAGTTAAATGACTATTTTTATTTTTTTATCAGCTTTCGTCTAAACATTCAATTCTTCTGGAAATGTTTGTCCTTTAAAATCATATTCTATAAATCAGAAGAGCAGATTCAGTAATCTTTTAAATAATGTTTCATTGATTATATTTGTTCAAAAAAAAAGTTATGATGAACAGTTCACTAATTATTTTACAAAAAAGACATGAATATTGTAATGATGAATTACAGCCCCCTCGTTCTCACCAAGCCTCCAGGAAGAGCGCCGGTTGTTGATCCAAACTTTCGTAGTGGCCAAACAGCGGTAGTGCAACTTCCGTGTACCTCACGTGATATCATTGGGCCAAAAAATACTTTTTCCCATAGACTTACATTGGGAAAGAGACATCTGTAACTCAGCGGATAATTTTTTTTAGGTGAATCAACTCCCCAGTATGAACACTCTAATAGTCCTTATTTTAATCATTAGGTCCTGAAAGTTGTAAAATGCACTAATAGCTGAATCCAGAGTTATTTCCCTTCCTCTGTTCATTTGAGTGAGACCCAGACCGAGGCTGGAGCGCAAGCCTTGACGACGGCGTGATGTTGGGATCCCGTGACCGAGTCATGTGACCGAGCGGACGCTACTGCATATGTCCGATAGGCCCAATGGATGCCGAAGATCGCCGGAAGATCCGGGTACTTTTCCACTCAGCAGTGGAGCCATTTAGGCTTCAAGCTCCACTGAGACACTCTCATAGGAATGAACGAGGCCCCGCCTCCAACGCTGCATCCATGGTTCTCATTCCCCCGTGCCGTGCGTCGGCTCGTCTAGATGCTTCCTACATAGTTCTTATGTACATTCAGCTTACACCTCTTCCTAACATTCAGCGATCGAGCGACGTCACTCTTTATTACCTAAAAGCGTGATATTATTAACTGTCAGATACTGTCGGCGTCGATTTTGACCAGTGAAAATAGGTTGGAAGTGCGCGAAACTTCGACACAATCTGATGTTCGCTCGTTCGCATTGCGTCCAGTTAAGAGATGTTTTGAGGTGCTGCGCAAATACGCTGGTGTTGCGGCATTATGAATCGCCATTATGAATCACCACTACGAATCACCATTATGGATGTCCCAGAGAACCTGATATGGAGATCTGTCTACACAACATACGGTACACGAACAGTGAAGTTAGTTGTTTGAACACGGTTCTCTTTGTTCTACTCACCTCATTGAATTTAAGGGGTTCAGAGGACACTCTTGTCCTTAGTAACTTCCCTGATAAGCTGGTAAAGGTTGGGACATGTTGACTGGTGAATTAATCAGTTAACTGTTGGTTACGTTAAAAGATCTCTATGGCGCATTTCAGGCAATGCACTTAAGGTATGGACCTTTATTTTTAGGTTTCATGCCAATACTTAAAGGTTGGGTGCATCACTGTATGTAAAGTGTGAGTCTGCATAGTGAGATCTGCTGTTCTCACTATCAACACTGGAGGTTCGTGGTTTGGGACACACAGCTTTGTGAAACTATTGAGAGCGCTCCCATACCATAATGAGTGTTGACACTGGTTTTCTCTACCATAATGGCCGTGTCTATGCTTAGCAGTGTAAAGGAGTTTAAGTTTATTCCAGTTAATGTTTGACTTTATTGCTTATGGCGTCTGTTTTTGAGTTGTAAATGTATCGTAGATCATTCACAGACTCCGGTGGCTTGCAGATCATTTAGTTTGTTTGCTTATCCTCAGCTGAACTGTAGTTCATTGTTCTTTGTATTGAATGTTTGGAAGGGTCCCAGTACATTGGATTTAACTCAAACTGAGTCAAAAGTGAACTTCAAACAGCCTTTGTATAATGCTTCATGTGTGGTGGTTGTTTTCAGTGTACCCAGGAGATGAATATCCTGTTTTCATTTTTAAACCAATTATTAATAAAAAAAAATGTCTCTCTCAGAAACTCGACCTTTTTCTTTTTAGGAAGCCACATGTGGTTTAAAGGGGACCTGTAATGCTTTTGTGCTTTTCCCCTCGAACAGCGTTTCAGACAGAGGGTGAAAAGAGGTGCTGCTGCACAGCAGGTATGAGAAAAGTAAAGGGATTTTTGAACATTTAAGCATGTAAACATGTTCAGTATGAACCTGAAAGGAAGCATAATAGGTCCAATTTAAGGAACAGTCCAACTTTTTTGGGAAATGCCCTCTTTTGCTGTCTAACCTAGAGATGACATCGATATTGAAAAATGTGGTTTATGCAGAGTCAATCTGTTGAAAATGTTAAATAAATAATAAATTTGAGAAAAAATTTAACTGCTGTAAAAGAAAAAAAAAAAGTGACAGATAATTAATTAATAATTAAACCTTGAATATGCCAAAAGGCCATTTGTTGCACTTGATAGATATACAGTGTATATATATATATATATATACTATATATATATCCACCTTCAGATATTGACCGCAAAGACCACAGCTAGAACATTTCTGCCCCAACACAGCTGACACAATTATATATATATACATATATATATATAAATGTTGTCAATAAGACATTTAAATTGACTTGAATGTACAAACACATCCACATGAACACTACTGAGGTCACTGAGGAACACACCTCACAACAAAATTGACCTGATATGAAATTTTGACTTTACATGCTCATTTTCAAACAGACTTTGCTAAATAAAGTATATAATAATATTTATAAAAATAACAACAATAACTGAATTAAAATCCCCAAACTATAGGTAGCCATAGTTTGTTTTATTACGTTCCAGACACCTTTAGTTCACCTTCCACCTTTAGTTCACCTTCCACCTTCAGATGTTGACCACAAAGACCCCAGCTAGAAAATGTCTGTCCCAACACAGCTGACACAATCATATATATATAATTGTGTCAATTATATATATATATTATATATAATATGTATATATATATGTATATATATATGTATATGTACATATATATATATACATATATATATATGTACATATACATATATATATACATATATATATATGATTGTGTCAATTATATATATAATGTTATATATAACACTTATCAAAACGTGTGCACATTATGTGCTCTACGAGGCGGATATGAAAATAATAAAGGACAGAATCTAATGCCAGACACACGCACATTTCCAAACAAATATAAATAAACCCCAACGTGGTCTGAAAACTACAAGTAGCCTACAGATCTGATCTAACAGGAAGTCACTTTTTCTGTGACTTCCTGTAAATTCAGTTAAGGCTGCGTCTACTCTCCAGGCGAGGCGCAGTTCAGCAGGAGCCTGCTGACGGTGACGGTGACGGTACTGGACAGCAGAGACACGGGGACTGGACAGCAGAGACACGGGGACTGGACCAGCAGAGACATTGTGAGACACTGTGAGTGGACCAGCAGAGACACTGTGAGTGGACCAGCAGACACACTGTGAGACACTGTGAGTGGACCAGCAGAGACACTGTGAGACACTCTGAGTGGACCAGCAGAGACACTGTGAGTGGACCAGCAGACACACTGTGAGACACTGTGAGTGGACCAGCTGTCTCTCTACTCCTCAGCGGGACAGAGCGGGTGAAACTAAAGCAGAACGTCATCAGTTGGAGTGAGTTCGCCTGCGGTATTGTGGGAGATTAACCTTCCTCTATTTGTTCTTTTCGAGTTACCTGTTCATTTTTTAATAAGCTCTGTTATGAGAATGATGTTTTTAATAAGCTGTTATGAGGATGATGTTTTTAATAAGCTGTTATGAGGATGAATATGTCAAAGTGAACTGGTCTCGCTGAATGTTCCGCCCTCAGCTCGTTCACACGGATAGTTTTATTCAACACAGCTTTTGCTGACAAAATACGCCAAACTACAGGAAAGCCGTCGACATTAAGAATCAAAATGTTGCTTTGGGAATTACTCAAAACCATAGACTGCATCGAAATGACTAACATGATCTTTACTTTCGTTTTCATGCACTTGAAGTTAAGTTTCGTTTCTCCCTCGCAGCCTCACCTGACCTCACCTGACGTCACCTGACGTGTCCTGATGGCGGAAATGGACGAGGGTCATTTTTCTCTGTTGAGTCTGGAGGATGAGCTGACTTGCAGCATTTGTCTGAGTCCCTTTAGCTGTCCGGTGACCATCCCCTGCGGACACAACTTCTGCCAGGACTGCCTCCTCGCCACCTGGAAGGACTCCTACAGCTGTCCTCAGTGTCGGACCCACTTCGCCACCAAACCAGAGCTGAAGAAAAACACGGTCCTCAGCACCGTCGTGGAGACCTTCAACCTGAGGACGAACCAAAGCGAGCCCGGCCCGATGGTAGAGGAGAGCAGAGCGGAGAAAGAGGACGTCATACATTGTGATACGTGTATGGAAGCAGAAGCGTCCCAGACCTGCCTCACCTGCATGGCCTCTTTCTGTGAGGAGCACCTGCGGCCTCACCGGGACAACCCCACATTTCGTCTCCATCAGCTGAGTGAGCCTGTCGGCGACCTGTCGAAGCGGATCTGCCCGGACCACCACAAGCTGATGGAGCTCTTCTGCAGCCAACATGGCCGCCCAATCTGCAGCCTCTGCCTCCAGCTAGTCCACAAAGGATGCTCCTTCATCACCCCCGAGGAGCAGAGGAACCTGAAAGAGGTGTGTGTGTGTGAGAGAGTCAGTTTTCATTTGACAGGAGTCTCACTACAGTCTGGATATGAGCTACACTGCGCTAATTGGTCTCGCTGCGCTGATTTGACATTGTGAGAGATATGCTTGTTCCCTTTCTTGCAGAGACCGAGACAAGAAGATTGATACCTCTCATGACTATAAAAGTCACCGTAAATAGGAGCCAGCAGCCGGTTAGCTTAGCTTGACATTAAGACCAGAAACATGAGGACCAGCCAGCCTGGCTCTGTTCGTAGGTACAATAACCTGTTCATTAGTGAGCGTGGAGGTGCTGATAGGCAAATATTGTTACCTTTGGACGGAGCCAGGCTGGCTGTTTCTCCCTGTTTCCTGTCTTTGTTGGCTGCTGGCTCCTGCTACACACTACAGACATACAGTATCAATCTTCCCATCTAACTCTCTCTAACATACATTTATAAGTTAACTTATACATACAGACAATGCAAGAGAGAAATCAATGAATGTCTGAGTCATTCTCAGACTATTTCACTAGACTGTTGTTATAAATACACTTTAGTAACATTCAAGGATTCAAGGATGATTATTTCCATTCTGCAACACAGGGTTGCACAACATAATGCAGTTGTAGCCTAGTCCATTTATGCTACAAATGACAAAACAAAGAAAAGGCTGTGGTGCATAGTGTAGTGTAACTTTGAATATGTTTGAGCAACAAGCATCATTGATGTAAACACAAAGTCTTGCGCTCTGTCCCGTCAAGGGCAGTTTGATCCGGGATGCCACGATGGAGCCAGGTCTCTGTAAAGAGGGTGACACTTGGTTCTGCTGTTTTAAGAGTAAGCTGCAGGAATAACACAAATGGTGTACATGCAATATAAAAAGCACTGTTTGCATTGTGCTCTAAGCCAGTGGTTCTCAATGTTTTAAGTGTCAAGAACCCCTAATTGAGGGGGACTTCAGGGACCTCCATCTGAAAAGATTTTGTTTTTTAGATATGAATAAGACCAGAATTATATAGGCGTCAACTATAGTAGAGGAGATAACAGTGGAGGAAGTGAAACCATCAGAATAGTCACTCTTGTGACTCTTACTGATATTTGGCTCACTTCTATATTGAATTAAACAGTGAAAATAAACTATTCCTTCTTATTTTGGGGACCCCCTGGAACTCCCTCAAGGACCCATCGGGGTCCCCGGACCCCTGGTTGAGAACCACTGTTCTAGGCCTTCCATTGAGGCTGTGGTGAGCAAGTGAGCAGGGTCATACCAAACATTACATAATAGAGCGCTACAGGTATGACCTATTTTTATAGGCCAACCAGGAAGTCAGCATCGCCCTGGTTCCCTCCACAAAAAGCCAACAGGATTGTTCCAATGGGTTTTGGATTATTGCAGAAGATAAGCTCTGTGGCTAACACAGTTTTATGATACTTACACACATAGGCAAAATTGTTGGTACCCTTCCATTAAAGAAAGAAAAACCCACAATGGTCACTGAAATAACTTGAAACTGACAAAAGTAATAATAAATAAAAATTCACTGAAAATTAACTAATGAAAATCAGATATTGTTTTTGAATTGTGGTTCAACAGAATCATTTTAAAAAACAAACTAATGAAACTGGCCTGGACAAAAATGATGGTACCCCTAGAAAAGATGTAAAATAATTTGACCATAGGGACATATTAAACTAAGGTGTGTCCTGTAAATAGCATCACAGGTGTCTTCAAACTTGTAATCAGTCAGTCTGCCTATTTAAAGGGTCAAAAGAAGTCACTGTGCTGTTTGGTATCATGGTGTGTACCACACTGAACATGGACCACAGAAAGCTAAGGAGAGAGTTGTCTCGGGAGGTCAGAAGGACAATTATAGACCTTCATGTTAAAGGTAAAGGCTATAAGACCATCTCCAAGCAGCTTGATGTTCCTGTGACTACAGTTGCACATATTATTCAGAAGTTTAAGGTCCACGGGACTGTAGCCAACCTCCCTGGACGTGGCCACAAGAGGAAAATTGATGACATATTGAAGAGACGGATAATACGAATGGTAACCAAAGAGCCCAGAACAACTTCCAAAGAGATTAGAGGTGAACTCCAAGGTCAAGGTACATCAGTGTCAGATCGCACCATCCGTCACTGTTTGAGCCAAAGTGGACTTAATGGAAGACGACCAAGGAAGACGCAAATCATAAAAAAGCGAGACTGGAATTTTCCAAAATGCATATTGACAAGCCACAAAGCTTCTGGGAGAATGTCCTTTGGACAGATGAGACAAAACTGGAGCTTTTTGGCAAGTCACATCAGCTCTATGTTCACAGACGCAAAAATGAAGCATACAAAGAAAAGAACACTGTACCTAATGTGAAACATGGAGGAGGCTCAGTTATGTTCTGGGGCTGCTTTGCTGCATCTGGCACAGGGTGTCTTGAATCTGTGCAGGGTGCAATGAAATCTGAACACAACCAAGGCATTCTGGAGCGAAATGTGCTGCCCAGTGTCAGAAAGCTTGGTCTCAGTCGCAGGTCATGGGTCCTCAAACAGGATAATGACCCAAAACACAGCTAAAAACACCCAAAAATGGCTAAGAACAAAACATTGGACTATTCTGAAGTGGCCTTCTATGAGCCCTGATCTAAATCCTATTGAACATCTGTGGAAGGAGCTGAAACATGCAGTCTGGAGAAGGCACCCTTCAAACCTGAGACAGCTGGAGCAGTTTGCTCACGAGGAGTGGGCCAACATACCTGTCGACAGGTGCAGAAGTCTCATTGAGAGTTACAGAAATCACTTGATTGCAGTGATTGCCTCGAAAGGTTGTACAACTAAATATTAAGTTAAGGGTACCATCATTTTTGTCCAGGCCAGTTTCATTAGTTTGTTTTTTAAAATGATTCTGTTGAACCACAATTCAAAAGCAATATCTGATTTTCATTAGTTAATTTTCAGTGAATTTTTATTTATTATTACTTTTGTCAGTTTCAAGTTATTTCAGTGACCATTGTGGGTTTTTCTTTCTTTAACGGAAGGGTATCAACAATTTTGCCTACGTGTGTACATGTTTTGTTAACTCATTTTCAGGTTTTCGGACTCCTTCCTGTAGCTCTCTGTTCTCGGTGTACTGAATGTGTGTTCCTACATCTGTCTTTGTAGTTTGACCTCAGAGAGAAGTTGGCTTTGCTGGACGGGAAGATTGAGAAGACCGAGACTGTAATGTTTCAAATGAATGACACACAGAGCAAACTGAAGGTAATCTTTATCTGATACATTTCTCGTTTTTCACAAGAACAGGAAACAAATTAATAAGTGATTCATTTGCTAAGGAAACTGTGATGGCAATTACATCATGTCAGTTTGTCTATTTACTCGTTCCTGTATTTATTTATGGCTCGTCTCGTGGTCCACGCCTAGGACGCAGTAACCAACACGAAGACAGCATTGGCAGCTGTGTTTCAGCAGATGCGGGATATGTTGGCCCAAGAAGAACGCAAGGCTCAATATGAGGTGGACCTCGAGCTGGAGATTGGCCAGACGAAACTTCAGGACCTCATGAAGAGGTTAACTGAGAATACTGAGAGGATGACAAAAGCCAGAGAAGACATCAATAATCTGCTGAGTCAGTCCCAAACCCTGGCCTTTCTACAGGTGGGGTGAACAAATGGAGGGAAACTGAGGTTTAGCTTAAAGGCAAATGAGACAGAACAGACTGTACTGAAAGAGATCACAATTCAAATGGGAAAGTGGTCTCAGTATTTTATACACTTGGAATATTCTCATGTTTTTTAAAGGGCCCCTCTTCATGCATACCTGAGACAGGTATACATACCTGAGACAGGTATGCATGTTTCAGCCATCTCAATTTGTATTAAAGTGAATCTGTTGAATTTTCACCAGAGCTGCAGCAATTTGTTGATTAGTAGATCAACAGAGAATGAATCAACGACTATTGTGATAATTGATCAATCATTTTAGTCATTTTTTAAAGCACAGAACGCAGAACATTTGCTGGTTCCAGCTGCTCACATGTGAGACCTGGATGCTTTTCTTTGTGATGTATGACAGTGAATTAAATATCTTGGTCTTGGGCTGTTGTTTGAAATAAACAAGCAGTTTGAATACGTCAGCGTGGGCGGTCAGATAATGTGAAAGGTATTTTTCACTATTTTATGACATTTTAGTAACAAATCCATTATTGAGAAAATGAGATGTCAGTGAGTCGATAATTTAATTGCAGCTCTAATTTGAACATTTTTGACTTTGGCCCCAGTGGCACTGGCAAAAAAATGAGAACAATGCATGCTGCTACACCCCACACCTTTTTCATTTATTTATAGATAAATAAAGATATATCTTTATTTAGAATGTTTTAACCTTATGTGTTTATTCATTTTTTATTTTATTTTTATATCTTTATTTAGTTCGAAGAGACATAACAGGTGTGGCATGAAACAGACATTGGGTAACATGACGGGTGACAGTAACAGCAAAGTACTAATCTGGGGTTGGCCCTTTGATTTGGAGGGTGTGTGTGTGCTACGCCCTACACCTAATACAGCCATGTCTTGCACACACATCCTATTAATAAGTATTTTTCCCCCTTTGTTCCTCACAGGTTTCACTTGACTTGCCTCGGGCTATAAAGTTTGACCCTCACACGCCTCGAATCAACCTGGACTCCAAGAAGGTGACAGCAACACAGGCCTTTTCTGCTGCCCTGAAGGAGCACCTGACAGAGATCCTTAAACAGCCCGTTGAGGCCAGACTACCGATACTTAAACCAGGTGAATGTGCAGGTACATTTTTAGTGGGAGATTTTACATTTGGAGATGTTTTATGAAATTATAATGAAGCCAATCTTCAAATTTTGTTGCAGAACTCAACACTGGCATTGTTGCATCTGGTGAGTTTGTGTCATGGGACATACTGGAGATTAGACCAAATGCTGACTTTATTGTTTCTCTGTTTTGTGGTGGTGAGCTAACTGTTTAACATTATGATGTTGTAATGCAGTCCATTTACCATCCACAGATGAAAAAGCAGCTCCTGTCTGTTCTGGAAGTACTGGAAGTACTGGATCTCAGCCAGAATCTGGTATGTTCATGTCTGTGAAGATATTATCTAAATACAGGAGAACACATACCTACAATAAGGGCTGGGCCATATGGCTGAAATCTTCTATCCCAATACAGGTCACATCTTCATTTATATCATGATGTAGCATGTTATCTAGTTATTCCATAAATAAATAGTAGGGCTGTCAATCGATTCAAATATTTAATCCAAATTAATTTCATGATTGTCAATAGTTAATCGAAAATTAATTGCACATTTTTTATCTGTTCTAAATGTACCTTAAAGGGAGATTTGTCAAGTATTTAATACTCTTATCAACAGGGGAGTGGACAAATATGCTGCTTTATGCAAATGTATGTATATATTTATTATTGGAAATCAATTAACACAAAACAATGACAGATATTGTCCAGAAACCCTCACAGGTACTGCATTTAACATAAAACAATATGCTCCAATCATAACATGGCAAACTGCAGCCCAACTCGCCAAAACTTAGTGTAAGTTTGGAGCGTTATTTATTTTAGTATGACATGATTGGTACCAATGGATTCCTTATGTTTTCTAGTTACATATGATAGATAGATAGATAGATAGATAAATATGATAGATAGATAGATAGATAGATAGATAGATAGATAGATAGATAGATAGATAGATAGATACTGTATATAGTAACTTTATTGATCCCGAGGGAAATTGAAGTTTCCAGCATCATAGTTCCATAGTGCAAACTTATTAGTAAAAAGGTACAAGTTAGTAGTACAAAGTACAAAGTATAAAAAATATACCAGATATAAAACTACCAGGAGATGAAGAAAACTGTTAAAACTGAATATCGTGCAGGGTAACAACTGAGATACGGGACTATTAAAATGTGGATATGTTACAGGAAGTGATATAGTGCTGGATAATAAAATATAGGAGATATATAGTAGAGACCAGAGGTAGAGAGTTTTTAAAAATAGACTATAGTGCAGAATAAAGCTGTACATTGTTTGTAGAATACAGTAAAACCAGTCTATAAAGGTGCAGAGTAGAGCTGTTGGTGGTGTGCAGAGTTAAAAAGTCTATAAAGTGCACTGTGTGCATTAACTGTCCTCCTTTGTCCCCCCATTTTCAACATTGCCATAGAAATTATATAGAAATATACATAAAGTAGACGATATACATCGTCATATTGCCCAGCCCTACCTACATTATAATAAAATATCTGCCCATGTGTATGATAAACATACACATAAGTCTGCACACGTCGTAGCTTTGAATAAACAGAAACAAGATGCTATATTTGTGGATCTTTGCTAGTCAATTTGTGTGTGTATTGTGCGTACTGAATCTCTGAAGTTTGGATCAAATAATTTGATGATCATTTTGTAACACACGACTCTTCACAATGTGATAAAACACTTATGGGTGCACAGAATGTCTTCTCATATTACATTGTCTTGTTTCAGAAGTACCAAAGCCTCCAGAGGAGAAAATACAGCCCAGGTCCCACAGTCCAGCTCGTCCACCCATCCAGACGTACTTCCAGACAGTTTCTGTACCTTTTCATTCTTCTATGGGACCACCAGACGGCTGGACTCCCCCCCAGTATGCACAGGGCCAGCCACCAGGCTCTTATAGGTGGCCTGCATTTACGCCAGGACAAAAGACAAGTAAGTCAGATATAAACATACAATCATACACACAATATCAAGTTGTTGTATTGATCATGACAGTATACATCAGACCGGCACATACGGATACTTCACAAAAAGTCAAGGCCATGCCCTCAATTGGGGGAAAGAAGACTGAAGGACCCGAAGACTGCGATGCAATTTGATGCATGTTTGGATTGTAATTTTAGAGAAAAGTAAAAAGTAAAGTTCATATGCATTCATCTCTTGTTAACCAAACGTTTGTTTTATACACATGTCTAATAATTATTTTGCGATCTTGCCTGAAGTTCAGCGCTCACGATACCTTAATAAATGAAGGTTGTGGCCAGATATTGCTTATCCAGACTTCTATACATATCTGACTGAATCCCGTTAGGCTAAGTGTTGTCTGTAAACAACCAACGTGTTAATAACCAACTGTTTGATCTATAGGCTGGAGACGACAGTCTGATGCTGCTATAACGTTAATGTATGACTGTATCACTGCAGCAGCCTCACACTCAAGCTAACGTTAGCTAGCCATGCTAGTCACTGTCACCAGCATCATTTAGCCATTTAGCACACTGACAGTGAATATTCACGTATCGTATGAGCCTCAGATCTCAGTGTGAAAGCCTCGTTAACCTGCTACACAACAGCTGTTCATCATTTCCTCTCCTGTGACAGCGAGTTTCTTTCCCCAAAAGGGAGCGCAGCCTCGGAGAGGACGCCATGCTGGTCTGGTCTATAGCCTGGAGCCATAAAGCCATGCTGGTCTGGTCTATAGCTTGGAGCCATAAAGCCATTCTGGTCTGGTCTATAGCTTGGAGCCATAAAGCCATGCTGGTCTGGTCTATAGCTTGGAGCCATAAAGCCATGCTGGTCTGGTCTATAGCTTGGAGCCATAAAGCCATTCTGGTCTGGTCTATAGCTTGGAGCCATAAAACTCCTCTATTATATCTTTTTTAGGACACGGCAGGGGAATAAATTGGAGTTCAACATTTTTGGATTTATTGTTGGTGCAACCAGCTACACAGCAACCAACTACTCTTCAGCATAGCGTTATTACTGTTAGCGGTTAGTTTAAAGTAGAAGTGTGACATGTTTCACCTTCTTCTGTTCACTCTGTTACCGTCTATGAGGGACTCGGGATTGGTTTCCCCCAAAAGGGGGCATGGTCATGCGAGCCTACTCTTGATGACATATTGCCGGTCTGATGTATGCAGTGGGGGACTGAGATGAAACAATGGTCTGATTTGTGCAACACATAGAATACACCAATCTTCACTGTAATTATATCACTTTTATGCCAAAACTAATCAGAATAATTTAAAAGATGCTGTAATCACATAAAAAGTCTACATATAATTTAATTTAATATGCATTCTATGATTTATCCAAGGGGATAAATTGATTCAACTACCGAAAGGCCAATCAAGCGGCCGACCATGTCAAGGGAAAACTGAGAGAACGGAAACAACAGGAAAAAAGAAGAAAATCGTCTGCAAGCCGGTTCATAAAGCGGTCCCGAACAACGTTGGAGAAGCGTGCAACAGTACAGTAATGGGTACAAAATGGGCCCATGACTGCTAATCTACCATAAAGGTACATATTAGTTTCTATTAGTTTTAAGTACAAATTTGCACCCTTTCAGCCTGACTTGGAGTTAAAGTTACTGAAGTCAGTTAATGTAGCGCACTTACTGAAGGGTTCAGTATTCTTGAAATGAACCAGGTCATTTGGCATATCTAAAGTGTTTATACCACTTGCCTACATTGGACATTCTGGTCTTATAGTTTTAAAGGTGCAAATGGTCAGGGTACAGGAACTGCCTCCTGTCAGATTAATTTAGCTCGTATAACATTTTATAATATGGTAACTTTTAGCATTAAGGTCCAAGTTAACATCTAGAAAACGTTATGGGGAAACGTTAAAGCAACCTTCTTGGAACATTCAACTAACGTTCTCAGAACGTTCTGGGAACGTAACAATAACGTGAGTTTTACGTCAGAAAAACTGTCCATTTTAACATCTAAGGTACGTTATGCAGGAACGTTATATACGTTCCTAGAACCCAAAACAAATGTTTCCAGAATGTTTTGGGAACCAAATTTTGCAGATTTAAGTTATCTTGTCATGAACAGAATGTTTGATAAGTGGAAATGATTAGCTGGTGGCAAAAAAAGCGCATCATATAAATCTATGTTCTGGATTGGAGCCGTGTTCTTCATTTGTACAAGCATCTGTGAAATGTAATCCGGTGGGTTTGTACATGAGTTTTTGAATTGAAATGCTATAGCTCCAGATATGTGGGAAGGGTTAGTTTGAGGTGCGGTTGTTCTGACTTGCGTCATGAGCTTGCCAAGTAATTACCATGTGTCACAGGTGTAGCACCTGCTTGTCTGCAGCCTTCCCCAGTAGGCCTGTCACCATAATTACGTTATCAACTTATCGTACAGAATACAGTATACGAACATAACCTCGACCATTTTTGCTGACCTCGATATTGCCCGTTGCTGTTTACATGCATGTTTGTTTACATAAGAATGTCACCAATAAGCTCTGGCAAACCTTGAAGGCTTTTTTGCATTTGTAATTGTGGCTTCCAGAGCAGCTACAGAAATCATTAATTTTTCAGTAATAACTACAAGTTCTGATGTTCACACTGTTGTACTTGACAGAATTCTGTTCAATTTTAGCATATGTGATTTCAGAAAATTCCAATCGGTTTGGCAATTGGCACGACTGTCACACTATGGGCAAACTACTAGAGAAACCTGTTTGTATACTTTATTTCAGAACCAGACAAAAGGTCGCCCAAGGCTCCAGGAGGAAATAAGTCAAGTGCGAAAGGATCTGATTCCACTAAGAGAGACAAACCCAGAAGCCATCCTCCATCAGAGAAATCAACTAGACCCCATCCACGGCCTGATAAGAAGAAGTAAGCACAGCAGTGTTTTGCTTCTGCAGTCCTGATACAACGAGGCACTGTGAGACTTGTGCATCATACAAACGGAGCTTATTGGTCAATCACATGATAGGGAGTGGTTAAGTGCTTAAATAAACAGCATACACGCACATACACAAAGCCAGCCAGGGTGCTTATTTGCATTACTTTAAATATAGTAGCGACTTCATGAGTAGCTAAGAAGTGACTTCATGACCTTCTTTAATGACAAAATCCTAACTATTAGAGACTAAATTAATCACCTCCTACCCTCAACTGGTACCGATTTATCCTCAAACTTAGGAACCTTAGAAACAGCTGTACAACCTGATATACACTCACCGGCCACTTTATTAGGCACACCTGTTCATTTGCTTGTTAACACAAATAGCTAATCAGCCAATCACATGGCAGCAACTCAATGTATTTAGGCATCTAGAGGTGGTGAAGACGACTTGCTGAAGTTCCAACCAAGCATCAGAATGGGGAAGAAAGGGGATTTAAATGACTTTGAACGTGGCATGGTTGTTGGTGCCAGACGGGCTTGTCTGAGTATTTCAAAAACTGCTGATCTACTTGGATTTTCACGCACAACTATCTCTAGGGTTTACCGAGAATGGTCCGAAAAAGAGAAAATATCCAGTGAGCGGCAGTTGTGTGGACGAAAATGCCTTGTTGATGTCAGAGGTCAGAGGAGAATGGGCAGAGTGGTTGGAGATGATAGAAAGGCAACAGTAACTCAAATAACCACTCGTTACAACCAAGGTATGCAGAATACCATCTCTGAACGCACAACACGTCCAACCTTGAAGCAGATGGGCTACAGCAGCATTAGACCACCCGGTACTAGCACCGGCCACTTTATTAGGTACACTTTCTACCTAATAAAGTGGCCGGTGAGTGTATATTTAGACTGCTTTTCTTCCATCGACCTCCACAAACTGACTTCACTGATCTCTTCATCTAAATCATCTACCTGTTTCCTAGACCCTATTCCAACTAGACTGCTTAAAGAAGTTTTACCTTTAGTTAGCACCTCTTTACTGGATATGATCAATGTGTCTTTACTAACAGGCTATGTACCACAGTCCTTTAAAGTAGCTGTAATTAAACCTCTTCTTAAAAAGCCCACTCTTGATCCAGAGGTCCTAGCCTACTATAGACCTATATCTAACCTTCCCTTTACCTCCAAAATACTCGAGAAACAGTTGCCAGTCAGCTGTGTGACTTTCTACAGAACAATCATTTATTGGAGGATTATCAGTCAGGATTTAGAGTGCACCATAGCACAGAGACAGCACTAGTGAAAATTACAAATGACCTTCTAATGGCATCGGACAAAGGACTTGTCTCTGTACTTGTCTTGTTAGATCTTAGTGCTGCTTTCGACACCATTGACCATCACATCCTATTACAGAGACTGGAACATTTAATTGGCATTAAAGGAACTGCACTAAGTTGGTTTAAGTCCTATTTATCAGATCGATCTTAGTTTGTACATGTTAACGATGAGTCCTCCATGCACGCCAAAGTTAGTCACGGAGTTCCACAGGGTTCTGTGCTTGGACCAATTCTATTTACCTTATATATGCTTCCCTTAGGCAATGTTGTTAGAAAACACTCCATAAACTCTCACTGTTATGCAGATGATACCCAATTATATCTATCGATCAAACCAGATGAAACCAACCAGTTAAAGGGACTGTTTGTAAGAATCATAAATGCTTGTTAACAGCGACACCTGTGGCCGTGAAGTCAACGAAAGTCAGCGTCGGGCTTGTGCTCGCTCTACATAGACATGAACGAGCATTCCTCAAAACAGTGAGGCGACACACGTCAGCTAAAAGCACAATATCACTCTATATTTCAGCTGCTTGGCAGTAATGTTAGCTGACCAGACGAAGGTCTCTCCATGAATCAATTCTGATCCTAGTGTTGGCTTTTCCTGCCCCAGCCTCCCGACCGCGGCCGGAGGGAACAGGGGAGACACCGGAGATTTGGTCAGAGACGATAACGTTTCTCGCTGCGGAGCCCCGTCACTTCACAAGACACGGGAAACCTCTGTTGGTCTGGAGGAGCTGCAGCAGTTATTTCTGCACAAACGTCCACTGAACATTCACTAGATATTCTCAGAGCTACGAATTCTTCTGCAGTGTCTAGTGTGCGCGCATGCACGTGAAGTGGAGCGAGCTGAGTGAAGGCAAGCAGGCAGAGGAGCAGAGTACAGCAGAGACTCCGCTCCTGGAGACCAGAGCTCAGTCTCCCCCGCGTCCTCCGACCGCGGCCAACACTGTTTAACAGACGGGCTACACTAGATACAACCAAGAGGTTTTGCTGCTACCGTGTAGTTTGTGTTGGAGTCTGAGTCTGAACAGCATAGCCACATGCGAGCGCGCATGGGACACCGACCCGCAATGATTTATACGTGTAAGAAGTTACAAACAGTCCCTTTAACTAAACTTCAAGCATGCCTTAAGGACATAAAAACCTGGATGGCCTGCAATTTTCTGATGTTAAACTCAGACAAAACTGAAGTTATTGTACTTGATCGCGAACGCCTCCGAAACAAATGATCTAATGATATAAATTAGTTACTCTAAATGGCATTGCCCTGGCCTCCAGCACCACCGTAAGGAATCTGGGAGTTATCTTCGATCAGGATATGTCCTTTAACTCCCACATAAAACAAACTTCAAGGACTGCCTTCATTCATCTACGTAACATTGTGAAGATCAGACACATCCTGTCTCAAAACCATGCAGAAAAATGAGTCCGTACATTTGTTACTTCTAGACTAGATTCCTGCAACTCCTTATTATCAGGGTGCTCCAATAAGTCTCTGAAAACTCTCCAGTTAATCCAGAATCAGGAATTAATCATTTACAAATAATATGGTAAAAACATTGTAACACCATGGAAACAAACAAGGCTTCCTTTTACTTTCTACTACACTAGAGGAAAACTGTTCCTGCAGGGGTTGTTACAATGTAAGTATTGATGTAGTCTGAAGTTTCAACTTGAATTAAAACAATTATATAGTTTCTATGGTAAATCTAATAAACCCATTATAATTGGGTGTAGCCATCAACAATAACAATACAAGAAAAAGTAATTTATTGGAAAGTACTATCTTAATTTCTAGAAAGTACATCATTGAACTTGGTCTGTTACCAAAATAAACCGTGGATAACTACAATTGTACCTTGAATTGAAGGGTATAAGAGGTGTTTCGAGGAATTGGTTGCCTAGTTTCCTACAAAGTACTCAATTATATCTGAGTTATTACCAACCTAGACCAGTCACAACTACACACAACTTATTTGAGTTGATGGGTAACATAAAGGTTTTTTCAGCTGTAGTTTATTTGTATTTACCTACTTATTTACCAGTGGTAATTAGAGGTAATTACTCTACTATATTCCACACATTTACTGAAGTAAATACCTGGTACTTACAGCCCGGACACACCAGGAACGTCAGGAGCGCGTGGCGGCTGCATTACCTGTTGTTTTTTATTTCGGCGTCCCTGTTAACAGTATAGAGCAGCCACACTACCCGCGTGAGACGCGCGTCTCAGCTGCGTCTCTTCTAGAGAATAGAGGTCTCGCCTATTTTTGACGCGTGCTGCGCGCGTCTCACAGCAACAACAGACAGTGAAGGTGATCTATTGACAGTATATTAACATCATATCAGCTACATAATACAGTTTCGAGGTCTATCAGTAGAATATGTTACGGAGATGAAAAAAAGTAAAGACTTATTTTTAAATTAACAATGGTCAGAATTCCTTCATTTGTTAACACAAGGCTTTTATTCTGAAATATGAGCAGTCAGTGCTGTGGAACTTGCAGTGACTTGGAGAGCTCCATGGATGAATATAGTACGGAGTTTTAATTGTGGATTATTACTATTATTTACAAATTACCATACGTTTCTTAACCTTTCTCTGTCTAAAATAAATATAAATGATATTTATAATGAAATGAAATGGCCATTAGATTCAGCAACAAACACACGGGGATTACATCTCATTCTTCTGTCCCCAGTCAGAGTTTCCTCTTACTGCTGCTAGAGAGAACAGGGAGTTGGGGATTTGTCAGACAGGAATTCAGTAAAAGTAGTAGTAGTATGAAAGTAGCAGTTGTAGTAGTTGAAGTACTCTCTGGCCTCCAGCAGTGAAACATTGAACCGATGATCAGACCTAATAGTGTAGAGCACTGAGTGGAAGGTGACTGACAGCTTATAGAACTCCTGCTGATTGTCTATACAGTAGAAATGAGGGGTTATGTAACATTGTATTAAACATGTTTTCAAACAAAGAAAATATCATAAAAATATGACGATTGATTATTTTATGGCTCTGTGAATGAATTGTTTTTGGGGTATTCATCCATGTATCCATGATGCCAGTAACGTCAAATCAAATGAATACCAATAGAGACATCCTGTAAGTGAATCACATGTTCATGTTTGTCCTGCATAACCATTTATAAACCAGTGTTTTACCACACTCCATCTGGGATCCATCTGCTGTTGAGGTTGTGTTTTTGATTGTCAAAAATTGTCAAGTGGCACTAAAGTCTGCAGAAAAACATCTACATGGATTCAAAAAACAAGAGACACATATCAGACGACAGTACCCAAGGGTCAGAGGTCAAATGACATGTCTGAACTGAGATTTTTAACAGACATCTGCATATTAAAATGCTTTGTGTAGAAAACGTACTTTTTTAACAAATGCAGCAACAGTTCCTTCTTACACTCCAAATCTAATTGAATGATTTCAACTTACTTTTAATTGAAGTCAAAAGAATACAAAAATATGTTGAATTTATATTCATGGTGTTTCAAATAATATATTATTATATATTATATAAGGATTAGCTGAATGCCACTATTCAAATGAACCTGCTTTTGGGAATAAAGAACAAAATAATATGTAATATTCTAATACAGGGGATATATTCAAATGCCAGTCTATTTCTCACCAACTTGCTATCAACAAAAAGAAAGTTAATCCAAAACTGACAAGGACAAATTGAGTGAAAAACAGGTTTTGGTGTTGTTGGCTACCTTCAAACTGACATTTAGTCTAGCGTTAATGGCCGGTAGTTGAATGGCTGGATGTGATTAAACAGGGAGTCCCAAGTCTCGGTACAATACTCTTTTTCAGTCAGATGTAACACAAGTGATTTCAGGAATGGCAACAACAGCAACGTGTCTTTTAATCATTAAAAATAGATGTTATTAAGATCATGTTCACAGACATATAAAACATGGGCCAGACAGTGTACCATCATGAAAATACAGCACCTGTCTTTACTTCAGTGTGATCAGTTCATACTGATCTATTGTGTGTTCTTCTCCTTCTATGAATGACACTGTGAGATGTATCAGACACAATAACGTCTTTCACAAGAAGCTCATGACGGTTCCCTTCTTCCCGACCTGGTGAGGCTGCACCGCGTGGAACTGAATAACAATCCTGTGAATCAGAACAAAGCTGTCAATCATCTACCTAGTGCATTCATTCATTCATTTGTATGTCCCTCAGCTGCTGTGTGCTCTTTCAAGGATTAAGGAATACTTCTCTCAGTCTGAAGAATTGATTCATCACTTCCTGTGATAGCAGAATTTCTTTTGGAGAAGCAGAGTGAATCTGTAGTGTCTTGGATGCTAATGTGTGTTGTAGTTGTGACTAACACCGTGTCCTAACTGGATGCGAGCATCTGACTATCGCGCCGCATCGCGCCGCATCGGACGCTCTCTGTCCACACTGAAGGCATTAAATAAGCACTTCTGTCCTACGTCATGTAAACAGACCACGTACATATCAGCTGTGTGCTCCGTATCAGACTGGAGACGTAACCACTTAACGATGGGTTAGTAATACTTGTTATGTATGTTTGTAGCCTCCTTTTTAAACAGAAAACACATGTTTTTATATTGTGATATTTACTGGAAATGACATACAATATAAACCGTTGTGCAGCTTGCTCTTGCAAGTGACACAGACAGGTGCCGAGATACGGTAAACAGGGAGTTAAACAACAGATTCATCTAACACTATCACTGATTTCTTCATGAGCACAGTTTAAGTTAATAAAGACTTAATGTGGAGTGAGATGTTTCACTCACCAGTTGTCATCTTTGCTCAGCCTGCTGTGGTGTAACATTAGTGTATTCCACAATACTGAATAAAATAATCTAAACGGGTAGAAGAAGTCAGATGTAAGAGGAGCACATGATGCTTTTCTTACCCTCTTACTTTACTAGGGGCGACTGTGGCTCAGAGGTAGAGCAGGTCGTCCACCAATCGAAAGGTTGGTGGTTTGATCCCCGGCTGCTCCTGTCTCATGTCGTAGTGTAACGCGCTTTGAGTGGTCGGAAGACTAGAAAAGCGCTACACAGTATAAATGCAAGTCCATTTACTCTCTTGGTCGTTGTGTTTTAATACACCTGATTTATAAGCCTACTTTGTCTCAGTTAGTTTTCTATTGAACCGGATTAAAAAAATCACAAACGTTTAACGGGAGCGGATCAAAACAAGGCTTCGTACTGAAATACTGTAGTGACGGCTCATATTTCCCATATTTCCCATAGTTGTCTCTTTTGTGCGGTGTGTTTGTGTTTTGTTTTAACCAGTAGTGAGGTGGCTGTTACATTTCTTGACACCAGGTAGCTGGTAATATAACTGCGAGTGTCAGTGCTTGTGCTCAGAGTTGTAATAATCAAGTTAATATCCTAATCTACATCCAAGACAACTGACCCGGTTTCTTCCCGCTGTCGGCGGCTTCGACAGCTCATTTTATCTAAACTAATCAGCCGTTCCTCTCAACGCGAGCGACAGGAAAAATAGGAGCAGGGCGTCTAACGATAGTTCAGCTCAAAACGTTGCGTCGCTCGCGGCCAGTTAATAGAAAACAATGGAATCAAGCTGATTTTGTCGCTGACGCTCACTCGCGCCGCATCCAGTCAGGACATGGTGTGAGACAGTCCTGTCTACAAACAAAAAGAATGATAAAAGACAACACATCCTGTACCTGGTGAATTTCATGTCTCCTATAGGAAGAAGTGTGTGAGATGTTCTGATGTCTTACTGTTAAATGGACAGATCAACCCAAGCTGGACATGAAGGCATAACCACAAAGATATTAGATAAGTGATTTTAGGACTAAAGTGTTAGCTGTACTATCAGAGCTGTAGGCTGAGCTCAGAGCTGTGTTTCTACTGGGATCCAACTTAGACCAGGGACATTTCAGACCAAATCACTATATCTGAACAGACCTGCTGTCATCACTGGATTCATGCACACAGTTGAGATCCAGTAAATTAGCACTGTGATTTGGCCTATTATTCAACTTCAGTAATACAACTGGAAACCATCTTGGCAGTGCTGACCTGAAGGAATCGAGAGTCCAAAGAGGAGGAAGCTATCGTCCACTCTGATCTAACCTCGCTCTGCTGGACTATAAACTGCAATCAGTCTTCAGACAGGACTGGATGGGAGGAATATGGTTTACGATACGGTTAGTGGGGAGACCCTCTAGGGTCCCTTATGACCTGCAAGGTGAGGGTGTCTGAGGCATCGGTAGTCTAGTTTTCAGTAGCTGTAGATGAGCTGTCTACCTAGTTATCAGTGAAAAAGCACAGTCCTTTAACAATGAGTAAACATCTCTACAGCCAAGGGGAATGCACACTAAAGCTTCTAAATTAACTAGCAGCGTCTCTTTAATCCAGTCTGTTGTGAAAAACACATTTAAGGATCCATTCAATTTAAGTTACTTTTAAATTTAATGATTATATCGCCAGAGAATTTTCCCTCAAATGCTTCCAGACAGTCAGAATGTCTGTCTAGAGTTAGCTAGCTGTAGTGCTAGCTCAGCTACATAGTGTCTGTCATGTGACCCTCGACTTGCAGGTCGTAGCGCTCCCTCCAGTCTCCTCTTCTTAAGGGAAGGTTGTGAACCATGTCTTTTAGTAATTAGTTAGTTCATTATGTACTCAAAGTGTATTCTAAATCTAATGTAGCTCTTATTATTTGACATGGGGACCTTTGTGATAGCACTCAGACTACTGAGGAGACCGCCCTGGTTAAAGTGAAGCTGCAGTGTATCATGCACACATGTCTCATTATTGACTTTTAAAAAACAAATCAATTTGTGTGAGGTGGTGAATGAAGGAAGTGTACAGGCCATGTTATTACTAAACAGCTGTGAACTACTCTCTGTACTACTGATGATGTGTGTGCAGGCAATGCTCACCTGTCTTCAGTCAGACTCAGTTCTCTGGTCAGGAACTCAAAGATCTTGGCACTGTGCTCCTTGTTCTTGTCCGCAGTGTCAGTCACACCGATAGCAGACACTGACAGCATCACACACGAAGAGCAAGAGCCCGCCATCAGCATCGGCAACCCGGGCTTCACCACCACATTCATCCTCTGAAAGACGACCACAAACAGTTAAATATGGATCAACATGACAGTGAGCCACAAAATACACAGTACGCACATTTCCCCACCACAAGGTCACAGTCCATTCTCCTGTGTGTCAAAGCCTGCCCAAGTGTCCTTGAGCAACACATTGAACTCTATGCCGACAGTGAGGGAGTGAATCCAGTTACTCAGAAAAGAACCAATGGTTATTAATCAAGTTGTTTTTTTAAGCAAAAAATGGCAAAAAATGATGTGGGTCCAACTTCTACATGTTGAATATTTGCTTACATGATAGTAGAGTGAATATCTTTAGGTTATCTGCAGCCCTTCTGTAAATATACGTGAGCTATATCACATACATGTACCATGTATCATGTATGTAACGTCGTAGTAATGTCCCTGTACATGTTATAGGCCTGCACATCTGTCTTCAGGGACATATGTTTAACAGATATTAATTACATATATTAATCAGTGGCTGCTGTTGCTTTAGTGGCATATGGCAATTTGGACTGGTACTGTGGATCACTGCTGCTGCTGCTCTATTGGAATATGGCTCTTATTAAACCGTATGTCAGCCATGGTCCACAGATGCATACAGCCTGCCAGTGGCATATGACGATCCTTATCGACATATGCCACTGCTGACTATTGGTACTGCTGTATGGTTTATGCCATACTGTTATATGTGAGGGATAGTACCGATAACTTGTATGTTCCATGATTGTAATGGATGACGAGGGGTCAAAGAACTAGGCCACACAAAGTGGCGATTATCCTGTTTACACTATGCAGCTGTACCTCATACCCGCAGGCTACCAGCTCCACTGTAGCCAACAGAACTAGTTTAAAAGTCTGTTCGTTGATTTGGTCATCAAGAATTAATGCAATTATCAAACATGTTGCACATTCAGTTTGTGCGGTCTCATAGGGAACTATCTATTTCATCTTATTGGTTACACAAATAAGCCAGGCTCCATAGCTCTTTAGCTGAGCTAACTGTCGCTGTTCTTACCGGGAGCTTAATACTGGCCCATTCGTTTAGAACTGCACACAATAAAAACTTGGGTCATACAGTAGGTGTCCTGTTATACTGTCTGGTTACTAGAAATGAATGGATACGTTCCAGCCAATTAGAATCATGAATTCTCAGGGGCCAGCGTACAGAGACAGAGCAACCATCATGTTTTTCCCAAATGATGTACAGATTTTTAGGCATTCTGTTATCTCAAATGGCTTAAAAAATAGTGCTGATAGCTGCCATAAATGGATCAGGATGCCCCTGAACCCCCCTAGGTTTAGGCTGAGCCCCTCATGTTTACAATGTCTGGCTCCAGCCCTGAAGTTGTGCACGTGTTGGTGACAAATAAATGTAAGGCTACTTCTGTGTTAGCTATTAGAGCCGTTAGAAAAGTACAATGGTGTATAAGGGTCAGTAGGTAATAAAAATCATAATTACAGAGCCGGGGGAGGGGAGTAATATTCAGAGATAAAATTCAGAGATTCAAATCACAGTGACAGAGACAGTGAAAGGCACAGTGACAGTTAAAAGCGACAGTGTGTAACCATGGTAACGTTGTCTTCTCGACGATTGGTTCTTAGTGTCAGCTGTGCTGAAGTTGAAGACAGCCTTCATGTATTCACACATAGAAGTTGTCCGTCTCCTCTTTCCTGTAACTTCTATAATATTAGTATTTACTTGTGTTCATAAAAGAACACATTAAGATCATGAAAGAAAACGCGTATATGTATCTTTACTTTTACTTATGTAACTTTACTTTAGGAGCAACGACATTCAGACGGTGGCTGGCCTTACCACGCTGTTTCCACTCTACTAGTTTTCAAAGTTTCTCATAAATGTACTACTTTAATCTCGTTAATCCTGATTGTTTTCTCCCCGGCTCTGGAATGACTGTTTGTTTTACCTTCAATGAGCCGTATATACACCGTCGTAGAAAAGCGTGTTACACAGAGACGCACATGTGAACACATTGACGTTCATGTGCACAATGGACTGCAGGACTAATGTAGTCCAGCTGGCATAGATGCAGGTCTGAACTGTACATGGACCGTTAACGTTAAGGTGACTCACATCCTCTGGTTTTCCCAGAGCAGCAGCAGCGCAGGAGCTCAGCTTCTTCAGGAAGTCCTCAGAGAAGGAGCTGGCCGGTAGATTACTCTGAACATCGATGAAAGGCATCTTAATGACGACTGAAATCAAGTCTGTCGAACACTCTGCTCTGTTGGAGACGAGGACCAAAGACCAGAGACCAGAGACAGCGAGCGGAGCCTACCTCTTCCGGTTGTAACTTTCAAAATAATCCCGGTGAGAAGGATTCACTTTCTGCTGCTTCTGTTTTTCTATGTTGTAGTGCAGGCTCATATTAATGTTCTCTCATGTAAGACGTGGTCATGTGGATTTTTTATACTAAAGAATTGTAAGTGTGTAAAAAAATAAAATAATAATAATAATGATAATAATTATTTAAATTAATTTTAAAATGCATTCATTTCCAATTGCAACAGAGCTTGTTTTGTCCAATTTACGGTTTTATTTTGAAAGCAGAACCGGATGTAGCCATATGCACAGGTAGCTACAGGTTGAGTCCATCCTAACATGCTGTTTAGTAACTAAAACAGGATGTGAGATGTTTAGTATGTCCGAAACCTCAGTATGAAACCAATAGTACGCAAATTGCATACGATTTCCAGTGAAATATTACAGTATGCAACGTTGCGGTCGAAAAGTCAAAAAGAAATGACGTCCTAACCACTTCTCCTAACCACTTTTCCTTGACCTCGATGGAAAACGTCATGAGGTCAAGGAAAGATGAGAAGGAGAATTCAGAAGGACTTAGGAAAAGACAACCGCGTTGTTCAGAGAATCCAACTGCTCTTTAACTAGACTCCGTCATTATGATGCGACGGCGGCGGATGTTAGTGACGTCAGTCTGCCGTGGTGAAACTACAATGTTCTGAAGATGGACTACAAAAGACGCGCTCCCCCCGTGCGTTTTTAAATAGGTCTTTCAGTGACAGACTGCTTCACGGTGTGTGAAAGAGAGATACCATAGGTCCTCCTGCTGCTGGAACACTCTATCAACAGATAATAAAGATCATCTGACCTAACGAGGACAACCGGTGATAAATATCACTTCATTACCAATGAACAAAGCAATATATGATAAATATTGAGTTAATTGTTGGAGTTATGGAGAAGGTGTAGGACCATATACTTCTTCCAACTTCTCTTTGGACATGTAATATTTATTTATGTTGATTATTAGTTAATGAATTATTATTAATTATTATTAGTTAATCCAGATTGTTTACTGTTAATTTTATTAGTTATTCTTGTTTTGTGTTTTACTGAGGTATTTGTTACATGTTCAAAATAAATAATTAATTAAAAATAAAGTGAAACGAAATGGTTGTCACTGTCCACCTTTATTAAACATGAATCCCAATAAGTATATGAGTGTATGAAAATAATATGCAAGATCAGCATATCGTTTGTTATTATGAACGGCAGAATGGTGCATTGCTTTAAATGCTGCGGTCGCAAGGAATTGTGGGATGTTATTCTCTCCTTTCCTTTGGTAAAGGAAGCATTGAAGCTCCTTTCCTCAGCATTTAGAGGATTCTAACAGCTCTTATCATGGCTGCTACTGAGGTACTGAGAGGGTCATCTCACTCCGTTGGGAACATTCCTAAGAGAAAAGGACTTTTCAACTGTCTCTCAAATTCAAATAGCTTTATTGGCATGGACAAAAGCATGTTGTTGCCAAACCAGTTTGCAGACGATTACATTTCTTAGTAATGATCCTTGAATGTTGCTAAAGTGTATTTATAACAACAGTCTAGTGTAATAGTCTTGAATGACTCAGGGGTGCATCCCAATTCTCTTATTTGTCGTTTCTTCGCTCCTCGCTCCTCGATCCTCGCTTGAACCGAAAGTTGTTCTGGTGCGCCATCTTGAAGACCGTCCCAAAGCTCTTATTTCTGCACGGAGGATCGAGGATCGAGGGATCTCTGAGGAATGATGAGCGAGGATACACGAGAAGTCTTTTACCGGCCGACACGCCCCCTTATTGGATATCAGTTACTGATTGGATGCTGCTGCCGACCAGACTGATCTGATAACTCTACCTCTCAACATCACTGGAGTTTCATACCGGAGTGAAGACAGATCACAGATTAAGTGTTTTATATTTTAGTTGTCTTCTGATTCACCATCTAGTTAAAATCTGTGTTAATTTAGAGAATTCAAACAGCTCTTATCATGGTTGCTACTGAGGTACTTCCGGGTCATTTAGGAACCTTCCTAAGCAAAAAGGGGTGCATCCCAAAGCTCTTAATTGCATCCCCGTTTCCCTCACTTGCGTCATTTCCTTGCGTCTTAGTCCCTCCCACCAGGGATGCATGGAGAGCAGCAAGGAAACCATGCGAGGAGAGAAGAACGACAAATAAGAGCTTTGGGATGCACCCAAGGACTTTTCGACCGCAGCCATATAGCCACCTTATTCCTAGTACCCATGATGCCTTTTGTGAATTATGTCAGTAACTTCCAGCGTGTCGTGTCACTGAATGGTTTTCCATGGTAACAGTACGCTATCGTCTCTCCTAGAGTGCTTATATTAATACATTTAGTAAAACGTGTGAACACCACCTATTACAGCTCAGACGGGATCATGTGATCATAGCTCTGCCTTCTTCTATGGAGGGATAGAGGACGACCTGAAGAAGTGGCCTCAGATAACCTACACTAGCATATTTAGCTACGTTATTGACTCCGTTGACGGTGAAGAGATGAACAATCTGAAAAGCTCTGAGGCAGATCAGGACTTCCACAGTAACAAGGTTTAGTTTTTTTTCTACACACAGATAACCGTATTTTTAGTCTAATGCTGCCCTGCATTCCATGCCATAAACTGCCATAAACTGCCTCACATTTTAAACTGTACAGAAAATAGTGAAAGTAACTGGCTGCCATCAAACCAACGCTACAATGCTGTGTCCTCCCTACACATGAAATCATAGCTGATGTTCTCCTGGCTCTGCTGTCTGTCCTTTTAAGGACCTGACGTCTCTTCTCCGCTGCTCTTTCGTAGTGTAACTAACGTACATAAACTATATTCGGTACACTGATATTCAGTACAGATGACATTTTTCCGCCGATCACTGAATGAATACTTCCAGATAGGGGTGGGCGAAACATTGAATATAGTCGATGTATCGCGGCTTGTCCCACGTGCGGTGTATAAAATGACTATATCGTGAACATCGACTACAAATTGTCATGAAATGTTTTTAAGCCACCCCGCCGGCATGAGACTCGCTTTGGCATTTCCTCCTCTCCCTCTCTCCTCCAACTCCCTCTCACAGACACACACACATACAGTACATCACAGACTCCGCGCCCATCAGCCCATCCAGACCTCTCTCCTGGGCGAGTGTGTGTGACGTATGCGGCCGGCGTGTTTTTGTATTAGGAGGGAAGCAGTGGAGAGGGAAGGAGCCCGGAGAAAGCGAAAGAACTGAAGCGTCAAAGCGAGTACGGTAGCGAGAACACGACCAAAGCAGCCAGAACCAGCCCTGAAGGAAATGACTCTGGCTTCCTCGCTTTCCAAAGCAATCCCATATGACAAAAAAGTGCAAAATGGAAAGAAATCAAGGCCGCTGTAAACACCTACATCCGGTTAGCGTAGTTGAAAAACCCGGATTCAAAAGACTCATTAAGACATTTGATCCAAAATATAAACTGCCTGGTCGCAAATGTTTTGCGGAGAAAGCTCTACTGGAGGGTTACATTTCCATGAGAGAAAAGTTTGCCAACCAGCTAACAGAGGTGACCCACTTTTCCACAACTACCGATCTGAACGTGTGAGCCATTCCTGAGTATCTCTGTACATTACATCCACAACTGGGAGTTGAAGAGTAATTGCTTTCAAACAAGCTTCTTCCCAGATGATCACACGGGCGAGATAATCGCACAAGGTTTAAAGGATGCTCTCATGTCATGGAACTTAAAAGAAGCTCGTCAGGTGTGCATCACCACCGGTAACGGAGCTAACAGAACCAGAGCTGTGAGCCTGAATAAGTGGACCAGACTGCTTCGACCATACAGTAGGCTGCACCTCGTGATTGGTGAGTCTTTCTACACTTGTGGGAAAATAATAATTTTTATTGTCAGCAATGTTAAAACAGCTTACTGGTAAACATAACAATAAGTTACTTTACAATTATTACATGCCACTAAAACTGTGTGCGTGCGTGCGTGCATATGTATTATGTATTTATCAAAATATATAAAGCATGTATTGCCAGAAAACTATTTGAAGACAAGGTCGATGTTTCTCTTCTGCAGCTGGTTGAAAAGCATGTCCACCTGTGGCATGATCTTATGGAACAATGTCAGGAAAAAACAGAAAGCCTCGTCTTCAAGCATCCTCACAAAGCCCCCAGCCTCTCTGACAGCTGCAGGATCAAAGTTCCCCGAGTCTCTGATGGTCTGGAAACACTTTAGGATGTCATCCTTATGCTCGTACAGTGTTCACAGCACGACTGTGGAAGTTCCACCGTGTTGTCAAGGCTCTGGGGAGTCTATGCGCAACCACTTGGTCCCGCATGGGCAACGCACGGTGGTTCGCTTCGGTGACCTGGAGAAGGCAGAAAATCCTCCAAGGTCCAAAAAGAGTGCCGATCCGGGGGATGTGTGATGTTGCCTGCTGCAGGATGCGGTTCAGCTGATGCACATAGCAGTGGACGTGGTGCTCCTTTTCACAGACAGGGATCTTACGCTGGGCTCCGCTGGTGCTCCTCCATCACAGTGTCGCCTGAAAACGCCAGGGTTGACCGAGGTATCGGTCTCATCATGCCCACACAAGGCCAACTCAAAAGCACCACAAAACTTCACACAATCCATTATTTTGGATAAAATGTGCCGGTTTTTATCCACCTCCTCATTATGTTTCCTGACCGCAGTCCTGTGGCCGTCATCCAGCTGCGTAGCGATCGAGCCGTATAAATTCAGAATTGGTAAAGGCCTTATGTCTATGCGCTGGACACTACAGCATAAATATCCCACAATGCAACCCTTCAATTTAACTGTACATATAAGATTTGCTAGGCAAAATATATATTTTAAATTAATTTTCATTTCGTTTTCGTCACGAGGTTGGCACGGGTTACCATGGTTACACGTCTCCAACCTGACTGGCAAGGAGTAAACTCTCAGGAAGTGACGACGTAAATTACAGTTCAGTGCGTCTGAAAAGATACACACTACCATTTATTCACACAAAAGTGTGTTGAACGAGAGTACGTCTGTTGAGTAGTTAGTGCAGAGTATGAGATTTCAGACGAAGTGAGAGTCTACGGTAGCTAGCCACAAGGACGTGTCCTCCTCTGCAGAACTACACTGGAGTGCCTCTGCTGGTCCACTCCATCCATTACGAAGACATTACTGGCCAATAAACAATTATAAACAAATTACAGTAAAGGACAATTTGTGTCCAAAAACGTGACATGACAGAAATAAAGACAGCCCACGCTGACAGAATGTGCAAGTAGATAGCAGCTATTTATTAAAGGTTTATCACTGTACATACCAAAAACATTTCATACATTAAGGTCATCAATCAACCAACATGCTCACTGCCTGAGAGGTACACGCTCACAGTTTTGTGGACATGTTTACAGCATGTTCCTTTATCGAAATATGTCCTTCAGCTGATGCCCCCCCCCCCTTCACACCAGGGACGTTACACCTAGAGAAAAACAGAAAGAAAGAGGTCAACATGATACATAAAGTAAAGTAAAATCATATTATGTTGTTCTAAACGTATGTGCAAGGAACGGCAAATGGACTTTATGTAGCTCCTTTCTAGTCTTCCGACCACTAGTGATGTGACGGTGACACCAGTTAATAAACTTGTGACAACACACCCATGTTACCGATTACACCGGACCTTTTACAGGAAAAGATGACGGTCAATATATGTAGCGTGCTTACTCTGATCTTTAACGTTGGGTGGCGATGTGTCTGACCTCTCCGGTCCAGCTTTTGCTGCGGGCCGCAGGGGCCTACCTGGTGCCGCACACACTGGCTGTGACCGCTCCGTCCTCCTCGCGGCGATTACCTCATTAACGTTATGGTTCTCTAATAGCACTGGGTTTATATCTGACATATTGCCAAAGAAGCGCGTTTGCTTTCGCTTCAACACCAAATCCTCCGCCATCTCTCGGTCTGTCAACTCTCTCTCGTCCCGTGTGTGTGAAATATGACACTTGCTGCTCTGAGCTGACACTCCGTATGGAGCCGATGCATTCACTTTCAGTTTGTAGAGTCCGTCGTCCCACTTTGTATTGATAACATGGCGCTGATACGCCAAAATAAACTAAATGGGTTTTATATCTGTAAAAAAAGCAAAACGACGGTGGGTACGTGATGTAATTGGTGTGTGCCCAATCACCGTGTAACACCGGTAACACCGACTACTGTGACAAGCCTACCGACCACTCAAAGCTCTTTACTCTACATGTCAGCATTCACCCATTCACACACACACACTGATGGGACAGCCTTCAGGAGCAGTTTGGGGTTCAGTATCTTGCCCAAGGACACTTAGACATGCTGACTGGAGGATCTATATTTATACAAATCAAAAACAGGTGCCTTATGCTAAGATACTAATTGTCTAAAGGTGCTCATGGCTTGCTTTGAGCAGTGCTGTATATGTGGCACCACAGACTCACCGTGGGAGTACTTGCACTGTTTGAGCGCCTCATTGAAGCCCTCACATAAACTCAGGTCAGTCTGGTTGGTGGCACAGTCCAGGAACTGTTTGACCTCAAAGTGACATGGGCCTGGCTGGGCTGGAGCAGGCCGGGGGGGCTCCTGGAACAATACAAGCAAGGAAAGAAACACATCACACATTAGAGTTAGAATCTGAGCGTTCAGAACAGCAGAGCTGCTGGATAGGCTCTGTGGCTGAGGTCAGCTTCAGTTTGGCCAACAACAGTCTGGGTGTTATTGTCAATCAATGAACACATCCAAATGTCTTCAAATATTAGTGAGTTGGCGAATCACGTGTTTGTCCCAAGTATCTGTACACACTGTACATTCATGAAGCAAAAATACACATCTCAACCCTGATGACTGCTTTGTTGCAGCCGCTGCAGTTTCTAGCGCCACGTTGGAGTAGAGGATGCCAAATCTGTCATGCCATGTAAGATTTTTGCAACCCTGCCATGTTCTGTCTTTTTTTACTGATGACATCATTTTGTTTTTAATAAGAGTAGGGCCATAAGCAGCAACACTCATCATGAATTTTACTTTAAGAAGTTGCTTCCTTATTCCGTGGTGGCAGTGCACAGCTGTTTACATTTGAGTTGAAATGTCCCAACATCCTATGAAAGAAGTAGAGTGACTACTAGCTACCCTAGTGCAGGTTGGTACGCATTAATATTGACTGTTGCTCGGATTTTTACCATTGTTTGATCATTTTGCCGACAGTGAGTCAGCGGGGCTCTCTATAGTCAGTTGTGCATCAAAACCAAACCTGCACCAGTGTCTTCACTGACTAATCCAACACTAAAGATAAACTAGCTTAAAGCAGGCAACAAGTGATCTTATAATAATAATAATAATAATAATAATAATAATAATAATAATAATAATAATAATAATAATAATAATAATAATGCTTGATCAATTGACAAATTAGTAAACTGATCTGCAGGGGCTCTATAATT
Source organism: Sebastes umbrosus (assembly GCF_015220745.1). Classification (NCBI taxonomy): domain Eukaryota; kingdom Metazoa; phylum Chordata; class Actinopteri; order Perciformes; family Sebastidae; genus Sebastes; species Sebastes umbrosus. Next base: position 40,103,684 of record NC_051271.1, read on the forward strand.
CAAATCCTTGGGCCAGGTCGAGAAAACTTGGCGTTCCAGACAGGTGAGGGAAAACCACCAGACAAGTCAGACTCACAACACACTCAGACAGAAGACCTCCAAAAAAAGGTTAAACTAGGTTCAGTTATCGTGCATGGGATTATACTGCACCTCTTACCTGGTATGTAGGCTTGGCTGGCTCTGAACTGCTGCTGCCACTAAACGCTCCTGTGAGGGCGCTGCCAACGACGTGGCCCACGGCCGAGCCTACTGCCACCCCAGCAGCTGTGGTAGCCATCTGGGCCATGAGGCCCGGACCCTGGGACTGAGCTGGAGCTGGGGCCAGGGCGGAAGGAGGCGAATGAGCGGGGGCTGAAGCATGGGATAGAGCTGGGCTACGAATAGAACAAAAACAGTCCATTTGTTTTGCATCAGAGAGGCTTAAAAGGGACATTACACAAGCGATAACTTTGATAGTCCCTGACTGTGTCCTTAATCTGTGGCATGCCACCACCTTTCCTTTCCACTCTGCCAGATCAGAAATGTAGATTATGAAATATAAGTATGAATGATACCTTCATACAACGCACTGCAATAACAATATTTATCTTCTATCAGCCAGGGCTTTTAAGCCTCAGCTGCAGAGAAAATGTTTGTTTAGTCTATGAAAAGCTAAAAATCAGGTCAAATGTCAATCACAAGGAACCAGACAGTGATGCCTTCAAATAGTCCCAGGGGACCAGTTTATAATAACCAACGTTAGAACTGCTATAGGACGTTCACATTGGAGAAGTAGGAACCAGCTAATGTTGATTACTGATATACTCATGATAGACTAAATGATTCATTGTCTTCTCAGGATCAATTCTCCAGACTGTGTTAATATAAGATAAGATAAGATAAGATATTCCTTTATTAGTCCTACAGTGGGGGCATTTGCAGTGTACAGCAGCAGAGGGGATAGTGCAGAAAACAAGAAGCATCAGCTAACACAGTAAAAAAAAAAAAAAGAGCTAAACAAAGTGTAATAAAATATGAACCATTTAAATAGAAGGAAATATAAAAATAGAAGCAGTATATACAGTATTGACAATAAAGACTATTAACAAAATTGCACCTGTGAAAAAATGATATTGCACAGTGAGAATGAAATTCCACATAAAAATATTGCACAGTATGAATTACACGAGTAGTAATGATATTGCACAGTCAGTATACAGTATAGTGCAGTTCTTGTCAGTTTTTGGTGTGTAAGTGGTCTTACTGCTTGTTACCTGTATGAACTCTGGAGGGCAGAGTGGAAACCAAGCAGGTATGATGGCCTTCAAACAAAACCTTCCAAAGTCCACTTGTCAAATCATTTCCATGTATTTTTATATTTATTTAATGGATTTAAATAGAGTCAGTGAGTGTTTCTCTCTAACATTAGTAACCCCCACTGACATTCACTAGCAACATTGTAATGGAGCACAGCAGCAGAAAGACATTGCACAGTGAAATTAAACTATTGTCTTGTGTTGAGTTAGTATGTGTTCTACTGAACACCAGGAATCTGACTCTTTCCCTTAACGACAGACAACTGTTCAGTCAACTGTTCAGACGACTGTTCAGTCAACTGTTCAGACAACTGTTCAGTCAACTGTTCAGTCAACTGCTGCCATGAGGCCAAAGAAAACCATGAAACGGTCCCATGTTGGAGCTCTGTGGCAACTGAAGAAGCACACAGTGATTGAGCAGCTTCCACAGCTCCACAGCTCCACAGATCCTCTCTCCTCTAACACAAAGCTACGCAGCTTTACTCTCTGACTCTCACCAACCTCCTCTCTTCTGGAGTGACCTTCAAGACTTCACTTCCCTTTAGACCTGACGTGGTCAGTGAGTAATGACGAAACAGCATCCGGTGTATAATGTAGCTATCAGCTGACTACAGACTAACTATTCAGGCTATACAGTCAATGTCACATCCTATTATAAGTCCCAGCAGCACCGACTGTTTACCTGACAGACTGTTTACCTGACGGACTGTTTACCTGACAGACTGTTTACCTGGTGGGAGCCGGAGCTTGAGCTGCAGGGCGGCTGCGGCTTCCTCTGGACATGTTTGACGGCAGTGTGTCCTCGTCCTCTCCTGAAGAACACTCTGCTCTGCTGCTCACCAGCCGACAGCTGACAGCAGCTCACGCACGTGTCCCTGACCTTGTGCGGGTTGCCGGCATCTTACACAAATGTCGCGAGACATAAGGCCTTTCCCATTTACGAATTTGTACGGCTCGACTCCTCTCGACTCCTCTCGACCCTTCTCGTCTCCTCTCGTCTCCTCTCGACTCTTCTCGACTCCTCTCCTCGCGTCTTCTCGTTTGAGATGAGCCAGCCTGTCACCCGGCGATCGCCGCGCAATGCATGCCGGTTAGATGAGTTTTTTTCTTCTTTTTTTCTCTCTGGTCATACAGGTTCAACTACAGAGAAAGGCGCAAATCTAAGAAGATCGACCAGACAAGATAACAGATGCCAGAGGATAAACATCATCCAAGTACAAAGCCAGGGAAAATATAGATTTAGATAAATATATGAAAGGAGGGGCATAAAGTTACCGTCTTAATAGACTTTTTGTTTTCGTAGGAGAAAATCAATTCAATGTAATGTGTGGTTTCATGTTCAAATGAAGGTTTAGATTTACTAAATTTGGATTTATGTATATGAAATTTAGCTAAGAGAATAATCAGATTAATAGTATAATGTTCTTTGATTTTACTGTTACCTTTATGGAAACCAAACCAAACATTCTCTAGACATGGAATAAATTCAGGGTCAGTATTATATCAATAATGAATCCACTCAAGTCCTTCCACAGCCTGTTGCTATGGTCACAGTGCCAGAATAGATGAAGAAGAGTCTCTGGGGGTACTTCACAGAATGACATTGATGTCCTGTTTAAACTTAATGACTTGCTGGATAATATCTGTGAAGGATTTTAAAGGATACTTACAGGGTAAAGACCAGATGTTCTTCCACCTGAGGTCTTTTACAAGGTTGTTCCAGTAATTGACAACATAAGGCACACAAACAATATCAGGGGAGGGCATTCGCCCTGACCGCTCAAAAGTAAGTTCCATCACAGAACTGCAGCCGCCAGGTGACGTGCTAGCCCTGTGGAGGTTCCTTGGGGAGATACCTGCCCAATCTGTCCGAAGAGGTAAAACCCCTCAACGACCTGCTGAAAGATGAAACGACATGGACGTGGGACACTGCACAGGCAGACGCTCTCATAAAGGTAAAGCAACTTGTCTCCACCGCACCACCTCTCGCATTCTACAATGTCGACAGTGAGTGCAGATGCGAGCAGCTTTGGGCTGGGGGCTGTGCTGCTACAGCGACACACAGAGGGACTGAAACCTGTAGCATTCTGCTGTAGAACACTGGCTGATTGTGAAAAGCGCTACACGCAAATTGAAACAGAGACTCTTGTAGTAGTTTGGGCCTGCTAAAGATTCTCCACCTACTTTTGGCCTCAGCAACTTCACGGCCCACACTGACCACAAGCCGCTGGTCCCTCTAATCAACAACAAAGACCTTGATGCAGTTCCCCTGAGGTGCCAACGCCTGCTCATGTGTCTGATGAGGTTCAACCCCACTGCAGAGTATGTGCCACGGAAAACACTGACAGTAGCTGACACACTATCAAGACAGCCACTACCAGTAAAACACTGTGAAGTGTCAGAACTAATCTGCGATGTTTCAGTGTTTGAGGATGCTGCCCACACGGCATGGCCTGTGTCACCATCCAAACTTGAACGGATCAAGCAGGAGACAAGCAAAGACCATGACTTGCAGGTGGTGAGCAGACTGGTGACCGAGGGGTGGCCAAAACATGTGAGTAGCGTTCCAGTACAAGCCAAAGCATATAACCAATGGGGCAATTGCCTGTCAACTACAAAAGGACTTCTGCTGTATGGGGATTGCATTGTCATCCCACACAGTATGAGAGCTGACATGCTCCACCGTTTGCATGATGGACATCAGGGCATCACCAAGTGTCGCGAGAGAGCACGGATGAGTGTGTGGTGGCCCGGACTGGAGAGTGATATTCAAGAGCTGGTAACAAAGTGCCCTGAGTGCATGCAGTGCAGACCGACACAGAGAAAGGAGCCTCTGATGACAACAACGCTACCTCACAGGCACTGGCAAAGGGTCGGCGCTGACATCTGTGAGTTTGCAAAGCAGAACTACCTGGTTGTTATAGACTATTTCTCCTGCTACCTTGAAGTAGCCCACCTACCTGACATTAGGAGTCAGAAAACCTGTGCACGGCTGAAGAACATATTTGCCAGGTGGGGGTGTCCAGATGAGCTACACACAGACAATGGAAGACATTGTCTGTGTGTTTGTTACTCACTTGATCTCTTCCCCGGAGTCTTTGTGCTTTCTCGTCTCGCAGGAATCCCTGGATCTGGGTTATACTTGGATTGGGGTAGACCTGGATTGTGGTTGCATCTGCTGCCGCGTCTGCTGCCTGCTTGACACCCATTGCTACCCGCATTATTAGCCTCTTTATTATTAGTAGTATTAATTATATTCTTTTATTATTACAGATATTAATTCAGATAGTTGTATTATCACTCTTTTACATCCACTGCTATTGATTTTTGTTATTAGTCCTACTTGTATTAGTTATTACAGCTCTCTCTCTCTCTCTCTCTCTCTCTCTCTCTCTCTCTCTCTCTCTCTCTCTCAGCCCTTTATTATTTTCCACAGGGATAAATTATGTATTTAAGGAAATAGGGAATGGGTTGGGGTATAGGCTACGTTTTTTACAGATGATGGGGGAATTTGCAGCGAAAGATACCTGGTAGCGGTGGTTTGTGTGGCTGCTTCTTTAGCCTAGCCAGCAGCCCCGCCCAGCATCCCCGTTTCTGCTTCCTTGCCGCCTACGTCCCTTCTCGGAGCCGATAACAATCCACGTAGACCCCGGTGATAGGGACGTGTCCGCCGGTATGTTGCGCGTCCTTTGAAAGTGGCTTGTAACGGCCGTACTGTACTGTTATCCGACGTTGATTAAGTCTTGACGACTATACACATACTTTGCCTGACAAAACTCGACAAGCAAATCCAGCATTCACACAAATAAGCACCAAACTAGCAAGCGAAGAGCCGCTGCACTGTGCCGCCATTTTAAAAACCGTCACTCCTGGTGCCCCAGTAGATTTTACATTATTAGAAAAGAAGAACAGGGATAGGAGGTTTATTGTCATTTCATATACCATACAGGCATATATTGATAGTTAACAGAATTACATTCAGATCTACACAGATGCATCAAAGAGTTTAGTTAATAAAATAGGAGTCGGGGCGCCCTTATAGCTCAGTTGGTAGAGCGGGCGCCCATACAACAAGGCTGACTCCTAACGGCTGCGGCCCGGGTCCAAATCTGACCTGTGGCCATTCCCACATGTCGCCCCCACTATAACGTCTATATTTCTCAACCGATTTCAACGAGTCGTTATTATATCAAAGGGTTTATGATCTACGTGGAGTAGAAAAATAAAGTTTTGTTTCCAGTTACTTAGAATCTCGATAGGTCAGCTATAATTGCTGCTAGACGCTCAGGAAACGAGTGTGTACCGTAGGCTGACATGAACTGAATTATTGACGTGATTGAAAATAATTCATTTATCAGAAGGAATCGTAAAATTCACGTTTATAAAGTATGGCTTTGGCTTATTTTCCTTGGTTAGGGTTAATACTGTACTTGTAGAGAGGTCCCCATATAATATAATATAATATAATATAATATAATATAACATAACATAACATAATATAATATAATATAATATAACATAACATAACATAATATAATATAATATAATACAATGTACTTGTACATTGTATTATATTATAATGACTCACAAATGTGTGTGAAATGTCTTCCTCCGTTTTAGAGATCATGCTTTCAATCTATAGGCTACCACTAACACTGCTACTGATATTACTATTATGTTAATTTTCAGGCACCTTATCAATATCATACTAATAAGAGCAATCAAAATAACAGGCAAATAGTAGTGTATAAATAAATAATGGTAACAATAAATATTATTATTATGTAATAATAATATTAGTTATGATCTGAATTTATTGAAATAATGGTGATAATACAGCAATTATTTTTTTTTTTAAATAGCGTAATTTTTAATCATTGGTTTCACACATTACACTGGAAACGCTGGCATGTTGCCTTAAGGAGTGTCCACTGTACTTCAAAGTTTACCGAGTACCTAAATTTAGCTGGGCAAAAAGATACCATTTCATTTTAAAAGTAATACAAATATTAATAAAAAATGTGTGATTAGTCCGTATTTCATTCCAAAAAAAATATCTGAACTGTAATGTTTGTTTTGTATCATAATCTCATTAGAGTCAGGGCAGTGTAATTGCATCGCTAACGGTCATCTTTATATCCTGAAATCAACTGTATTTCATCCTGGATGATGCATTATTTTTGGCTGTTGTATCAGTTTTCATCAGTTACCATAACCCTCTCTAACGGAGGTTATAGTACATTTATATTTAGTTTAACTTGCGTATCTCACACAAATGATAACCACCAACAGGGTTTTGATGGACAGTTGTAAACTTCAGAGTTACTAACCAGTTCCAAAGCTGAGCCTTTCTGGCATCGGTGCTTATGATTCTCTGGAAATGCTGGATTGTGCAGTAAATATGTACAGTAGATATGAGCAGAAGAAACATAATTACAGACTGATTACAACACTGTTAGAATGAGAGGGGTGTTGTGTGTCTCATCTTCCAGCCTCACTGACCTCATGTTCTGGTGTCGTCTCCCACAGACTCCAGCACTTCATCAACAGATTAAGAGGATGACCCAGCTGTCTGCTGCCCAGCCCACACCCGTCCTCACTTCAGCTGAATTAAGCAGAGCAAAGCAAAATCAGTCACAAAAACATATGACATAAATACCATAAATAAACAGTCATTTACCTCCAGCTGACATCAGGACTGATGTCTCATGTGGTGTGTGACAGGAGATCTGTAATGACAGGAGATATGAGCTGGAGCTTTCTCAGGAACTCTGTAAAAAATATAAAAGTTAACATATTACAGGATCATTTATTTAGTTAGCAACACTCAAAACACCAAGTTAATGGTACAGTTTATAATGTTACTTACCTCTGTGTCTAAAGTTAACCCAACGTTAGTGTAACATCAACACAATTTGATTGCATTTAACTTGTGTTATGTTAGCTGCTAGTTAATCTCCATAATACCTTAGCACACCTAAAGTAACTTAAGAGAGCGTTGAATAAATAAAGTCAAGCTAAATATTGCTGAGTCAACGTTTCTGTTCCAAAACCAAAAGACAGCCATCCGTTTTATTGTTTGCAATGTTAGACACATCGTCTGTAATACAATACGTACATATCATGTTGTAAACACGATATTATGTTAGATATGAACATCAATAAGCTATCATTAGATTATATTGATTAGCTGACAATAACGAACGTTAGCTAGCTCTTATCTGATGTTACAGAAGCAAACATTTTGTAAGGATGTAACGTTAAAGCTGCAGTAGGCAGTATATATTTTTGGCATAATTGGGCAAAAATTCCATAATAACCTTTCAGCATATTGTAATTCAAGTGTTCTGAGAGAAAACTAGACTTCTGCTCCTCCTCATGGCTCTGTTTTCAGGCTTCAGAACATCTAGCCCGTGACGGGAGACTTTGACCAATCACAGGTCATTTCATTGAGAGAGCGTTCCTATTGGCTGTGCTCCGGTCATGTGACCGGAACTTGGCGTTACTTCACCAGATTTCACAATGGCGGCGGCGTCACAAAATTTCTCATTTTACAGCTAAACCGTGCACTACAAGATGATTCTGAAAACATCTGAGGAGAGAAATAGGCATTAACGTAACAGAATACTGATTCATATTTGATCAGCGCTGCCTAGTTTGACCGTTTGGTCGGAGTTCAGAGTGATTGACAGCCGGCTCTCATAGACGGCAGCTGGACAGCAGACCTCAGATCAGCTCTGACTGCTTGTTTTCCTCCGGTCTGTGAAATCTTGCAGATGCAGTTAGGAGCACCAGAGGACACAGAGGCACATGATTTTTTTCAGGTTACCTGTCTCATGTACTGCTGTCAGGATATAGCGACTGTCTTATAAAAATAACTTTTTTAATCATATTTGCTCCAATCTGCCTACTTCAGCTTTAACTTGAACAGTTGATAATGTGTAAAATGCTTAAAGGAAAACGTGATATTAAAGTACTAGTTTATAATAATGACCTAATAATTGATTGAATCCCACCATATCCAAGGACAGACTGGTGATCCAGGAACCGGAAGCAGTAACGGTAACGTATTTAACACTGTTTTCACCAAAAAAAAAGAAGAAAAAAAGTAACGTTAACTTAAAATTACTCCTCGTAGATCACAAACGTTTGAATATAAAACGGCTTGTTGAAATCGATTGAGAAATATAAATGTTATAGTGCTTTTTATACAGAAAAACGGCAGCTCCCCCATTCACTCGTATTTGTTAACAGGCTAGTCTTGCTCGATCCAATATGGCGTCCACGTTGACGTACGTACCGGGAGTCAATGCGGCGTCTACGTATATGTCTGAGGTTTTACAGAGTTCAAAGTAAAGTGGGAGAAATGAGGTGTGTATGAAGGAACAGGAGGGATAAGATTTGGACACACTGGACTAAACAGCACACTATTTAAAATAGGTACACATGATGTAGATGTAGATGTAATTACTGTGGACAAGAGGAAACGGTGGAGCATGTTGTATTGCATTGTGAGAGATATGAGGAAGAAAGAAGACAGTTGATTCAAGGCCTCACAGAGATAAAAATACACTTTGGTTTAATAGATATTCTACAAAAGGAACTCACTAAATGAGTGTTATAGATTACTATTTCAGTATATTAGACAAATTAATATGACTGGAAAAAAATAGGTTTTCTTCTTTATTGTTTTTGAATATAGTAAATACTAGCCAGTCTGATCCATACTCCTTACCAGTTGATTGCGGTAATGCAGCAAATCGTTTTTTTTCCAACCGCCAATAAACCTCATAAAGGAAGAAAGCTACTATGTGGCAGGTCCGCTTGGTTACGTCCTCATTTAGACTTTGTGATTCCAGGGTTCAGCTCTATAAGACATGATAGAGCTAACAACCAAAATGGTGGAGGGTGTGCAACCTTTTTCAAAGATGGATTGGCTTACCGGAAGATTAAGTCCCCTGAAGATATGGAAGGTATTGTGGTTGAAATTTGCAGCCCCAGGAATGAAGGAAATATTAAATTAATCAATTTCTATAATCCATGTAGGAACTTAACCATAGATATGTTCAATGAAATGGCAGGGGAGGTATGTAAGAAGGAAATATGGTGTGGGGATTTGAATGCACACAGCAGCTTATGGGGTAGTAATCACACAGACAGTAATGGAAATATAGTGGAAGAAATAATGGAAGAAAGATCATTGGTCTGTCTTAATAATGGCAAAAGCACAAGAATAGATGTGAGTAGGGGTACAGTATCATATTTAGATCTTACAATGGTGACAGGTAGTTTGGTGAATGTTTGCGAATGGTATGTTAAGGAAGATTCAACTACAGGAAGTGATCATTTCCCAGTTCTCACTATAATAAATACAAACATATGTATGCAGGAAGGGAGCACAATTACAAGGTGGTGTTTTGGCAAGGCTGACTAGGAGAAGTTTAGGATATGTTGTGAGGAGTCAGCTCACTTGGTAAAATTAGAAGGAAGCATAGAGGAATGTACAAGTCAAGTTACAGAACATATACTGAATGTTGCAAACTAAGTGTACCAAAAAGAACAACACAGGGTAGGAAGAAAGTGGTACCTTGGTGGAATGAGGAATGCAGCATAGCTGTTAGAGAACGAAACAAGGCTTTCAGAGCTCTGAGAAAAAAACATGTCACAAGAGAATCTCATTGAGTATCAAAGGAAAAGGGCAGTGGCTCGTAGAACAGTCAAATATACCAAAAAGAGGACTTGGAGAGAATTCTGTTCCACCATTGGCAGAGGAGTGAAGATAGGTGATGTCTGGTCCATGTTTAAACAAATGAGTGGGAAAAGGCAGATAAACAGTCATTGATTGACATCTATAGTGCGATTATGAGGACAACATAGATTATGGTTGTATAGTTTATGGAGCAGCAGCAAAGACATCATTACAAAAAGTGGATAGATTACAGTATAGAGCATTATGGTTATGTATCGGAGCTATTAAGTCAACACCCATTAATGCAGTGTTAATTGAAGCAGGAGAGACTAAACTGGAGTTAAGAAGAGAGAAGTTAGCTCTAGCATACTGGGTCAGATTAAAAGGAAGTGGGGAAGATAATCCTACAAAGGTAACAATTCAAAACTGTTGGGATTACTCTAAATTTCAAGGACATGGATTTGGATGGAGATGGGAAGAAAGAGTGAGGACATATGGATTGGAGGCCTTAGAGTTCACCAGGTCCACACCAGTTAGCAGCATACCCCCCTGGCTGCTCCCAGAAGTTAAACTAGACATGAGTATCATGGAAAAGAAAAGGGAATGGCAACTAAATGAAGTGGGAGTTAGAACAAGTGTGTACCTAAGGAACAGCTATAATAATTATCTCAAAATATATACAGATGGATCCAAAAATAAACAGGAGTGTGTGGGAGTTGGTGTATATATTCCAGAATTTAAAATATCTATTTCCAAAAGACTTTCAGACCAGGTGTCAGTATACACAGCAGAAATAGTGGCAACCATTATTGCATTACAGTGGGTTGAAGAGGTCAGACCTGACAGAGTGGTGCTGTGCACAGATTCAAAAGCTGTTTTGGAAAATATACAGTCAACAAAAGCTGTAAGGCAAGATCTAATCATTGAACTGTACTATAGCTTGCTAAGACTACACAGAGGGGGTATAGATGTATTATTCTGTTGGGTTCCAGCACATGAGTGGGTGAAAGGGAATGAGTTTGCAGATAAACTAGCAAAAAGTTTGTTGCAAAAGGAAATAACGGTACCAGTTTTACTTGGGAAAGGAGAAGGAAAAGCTGTGATTAAAAGGAAAGAAGTGGAGATATGGCAGAAAAGATGGGAGGAGGACCAGAAAGGAAGAAGATATTTCAAAATACAAAAGTTGGTCATAACAAAGACGTATAAAGAAAGGAACAGAAAGGAGGAAATCATCATAACAAGACTCAGACTGGATCACACAGGTCTTAATAGCACTTTGGCTTTAACGGGGAAAAGGAACAGTGACAAGGGTGGGGATTGTGGTGTTAAAGAAAATGTGCAGCAGCATATCCTAGTTCATTGTAAAAAGTATGAGGCTGAAAGACAAAGACTACAGGACCAAGTCAGAGAGGAGGGATAGGACTAGGATTTGATGGGGATACTGTGGACAGAGGGTGAGGGGGTTGAAGGCACCAGGAAGGCACTATTAATGTTCTATTAATGTTCTTATTATTAATGTTCTATTAATGTTCTAATAATGTTCTTAAGAGACACAGGGTTGGTGGGTAGAATTTAAGAGTAGCAGCAGGACCGCCGTCAGGCGCGGGCAAAGGGTATAGCTGTCCCCGGGCCCAAAGTCAGGGGGGGCCTAAGGCCAGGGGCATGCAAAGGTCCATGGTATACCCTTAAATGGGATCAAGAACAACACTTAACTTACTGACCTATATCACTGACAGTACAAGTTTAATATATTTACATGATAAATAAACATACTGGTATCATTAAAACACCTTTCAACAATCTCATACCCCCACCCCCCCCGCTGTTATTGTGAAAATGGTTCAGTCCAAACTGGACCTGGTGAAAGGGTTGCACACAACCAACCCTAACCCTAACCCTAACCCTAACCCTAACCACCACCACACGGAGGAAATGTGCCAGGAGAGGTCCAACGGTCCAAAGGACATCTTTCCACACCGGGCGAGCGGCCGTCATTCACCCGCCGAGTTGAATCTCCCGGGCAGACTGAGCGGGTGGCCGACCAACCCCACCGGAGAAATGTAAAACTATTATCAGTTCATTGTGAAACTGGGGCGGGCATAATTAACGGGAAACAGCTGATCGATGAGAGATGATGTCACCTCCAGAGGGTCGGATTCATACACGGATTCAGATGTCCTAAATCATAAATATAATTATGATGTAATGGAACTTCCTGCTGTAGGCCCCTATATGATAAAGTACGATGATAGTGAAGCTGACAGAAGTTGAGTTCATTAACTAGATTCACATGATTTTAGTCAATTGATTCACATGATTTGTTATTTCAGAGTTCTTTTTGCCATAGGTTTATTTTATTAATAGTTTAATTTAAAATCAATACACGGGCTGGATAAGACCTGGGACCCTTAAAGTAACCGTGTTTATTTCCATTGAATAAGAGAGCATTTATACATTAACCATCATTGTGGCATGTCTTGATGAACCACAGTGAAGGTGTCAATAAATAAACAATAAATAAAGTCTATGATTCTAAATTAGAAGAGTTCTGATCAGTCAGGAATAGACGTGGTTTAATATTAATAACTATTACAGACTGTGGGCTTAAATGCACTAGAAGCCTGATTCTCCTTTACAATAATTCACTAGCTACATGTTTACAATCAGGCATTCAAACTCATTAAAATACATAATATTAAGATCAGTGTATATGATGGAATAGTATCATTAGAATGTACCAAAGGTCACCAAATTTGGGCTTTTATAAAAACAAAATTAGCTAGCTACTGTTTCCCTCTGGCTGGATACTCCACATCCTTGTGGAGAGCCCTGATCGGGGGCTCAACAAAATAAAAGCCAGTGTACAGAGAGATCAAGAAAATGAAAGGATCAGAGAGGCAACGAACAAATTTGTGGAGAAGCAGCAGGTATGACAGGCGAAGCTGAACGTATAAAGATGAGGAGCTATAGGCAGACTAGCAAATAAAACCCATTAGCAGGCTCATTTTTAAAGTTGGAGTGAAGATACTGGTATCATATGAAACTGGGCGACCTGGAGTCGGGGTGGATGAGGGGCCCAATTTGGAAAGTCTGCCCCCCTGCCCATAATTCCTAACGGCTGGCCTGAGTAGCAGTAATGTGTAAAATGACATGATGTAACACACTCTTGTACAATAGGTGGCGGTAAGCACCTTAAAGTCGGTTGCGATCCGCCAGAAAGTGAGAGAAGAAGAAAAAGAAGAAGAAGAAGAAGAAGAAGAAGAAGAAGAAGAAGAAGAAGAAGAAGTGTCAGGTCCGCTCCTGGCCAGAGGGGGCGCTGTTGTAATGTCGACTACTTCCTACTGGACCAGTACAGTAATGGTCCAGTAGGAAGTAGTAACAGTGCTAAATAATACTGAGCAATGTTGTTGTGGCGTCATTATATCAATAAAGACTCCGCAGCCTGGGTGTCCATGTTCTCCTCCGTTATTGTAGTTATGTATTTCAGATAGCACGGGAACGTTTTACACCTTTCCGTGTCATTCTAATGACAGGAGTCCGTTTCCTCCATCAACCAGGCGGAGTGTTTCTGTGACAATGTCGACTGCCATGGACTTCCATTCTCACATTGCCTCCATCATGGAGGTGCTGGCTAACGCGGCCGTCGCGGAAATGTGTAAAGTTGTGGAGGACGGATACGCGCTGGTTCATCTGGAAATGTCCCGCAGCCAGAAGGAGAACGAGTACCTGCGCAGGAAGATCCGAGGTCTGGAGCTTCAGACCGCCAGGTACCGGGCAGAGAGGGGGAAGGCAGCGGAGGGATCCTCCGGTCTCAGGTACCGAGCAGAGAGAGGGAAGGCAGCGGAGGGATCCTCCGGTCTCAGGTACCGAGCAGAGAGAGGGAAGGCAGCGGAGGGATCCTCCGGCGTCAGCCGCGCAGTCCGCCTCCTCTGCCGGCAGAACAGGGACTCACTGGCGGGTATGTAGAACGTTAACCGAGTTCTGGTCCAAATGGGTTCATAATGCTGAACCCAGCATTCTGAATAAAGTTAACAGTGTCTTATTTCAACTAGGCCTCGACATTAAAGTGCCGGTTCACCCAGATAGAAAGCAGTTCCACCTCTAGTGAGGCTCTCCAGGTGAAGGTGAAGGTGGATGGGATTACTTTTATGCTTCTCTCAGCATTAAAAATGACATTTATACAAATTCAACAATAAATCTCCTCAGAAACATTGTCCCAGTTCTTCTGGATAACAAACTGTTATCACTGAAACTAATGTTACTTTTTGTAAATAAATGTGTCCCTATGAGAACTGTTGACAGTGTGTTCTGTTGCCACATTATTAATATTAGATTATAGATGAATTCATTCTGGTCGAAGGATATATTGGAAATGGTGTCAGAAAAAGTTCACAATTCTGTCAGAAAAAAAAACATATTCTCTCATTGTTGGGAGAGTGTAAAGCCCTGTGTTAGCTGCTCACTTAACTGTGTTGCATATCAACAGATAGGACGTGGGATAATGTCCCCACTACTGGGGCAGCTGTGTCTCAGAGGGTAGAGCAGGACGTCCACTAATCGGAAGGTCAGTGGTTCGATCCCCAGTTCCTGCTGCTCCTCCACATGTCGATGTGTCCTTGAGCAAGACACAACCCCAAATTGCTCCAGAAGGTTTAGCCATGTGAATAAGTATTTAGATCAGATCCTGATGGGCAAAGTTGGCACCTTGTATGGCAGCCTCTGTCATCAGTGTATGAATGTGTGTGTGAATGGGTGAATGCTGATATGTAGTGTAAAGCCCTTTGGTCGTGGAAAGACTAGAAAATATAAATATAAATGCAAGTCCATTTACTATTACTCTCCCTGTTTTGTTTATGGAGGGGTATAACAGATATTTGTCCTCACTGTGTTCAACTACTGTTGAAGGGACCCAGTCACTGCTCCAATCACTATTTTTATATTAACAATCGATTCATGTACAAGGTATCACTTTTCATCCTATGTTTTTGTTGTTCTACTTTACTACTACTATCAAATACTGTGATCTAATGTGGAATACCACAAGGATCAGTTCTGGATCCTGTTTTATGTCACCATTACATCTCTTTACAAAAGTGAGTGGACAATACACAGCCTTTTCCAACGTAATGACTATAGCAGGCTTGGTACACTACATGGCTGTTTAGATGACACACATAGAAAAAGAAAGACTGGATGTTCTCCAACTCATCAGCCATGAACACCTCTCATTGGCTTCCAAAATGTTGGTGTCAGTTTGAGGAGCAACATACCAAGAAACTAATTAAGTTTCTATCAACTCTGAAATAAAATCTGAGCAGTCAACACATCTCTTTATATTGCCATGGAAGATTATTGTAACTGTTGTAATTGTACTGTTAACCTGACATAACACAAGAGTTAGACTCAGTGATAAACTGTGCAGCATTCTGCAGCCCATCTAACTAATAAGCTGTGCTACATTGTTGTTTTTAACACCGTGCAAAAAGACTGTCTCAACACAAATGGTTCATGTTCACAGCCTAGATGACTATCTAATATCTATTTTTACAGTGAATGTTTTGAGTTTAGTTGTAGTAATTAATGGCCAATTATTCTCCTTCTAATGTTCAACCAGGCCCCTCTATGCAATGCCGGACCAGGTTTCTGAACCGAGACCCAGGAACTCAGCAGTTTGTGCAGAAGATCCTGTCTATCAACCTGGATCAGGACCCTGATCATGAGGTCGTCACCACCACCAAAACTGAGGTAGCTATTACGAAGAAAAGCATCTTCATATTGGCCTGTTTTTATGCCTCCACACAGGCGACAGCTGTGGCCAGAGTTATTATGTGTTCGGGTTGTCTGTACTCGTGGTCAAAGTTCACTGTGACCTCACCAAACACATTTTTGGCCATAACTCAAGAATCCATATGCCAATTATGCCAATTTCTCACAAATGTCTTATAGGATAAAATTTGCATTTTCAATTTATTTTTAGATAGCGTCAAATCATAACAGAAGTGTCTAGACCGTACTCAATAATTTAAGAATTTATTTAAGTAACATGCATGAATGGGACATGAATGCATACAGATGGAGAGGGAGAGGAGGAGAGAGGAGCTGAGTGTGTCATAGGAAGTCCCCCGGCAGTCTAGGCCTATAGCAGCAGAACTAGGGGCTGGTCCAAGACAGCCCTAATTATAAGCGTTATCAAAGAGGAAAGTCTTTAGCCTACTCTTAAATGTAGAGACGGTGTCTGCCTCCCGGACTGAAACTAGGAGCTGGTTCCACAGGAGAGGAGCTTGATAGATGAAGGCTCTGGCTCTGGAGACTCTAGGAGCCTCAAGTAACCCTGCATTCTGTGAGCGCAGTGCTCTAGTGGGGTAATAGGGTACTATGACCTCTTTAAGATATGATGGGGCCTGACCGTTTAGCGCTTTGTAGGTGAGGAGGATGATTTTAAATTCTATTCTTGATTTTACAGGGAGCCAGTGCAGAGAAGCTAATACAGGAGTAATATGATCTTGATTCTTGTCAGTACACGTGCTGCAGCATTCTGGATTAACTGGAGAGTCCTAAGAGACTTATTGGAGCAGCCTGATAATAAGGAGTTGCAGTAATCTAGTCTAGAAGTAACAAATGTACGGACTCATTTTTCTGCATCGTTTTGAGACAGGATGTGCCTGATTTTTGCAATGTTAAGTTTTTTATGTGGGAGTTAGGGGACATATCCTGATCAAAGATAACTCCCAGATTCTTTACGGTGGTGCTGGAGGCCGGGGCAATGCCATCTAGAGTAACTATATCATTAGATAATTTGTTTCGGTGTAACTTCAGTTTTGTCTGAGTTTAACATCAGGAAATTGCAGGTCTTCCAGGTTTTTATGTCCTTAAGGCATGCTTGAAGTTTAGCTAACTGATTGGTTTCCTCTGGCTTGATCGATAGATATACTTTGGTATCATCTGCATAACAATGAAATGTTAATGGAGTGTTTTCTAATAACATTGCCTAAGGGAAGCATATACAGACGTAGGCAAAATCGTTGGTACCCTTCCATTAAAGAAAGAAAAACCCACAATGGTCACTGAAATAACTTGAAACTGACAAAAGTAATAATAAATAAATATTCACTGAAAATTAACTAATGAAAATCAGATATTGTTTTTGAATTATGGTTCAGCAGAATCATTTAAAAAAACAAACTAATGAAACTGGCCTATTAAAAATGATGGTACCTGTTCAGAAGGTGCAGCAGTTTAACCAAAAGCATCCCCTCACCAGCCCATGCATTGATCACATGCACGGACCAATAGTCTGTGGCTTGGCGCATGGTCTTCACATGATCAGACAGTGCTGTTATTTCAATCACCTTCTGCGCAGATCGCAAGCCTCATTTTCCTCCAACTCAGCTCAGTATCAGTGTTGCACCTTTCTGGACTCTTTTCTATTTATTATTGATATGGTCTTTTCCTGTGCGTCCATGAGAAATAAACACTATCCTCACTATCCACACTATTCACAAAAGGATTTAAAAACCATCTTCAATCAATAAATGAGTGGTATCTCAAAGAGAGTGTGTGTGACCTGGACTAATTGATACATCGTCATCATATTCATGTTCTTACCGGACAACCTGTGGAGATTGTAAATGACATTCATAGAACCATCATCTAAGGGTTCATTCACTCAGCATCACTAAGGTCACAAGTTTGGTATCCATTACACCAACGCCTATTTTACATGGTCCTTCGAGCCGGATTTACAGTTTCCACAGCATTATGGCATTCCCCGATGGTAACGCTCGTCCTCGCCGTGATGTTCGTCCACCACGATATCTCGACGACTTCCTGGTGAGTCTTCCAAGACGACGGCTACCTCAGTCACACACACTCTATGACCACTCTGCCGAGGGAGATAGCAGATACCACGATGCAACTAAAGTCACTTCTGATGGACGGACTCCCCAGAACCTCGTTCCAGAAGTGGTCTTGTCAGAACTGAGAGACATGAGGGAGGACAACAACCAGCTCAGGTGAGAGATGCAATCCCTCCTCAGCGTTCTCACGCCGCGACCATTAGCTCCCCCTCAACCTCCCACTTCATTCTATGAGGTTCCCAGTCAAAGGCATCTCCCCAAGTTCGAGGACATCGGCATCTCTGTCACACAGACCCCTGCTCCAGGCTATGCATCTACCCCGCTGCAGCCTACTAGACAGCCTTTCAACCAACCAGAGGATGACCTGCGAGATCTGCCGTGGCCTGAGTCACCTCCGCCACTGTATGTACATCAAGTTGGGGAGTCATTCCCTCCACCACCACCGCCAGCGTCATACCTACCCCCAGTCAGCGAAACAGCTCAGGATTCACTCCTGAGGATGCACCCTCAACTGCATCCTCGACCTCAGTTTGTTACTGAGCTGAACGATCATCTCCGGAATATGACTATTAAGCCGGACTACGCCGCAGGGTCACACTCGCTCAGAGAACCCACACCAGAATATGCAGACCCATACACTCTTACTCGCGGACCACCTGCTCGCTCTCATTATCTGTCAGGTGACTCTCCTCACTTGCCACCTGCTGATTCAAGGGAATGGAGAAGCTACAATCAGCCACAATCTCCACCTCGTCAGGAGAAAACGTATCGTGGACCAATGCCTCACATTCCATACTTCACTGATGATGATCCTCGTCAGTTCGCCCGCTTGAAGATAGCACTTGACAATATTCTACCTGACGATGCTACGGAACGCTTCAAATTCCAGATCCTCGTCGACCATCTTAAGCTGGAAGACGCCCTTCTGATCGCCGACTCCTACAGTAACAGCAGGGAACCCTACAGTAAGACTATGGCCTCTCTGATAGAGCTGTATGGCCAGCCTCACAAATTGGCTCTGCAGCGCATCACTGAGGTCCTAGATGAGCCTGCAGTCAAAAGCGGTGACAGCAGAGGATTTTGCCTGTTTGCACTGAAGGTGAGGGCCCTAGTTGGAATGCTTGACCAGCTGGGAAAAGAAGGGAGATCAGAATTGGAGTGCGGGTCGCACATCGCACGTTTGCTGTCAAAGCTGCCACATGACCTGAGAGCACAATTCAAGCGCTACATCAATCCCCTTCGCACACCCATCCCAACTTTGCTGGACTTTGCTGAGTGGCTAGAGTACGAAGTCCGTATTCAAGATGATGACGTACAGAACCAACAATCACGGCCACCACAACAGGGACAACCAGACCGTCAGAGAGGTGTCATGGCTAAGCAGAAGCCAGCAGCACGCTCCACGACCGTCCTGCTTGGATATGAACCCCCTAAAAAGGAATCAGAGCCTCCTACACAAGTACGGTCTCAGGTTAACAAACCAGAGAAGCCCAAGAAGTATTGCCGCTCCTGTGACAACATCCAGCATTACTTCAACCAGTGCTCAGAAGTCAAGAAGCTCACAAAGGAACAGAAGATAGCCTGGATCAAATCCGGTAAACGGTGTTGGAGATGTGGAAGGGATCACCTAGCAGCCCAGTGCTACCTCAAGGCCAAATGTCAGCAGTGCAATCAGACTCACCTGGAAGTACTACATGATGTTAACTCATCAACATCTGTAAGACCAGAGATGCCAGCCCCAGAAACGATTCAGCCAGTGACGTACTACCTAGATCCCGCTTGGCGAAGTAGCTGCGTGCTTCTGAAGATGGTTAAGGTATTCCTCTACAATGGCAAAAGGAGGATCGAGACATATGCCATCCTTGACGACGGGTCTGAGCGCACAATCCTGCTCCACAGTGCTGCCCAAGAGCTGGGACTTCAGGGACAGCGTGAGGACCTGGCACTCAGAACCATCCGTCAAGACATCAGGACTGTGTCAGGAAAGTCAGTCTCCTTCTCTGTGTCCTCCGCCGTTAACCCCCAGAAACGGTTCCGTGTCCACAGAGCATTCACTGCAACAGAACTCGGTCTCTCCAAGCATTCTCATCCCATCGATGCCCTGCAGAAGACTTACCGTCACCTCAGAGGCCTGCCTCTCCACTCATTCAGTCAGGCACAACCGCTGCTGCTCATTGGTTCAGACTATCCTCATCTCGTCATTCCAGTCGAGCCCGTGCACTTAGGGCCTCCAGGTGGACCAGCAGCACTCAAGACACGACTTGGTTGGACACTTCAAGGCCCTGCCAAAGTCCTTCTGCACCAGTCCTCTACTCCTCAGTGCCTGCTCACCAACACCCAGAGTCCATCTGCCGAACTTCTCGGTCATGTGACTAAACTCTGGCAGATGGATGTTCTACCTTACCGGAATGAGAAGCTCATCACACGGTCAAAACAAGACACGGCAGCGGTCAGGATGCTAGAAGAGAAGACCATCAGAGTGGAAGTGGATGGCGTTGAAAGGTATGCTACCCCCCCTACTATGGAAGGAAGACGTCCCTCCTCTCCATTCGCCAAAAGAGTCAGTGCTGGGTCACCTACGTGGGACTGAAAAACGCCTATCTAAGGACTCTGCTAGAGCAGATATCTACAACCGTGAGATTAAGAAGCTGTTGGATGCGGGCTACGTCAGAAAAATCACTCCTGCTGAAACACAAGCCAGCACCAACTCCTGGTACCTACCTCACCTTATGGTCCAACATAATGGTAAAGATCGCATTGTGTTTAATTGTTCATACACACGTCATGGTGCCAGCCTCAATGAACATCTCCTTCCAGGACCCACTTTGGGATCAACTCTACTCGGCGTGCTGCTCCGCTTCAGGGAGTATCCCATCGCAGTGAGCAGCGATATAAAGGGGATGTTTCACCAGGTCCACCTCTTGCCTGAGGACAAACCCTTCCTCCGATTCCTCTGGAGAGACATGGATTCAAGCACATCACCCGACATCTATGAATGGCAGGTGCTGCCATTTGGAACAACGTGCAGTCCGTGTTGTGCCACCTTTGCTCTCCAGAGACATGTCCTGGATCACAGTAGCCCAGGTGAAGATATCCGCCACTCAATGGAGCACTGTTTCTACGTTGACAACCTCCTTCAGAGCTTCCCCTCAGTACCAGAAGCCAAGCAACTTGTCAACAAGCTACAGCAGCTCCTACTCTCAGGTGGGTTCGAACTACGCCAGTGGGCTACCAATGCTCCAGACATCGTCAGTCACATGCCGCCAGGATCACTATCAGAGAGTAGTGAACTCTGGCTATCAACAGATGGGACTGATCCACCATAGTGGACTCTGGGGCTGCTGTGGCACTGTACGTCAGACACCATCACCTACCAGCTTCGCCACACTGAGCACCTTGAACCGACTATGCGCAGCATCTATCGGGTCCTAGCCAGACAGTACGACCCCCTTGGCCTGCTCATTCCCTACACCACCCGAGCTAAAATGCTGGTGCAGCGTCTCTGGAGTAAGACAAGAGATTGGGATGACCCACAGCTGCCGGATGACCTACTCCAGCTGTGGCATGCCTGGGAGAGTGAACTTCATCAGCTCCCTACCATCTCTCTTCCCAGATGTTACACTCATCCAGAGACAGACTTCTCCGCCTGCACCCAAAGCATACACATCTTTTCAGATGCATCAGAGAAAGCATACGGGGCCGTAGCCTACCTTCGGACAGTGGACCATACAGGTGAAATCCAAGTGGCATTCCTAGCAGCAAGATCCCGAGTTGCCCCAGTCCGTCAGCAATCCATCCCAAGGCTGGAACTCTGCGATGCACACATTGGTGCCCAGCTTGCTACTGTCCTGCAAAAGGAGCTTACCCTGAACATCTCCAGCATCATCTATTGGACTGACTCCACCACAGTCCTAAATTGGCTGCAATCACAATCTTGCCGCTATAAGGTATTTGTTGGCACCAGAGTTGCGGACATCCAGGAGCTGACGGAGGGTAGTCCCTGGCAGTATGTTAACACAAGAGACAATCCCGCTGATGACATAACCTGAGGTCTGACTCTGTCGCAGCTCCTTGGCCACAACCGCTGGAGCCACGGACCTCCATTCTTGTGGGAAAATGAATCATCCTGGCCTGCATCTCCAGACATCTCCTCACCTGATGATCCAGTTGAACTGCGTAAAGCCAACTTCTGTGGCCATCTCTCTGTGACGCCTGATCCATGTGCGGTGGACGCCAGTACCTTCAACAGCTTCAGTGAATTGCTTGAAGCTTCGGTCCAAGCATGTCATGGGGCGGCCACGGCCTCAAACCCAACGGCCGATGACTACAAGAAAGCTGAACTGGCCCTCTTCAGACAGGTACAGAGAGACTCTTTTCCAGAAGAAGTCACCCTCCTGTCATCCCAGAAATCAGTACCATCAAGCAGCAGACTACTCACCTTGGATCCTGAATATGATCAAGATACCCTGTTGATCCGCGTGGGGGGGCGGCTCCGTAGATGTGATGACCTCTGCCAAGATACTCTGCATCCAGTTGTACTGGACCCTCATCATCACATCACCAAACTCATCATCCAGGACTTTGACAACCGGCTTGCCCACCCAGGATCTGAGAGAGTCTTTGCTGAACTACGCAGACGATTCTGGATCCTTCGTGGGAGAGAGGCAGTCCGCAAACACCAGTACAACTGTCCTGAATGCCGGAAATGGCGCAGTAAGCCAGTCATCCCCAAAATGGCCGACCTTCCACCCTCCAGCTTACGGCTCCACTGCCCAGCATTCTATTCAACGGGCATGGACTGTTTTGGACCTTACCTCATCAAGATTGGACGGCGCACAGAGAAACGATGGGGCATAGTATTCAAGTGCCTAACAACCCATGCCGTGCACATTGATCTGCTAGCCAGTATGGATACGGACTCTTTTCTGATGGCACTCCGTCGCTTCATTGCCAGACGAGGAAAACCCTTCGAGCTGCTATCTGACCAAGGCACGAACTTCAAAGGCGGTAGCTCTGAACTCAAAGAGGCTTTTGAATCACTTACCCCATCTCTACAGTCACAACTCGCCAGTCAGCAGATTCACTTCCAGTTCAACCCCCCGTATGCACCACATTTTGGTGGTTCCTGGGAGCGTGAGATCCGCTCCATTAAATCCGCTCTACACACCACCCTGGGATCTCAGACGGTCACGGAGGAGGTCTTGAGAACAATTCTCATCGAAGTCGAGGGTATTGTCAACTCCAAGCCCCTTGGTTACACCTCATCAGATGTCGCAGACCCAGATCCAATCACTCCTAATATGCTGCTGATGGGGCGGCCTGATCCATCAACACCACAGGTCGTTTACCCAGACACAGAGCTCCTCAGCCGTCGTAGATGGAGGCAGTGTCAAGCCCTGATCGATCAATTCTGGATCCACTTCATCCGGAACTATCTGCCATCTCTCCAGACTCGCTCCAAATGGCAACAAGAAAAGGATGATCTAACTGTCGGTACAATCGCCCTTGTCATTGACCAGCAGCTTCCGCGTGCACTATGGCCAGTCGGAAAGGTTACAGCAGTCCTTCCTGGTGCTGATGGCAGAGTGCGGACTGCCCAGATCCAAGTCAAAGACAAGACATACACACGACCTGTTGCTCGACTGATCAGACTCCCAGCACTCCCAAAATACATTCCTGGCTGACCTTCAACTGATTCAACTTTGCTCCACAAAGTTGGGGGCGGCTGTTCAGAAGGTGCAGCAGTTTAACCAAAAGCATCCCCTCACCAGCCCATGCATTGATCACATGCACGGACCAATAGTCTGTGGCTTGGCGCATGGTCTTCACATGATCAGACAGTGCTGTTATTTCAATCACCTTCTGCGCAGATCGCAAGCCTCATTTTCCTCCAACTCAGCTCAGTATCAGTGTTGCACCTTTCTGGACTCTTTTCTATTTATTATTGATATGGTCTTTTCCTGTGCGTCCATGAGAAATAAACACTATCCTCACTATCCACACTATTCACAAAAGGATTTAAAAACCATCTTCAATCAATAAATGAGTGGTATCTCAAAGAGAGTGTGTGTGACCTGGACTAATTGATACATCGTCATCATATTCATGTTCTTACCGGACAACCTGTGGAGATTGTAAATGACATTCATAGAACCATCATCTAAGGGTTCATTCACTCAGCATCACTAAGGTCACAAGTTTGGTATCCATTACACCAACGCCTATTTTACAGTACCCTTAACTTAATATTTTGTTGCACAACCTTTTGAGGCAATCACTGCAATCAAGTGATTTCTGTAACTCTCAATGAGACTTCCGCACCTGTCGACAGGTATGTTGACCCACTCCTCGTGAGCAAACTGCTCCAGCTGTCTCAGGTTTGAAGGGCGCCTTCTCCAGACTGCATGTTTCAGCTCCTTCCACAGATGTTCAATAGGATTTAGATCAGGGCTCATAGAAGGCCACTTCAGAATAGTCCAATGTTTTGTTCTTAGCCATTCTTGGGTGTTTTTAGCTGTGTTTTGGGTCATTATCCTGTTTGAGGACCCATGACCTGCAACTGAGACCAAGCTTTCTGACACTGGGCAGCACATTTCGCTCCAGAATGCCTTGATAGTCTTGAGATTTCATTGCACCCTGCACAGATTCAAGACACCCTGTGCCAGATGCAACAAAGCAGCCCCATAACATAACCGAGCCTCCTCCATGTTTCACATTAGGTACAGTGTTCTTTTCTTTGGATGCTTCATTTTTGCGTCTGTGAACATAGAGCTGATGTGACTTGCCAAAAAGCTCCAGTTTTGTCTCATCTGTCCAAAGGACATTCTCCCAGAAGCTTTGTGGCTTGTCAATATGCATTTTGGAAAATTCCAGTCTCGCTTTTTTATGATTTGGTGTCCTCCTCGGTTGTCTTCCATTAAGTCCACTTTGGCTCAAACAGTGACGGATGGTGCGATCTGACACTGATGTACCTTGACCTTGGAGTTCACCTCTAGTCTCTTTGGAAGTTGTTCTGGGCTCTTTGGTTACCATTCGTATTATCCGTCTCTTCAATATGTCATCAATTTTCCTCTTGCGGCCACGTCCAGGGAGGTTGGCTACAGTCCCGTGGACCTTAAACTTCTGAATAATATGTGCAACTGTAGTCACAGGAACATCAAGCTGCTTGGAGATGGTCTTATAGCCTTTACCTTTAACATGAAGGTCTATAATGTTCTTTCTGATCTCCTGAGACAACTCTCTCCTTAGCTTTCTGTGGTCCATGTTCAGTGTGGTACACACCATGATACCAAACAGCACAGTGACTACTTTTCACCCTTTAAATAGGCAGACTGACTGATTACAAGTTTGAAGACACCTGTGATGCTATTTACAGGACACACCTTAGTTTAACATGTCCCTATGGTCAAATTATTTTACATCTTTTCTAGGGGTACCATCATTTTTTGTCCAGGTCAGTTTCATTAGTTTGTTTTTTAAAATGATTCTGTTGAACCACATTTCAAAAACAATATCTGATTTTCATTAGTTCATTTTCAGTAAATTTTTATTTATTATTACTTTTGTCAGTTTCAAGTTATTTCAGTGACCATTGTGGGTTTTTCTCTCTTTAACGGAAGGGTACCAACAACTTTGCCTACGTCTGTATAAGGTAAATAGAATTGGTCCAAGTACAGAACCTTGTGGAACTCCGTGACTAACTTTGGCGTGCATGGAGGACTCATCGTTAACATGTACAAACTGAGATCGATCTGAAAAATAGGACTTGAAGGGACTGTTTGTAACTTTTTACACGTATAAATCACCCGGGTCGGTGTCCCATGCGCGCTCGCATATGCACACTCGCGTGTGACTACGCTGTTCAGACTCAGACTCCAACACAAACTACAGTGAAGCACCAAAACCTCTTGGTTGTATCTAGTGAAGCCCGTCTGTTAAACAGTGTTGGTCGCGGTCGGAGGACGCGGGGGAGACCGTAGCTTTGGTCTCCAGGACCGGAGTCTCTGCTGTACTCTGCTCCTCTGCCTGCCTGCTTGCATCCACTCAGCTTGCTCCACTCTAACATGCATGCGCGCACACTCCACACTGCAGAAGAGTTAGTTTAGCTCTGAGAATATCTAGTGAATGTTCAGTGGACGTTTGTGCAGAAATAACTGCTGCAGCTCCTCCAGACCAACAGAGGTTTCCCGTGTCTTGTGAAGTGACGGGGCTCCGCAGAGAGAAATGTTATCGTCTCCGACCGGGTGCCAGTGTCTCCCCTGTTCCCTCCGGCCGCGGTCGGGAGGCTGAGGCAGGAAAAGCCAACACTAGGATCAGCATTGATTCATGGAGAGACCTTTGTCTGGTCAGCTAACATTACTGCCAAGCAGCTGAAATGTAGAGTGATATTGTGCTTTTAGCTGACGTGTGTCGCCTCACTGTGTTGAGCGATGCTCATTCATGTCTATTTACAGCGAGTAAGTGGAGCCTGACGCTGACTTTCGTAGACTTAACGGCCACAGGTGTCGCTTTTAACAGGCATTTCTGATTCTTATAAACAGTCCCTTTAAACCAGAAAAATATAAAAAATGAATCACACATTTTTTTATCCGTACAAAATGGACCTTAAAGGGAGATTTGTCATGTATTTTATACACTTAACATGGGAGTGGACAAATATGCTGCTTTATGCAAATGTATGTATATATTTATCATTGTAAATCAATTAACAACACAAAACAATGACAGATATTGTCCAGAAACCCTCACAGGTACTGCATTTAGCATAAAACAATATGCTCCAATCATAACATGGCAAACTGCAGCCCAACAGGCAACAACAGCTGTCAGTGTGTCAGTGTGCTGACTTGACTATGACTTGCCCCAAACTGCATGTGATTATCATAAAGTGGGCATGTCTGTAAAGGGGAGACTCGTGGGTACCCATAGAACCCATTTACATTCACTGATCTGGAGGTCAGAGGTCAAGGGACCCCTTTGAAAATGGACATGAAAGTTTTACCTCGCCAAAATTTTGCGTAACTTTTGAGCGTTATTTAACCTCCTTTCCAACAAGCTAGTATGACATGGTTGGTACCGATGGATTCATTAGTTTTTTAGTTTCATATGATACTTTCAGATCTTCCCTCTTGCTTTAAAACTGAGCCCGCTACAACCTAAAAATCGCAAGTTGTGTTAATACGTTAAAGAAATTAGAGGCATTAACGCGTTATTGCCTTAAATTTGACAGCCCTAATTTGAACACATCTAGATAAAAATTTGAAATTTCCTTCGCCGAATAAACTCATTTTTACTGAGCAGAGCTTGAACGCATCAACTCAATGGAACATAGAAATTCAGAGTATGGACATGGAGCGCGGTACACTATAACAAAGAGAATTGCTGTAGTGTTTTCCAGGTTGGGTGTGAAAGACTAAGAACAAGGCTTTCAAATGAGTTATAATTTAGTTTAGTTTTAGGGTTTATTAATAGAATTAAGTCAAAGATGGCTGCAACTCCACCTCCTCGGCCGGTGTCTCGATGAATGTGAGTATTAATATGACTCGGGGGAGTGGATTCATTTAAGCTGACAGATTCTTCATAACACAGCCAGGTTTCAGTAAGACAAAATAAATCAATGTGATATCTGATACTAAATCATTTACTAGAACAGGTTTAGATGACAGAGACCTGGGCCTTATTTAAACAATCTATAGTGCATGGTCTAAAGTGCATTTAGGGCGTGTCCAACTCCACTTTTGCATCGCTATTTAAAAGGCGGATTCAGCAAATTGGAGAAGTGAGCCGTTTTCTGCTGAGGAAACTGATCTGCTCGTGCATGAAGTTGAAGTGCGCGGGCAGATGTGGTTCTTGGCCAGTGGACCTTCTGCCTCCGCTGTCTCCCAATCCTCTGTCCCATCCACAACTCCATTTGAGTGCATATGAGCAAATGCACTGATAACACGGGGGGGCATAACATGCTCACTTCCTGTGGCACATAGTGCATACCATAGAAATATATACATAGAGGCTGCACTGGCCACTTCAGCCTGTTGCTGCGATACGCCAACGTGGGCTCCATATTGGACCAGGCAAGACTGGCCTGTAGCTCTATACAAGTGAACGGGGGAGCTGCGGTTTTTCTGTATAAAAAGCACTATAAGGTCTACATTTCTCAACCCATTTCAATGGGTCGTTTTTCCAAGGGTTTATGATCTATGTGGAGTCGGAAAAAAAGTTATGTCTCTAGTTACTTAGATGCTAGATGCTCAGGAGACGAGGTTGTACCGTAGGCTGACACAAACTGAATTACTTATGAGATAGAAAATAATGAATTTATCATAAAGAATTGTAAAAACTCACGTTTGTCAAGTATGGCTTTGGCTTGTTCTCCTTGGTTAACTATAATACTGTGTTGTAGAGAGGTCCGGCAAGTCTGGCAGTGAAGGTCCGCTGCACTTTATCGACGTATGAGTGTATTTCTGTCATATGCCACACATGCTCTAGTAATAAAGACGAAAAGACATCAAAATAAAACAAAAATGTAGTGAAGTTCACTGGAGCTGCCGGCTGTCGCATCTGCATTCACTGTTGTGATGTATATCTTGCATATTGTACGCTACCTGTTTTATCATAACACCTTTATCCTTTACCATTCAGTATAAAACTAGGCTACAGTGTTTTATAACAGAATTTTTGTGGGCAGGAACTATTTGTACTCATATCAGTTTGTCCTCTCAGTCAGCGGAGCCTGAGGAGGAGGGGAAGCTGCTGATCGTCAAGGTAGAGGGAACAATGGAGACCGGAACCACCAACCACGAGGCACCAGTAGACACCCGCACCAGCAGCAGAGGAGACGCCTACACCACCACATCACTCCCCGCCGCCACGACGGACGCCAGACAACACAGCGAAACAGAGGTCAGTGGATCTGAAGCAGCAGTGACTTTGGATGGATGAATGAATCCATCCATCCATCCATCCATCCATCCATCCATCCATCCATCCATCCATCCCAAATTGGGAAATTGTTGTGTTACAGCAGCAGGTTAACCAGGCAATGCACAGGAACAGTAAATACACAGTAAATACAGTATACATATCAACACTAGAGATAATATCTATAGTATACACAATATAAAGAATATATTAGAATACACTATAAATATACCAGACTGCTACAACCAACTTAGAAAATAGAAACATAGAATAACAATAACATACTATATACTTTGACAAAGATAGATAGATAGATAGATAGATAGATAGATAGATAGATAGATAGATAGTAACTTTATTGATCCCAAGGGAAATTCAAGTTTCCAGCATCACAGTTCCATAGTGCAAAACATGTTAGTAAAAAGGCAGTAAAAAGTTGGTAGTGCAAAGTACAAAGTACAAAAAAATATACCAGATATAAAAATACAAGGAGATGAAGAAAACTGTTAGCCTCCGTTGAGACGGAAACTCTAAAGCTGAGAGTTGTCTGTTAAACAGAGGTGAAGTGTTGTAGAGGGTTCTTGCTTTGGGCAGATTTCCTGTATCAGTCAGTCTGTTAGAATCTAATCAGAATATAATCTAAATACTCATTGGATGGTGTTATTTCATGTATTATTTCCTGTTTTAGTCACAACGGAAGCACAAAGTCAATAACTGATTTTATATCTAAGCCATCAGCCCAATGACTCCTGTCTGAAACCAGGATTATTATTGTGTCAGAGCCTCGTGGGCTCTTTGTGTCAGCTGAACCCCTGCCTCCTCTTTCCAGGGCCAGAGATGTCTGAGAAGCACGAGCAGCGCTCATCACGAGGAGGAAAAGATGCATGAAGTGCAAGGTACCTGTCTGTTATTCTGTTACATTGTTTCCTGTGGAGGAAATAACATTCAAACTTCCAAAACAGTAAGTTCAATCCTCACCAAACTGTACAGAGCACCTCCATGTTTACCTACTCAGCTGACAGTGACAATTCACATCAAAAGACATAATGCTGGTGATACTGGTGATAAAACCATAGATTTCAGTTTTGTTATTGTAAATAAATCCCAGAAAATGACTCAAACCAAAGGTCTGTTCCTGTCTGTGGCTCACCTCGCAAATATATAGTTTCATATATATCATTTTACAAATAAACTACAGTGTGTTTGTTCATGGTGATGAAGGAACAACAGTGAGGCTCACTGATCACTGTTTCAATAGTTTAGACAACAATGGAGCTCTGTATGGTGGAAAGTAAGTACATTTACTCAAGTACTGGACTTAAGTACAATTTGACTACTTTTTCTACTATGTGAGTAATTTAAGTAACTTTATACTTCTACTTCACTATATGTTGAAGGCAAATATTGTACTCTTCACTGCTCTCCATTCATCTGACAGTTTAGTTCTCAGTTACTTTGTTAATGCAAATTCTAATCAACTAATAACTGATGATGTATTATTATAGAATAAGCAACCCAGCAGTAGATCAAGTAGTGACAATGAGCCCCACCGTTATGGCTGCAACATTAAAGTGATGAACACATTAATGCATCCATATTTATAATCCAATGGCATAATATAAATGATTCTGACTTGGGTCACTCTGCATAATGAGTGCTTTTACTTTTGGTACTTTTGGTATATTTTGATGCTAATACTTTTGTACTTTTACTACTTTAAGATTTTGAATGCAGGACTTTTACTTGTAGCAGATTATTTCTACACTATGGTATTAGTACTTTTGCTTCAGTCAAAGATCTGAGTACTTCCTCTTGCACTGTATGGTACAAAGGAATAAGATAGTGTATCACACTTTGGATACACACACATTAGCTGTTAGTAAATGCTTTCACCGTTGGTTCGAGTCTGCACATGGGAATTGTTGACCAGAAGAAAAATCTAGCATCTCACTATGTGTCCTTTTAAAGGACCCATATTGTAAAAAGTAAGATTTTCATGTCTTTTAAATTATAAAGCAGGTTTAAGTGCTTTATAAATACTGTGAAGGTATCGAAGCGCTCAATTTACAGAGAAATACACACAGCCCGTATTCAGAAATTGTGCGTTTGAAACAAGCTGTTAGGATTTCTGTCCATTTGTGATGTCACAAATATACAATATTTAGACCATTATACGGTTTTAAACGTAAACATTCTAAATGTGTCCCAGTTTATTTCCTGTTGCGGTGTATGTGAATAACATCAGCTGACAGGAGGTAAACATGGACTGCAACGGCATTGCATCTAAGGTTTCTGACTCATCTGCCAAACAGCAATGCAGGGAATTACTGTACCATATTAAAATGATTTTATGATGCTTTCCAGCACTTTCGCCCAGTTTACACTTCAGTAACTGCTCCCAGAATACTGAGCTGTAGTTATTAAGTTGAAACATGCTGACGAGACGGTGTGTTTGTAAAACCTTATTTAGTGCACTGTTGGTACAAAAGAATACAGCAACTCTTTTTTCTTATGGTGTTTTCTTTGCTGTGGGTTCATCAGGTGTTACCCCAGAGAAACACAGTCCCTCCCAGACGCTGCTGGGATGGCAGGAGAGCAGCCAGACTGAAGATAGGGAGCGGTCATCTTGTTCCACATACACAGCAGAAACTGTAGCAGGAGAGGCATCATTCAGCCGAGTAAGGACAAACCTCGCATCTGGTATCCCCACTATTTCTAAAAGGCCTCAGTGTGACATGAACCAGGCGAGCCCTGCAACCAAGCTGGACACCATGGGGATAAAGTCACTTCCCTGTGCAGCGGAGGACAGCTGCGGTGGAGATGATGGAGCTGAGGAAGTGACACCTCTCATAGGTCAGGACGACACCGGTGGGAGGTCACAGTATCAACCGCTGCTGTGTATTCAGATCAGTGAGCTACCCAGTGAAGTGATGTTTGAAGGGAATGCAACCTACAGCCTTCCTGCCTTTAACAGTCCTCTGGTTAGCATGGGGGCAGTGGACTCCCAGCAACAGCAAATCCAGCATTCTTGGTCTGGAATCCGGCCGATGGACAACGGCCACTTCTCCAGTCAAAACCACCTTTATCAAGCATCCAGCAATCAGAACCAGGAGTCTGGGTCAGCACAGTCCCAGCAGCCCTGCCTCCCCTATGCCTGCACCTTCTGTTCACGGCGCTACGCCCACCTGTCCAAGCTGCGCCTCCATGAACGCTTTCACAGAGGGGAGAAGCCGCACCAGTGCATCCAGTGCGGGAAGAGCTTCGTCCAGGCCTGCAGCCTCAAGCGCCACCAGATGGTCCACACGGGGGAGAGGCCGTTCCCTTGCCCCCACTGTGGGAAGCAGTTCTCCACCTCCACCAACCTGAAGGTCCACCAAAGCATCCACACCGGGGAGAAGAGCTTCCACTGCTCCAAGTGTGGCAAGAACTTCTCATTCCTCAGCAACCTCATCAAGCACCGGGCTCTGCACACTGCCAAGCATAGCAAGTTCCACAGGGACCAGTCTGCTTTGTAAACCCCCTGTATGTTCCCGAGGGGACAAACCAGCATGAACAGCAATCAGGACGTGTTTGACACAAAACTGTTCACCGTCCACCCCCTGTGAATAGATGAGATACATCTGGTCTTCATTTCAAAAGTGTTTGGTCATCATGTCCTCAAACATTTCATGTATGATGTCAGGGATGTATGATGTCATGGATGTATGATGTCATGGATGTATGATGTCAGGGATGTATGATGTCAGGGATGTACTTGTCCACGTTACTCTGTTTTTCTTTTAATTCACTTTGGAAAATGTTTGGAAAGTCTTGGATAGCATCTGGTCATTAAAAGGATCTCTAGCGGTTTACATAAGCCTGTAGCTCCTGAGTCGGTTTTAGTTTGGAAAAGATTTGATGAGAAATCAGTGATGTACTTGATGGTTTCTAGTGCAGAGTGACTTCAGAGCTGATTGTGGTGTGTTGACATCTGAATCATTTCATCAGTGCAGCTCATGTTAACAGCTGTCTTTACTTTGAGGATATGTAAATTGAACTTACATTTGCTCATCTAGTTGCTTCCAAGCAATAAAAAAAGAGGTGAACAGACTAACTGGCATCACGAGCCTGAGGTCTGTGACCAGGACAGAGAGGAGGGGACTCGAAGGATATAGCAAAGTACGAGCACAAGAATAATAAAGGATGTGAAGATTAGACAGTAGTCCTCTGGTCAGCTAAACGATAGCTTCTTGCTAATGTCATTCATTTTTCAGCCCTGTCTGGGACTAGTGCCATCCAATGCACCCACCCCATTCATTCAGTTTTGTATCGTAAAATAGAATAATAAAATGCATCAGACTCAGTGTGCAAGGTTTCTGTATGTAACGCTTTTTATCGGATGACAGATTAAAACACAAAAAATATGGACTTGATGTGCAAAGACCTGTAGTCCAAGTGCTGCTAAATCACTTCCGCCCGACCTGCGAGTCAACTAGCGCATCACTACTGGCTACTAATATATTCACTTTTGATTCTAATAAAATAGTTTTGATTAACAAGTTGTGATTGGCTATTGGTAGCCTCCGCTTCAAAACAGTGTGAGCATGATGACGGAGAAACATCTGTCTGTTGATTCAATAGATTCACATGATTTGAGTCAAGTGATTCACATCTTTTGTTATTTTAGAGTTATTTTTGGCATAGGTTCATTTTATAAATGATTTAACTTAAAACCAATACATAGGCTAGATAAGACATGGGATTAGAAACATGTTCCCCATAAGAATAACCTTGTTTATTTTCATTCAAGAGTGCATTTATGTTTCTGGTAAAATAATACATGAACCATCATTGTGGCATGTCTTAATAAACCTTACAGTGACGGTGTCAATAAATAAATAAATATGATAATAGGGTCTAATGACTCTTAATTACTAAAGTTGTGAATAGTCAGGAATAGGCGCGGCTTTAAATATTAATAGCTATTTACAGACCGTGTGGAATAAAATGTAGAAGCCTGATTCTGCCTTACAATAATTCACTACATGTTTACAATCAGGCAGGCTAACTCATTAAAATATGCAATAATTAAGATCAGTGTATATGATGGAATAGTGGCATTAGAATATGGAAGAGAAACCAGATTTGGGCTTTTATGGGGCATGCCCCCAGACCCCCTAGCTGGCTACTGTTTCACACTGGCTGGCTACTCTGGATTCTTGTGGAAAGTCCTGTTCATCACAGTGGAGTATACAATTTCTTACTTGTTATGGTGGAAATCTGCTACTTTAATAAACATGCTGGTGAGAGAAGAAGAATTGTCTTCGAGAGTTTTATTGATTAAGCATTTGCAAATGGTCCTGATCTGCTCTCTGAGGGTCAATGTGGCAGAAGGACAAGAAACAGGGAGCAGCTCTCTGTTTTGTATAGTGCAAACAAAAAATATATATTATGTGGGCGTTTAGGCAACTTCCTCTTCATCACAGGTCAGATTACGGCATGACACTCATGACACTAAATTAGTGTTTTTATGGAGTGGCACAGTTGGTATACATAGGGAAGCGCGAAAATGGACCAAAATACCAGGGCCATTTTTTTGTCATTGTAATGCTGAAATTAAATAGTGAAATCATACCCATAACTCATGATGAGATCAAATCTGATTAAAACAATAAGGGAATCTTGTACTACAGCTATTAAGGGCCTTATTGAGGACACTAGGGCAGCACAGAGTGCAGGGGAGGAGTTCACATTCTAAAATATATAAAATGACACATGGGGTTATTTCACTGGCAAATCCAGTATTCAGTATTTTCAAATTTAGTTCTACTTTGGGGCCAGCAAAATACATTAATCACTGGATTCAGGTGTCCCCTCATTACTGTGTGGAGAGAGCTTTAGGAATAAACTAACAATAAAATAATCAAATGAAAAGTTAGGAAAGAACTGTCGACTGAATAAACAGAAGTTGAAACAAGACTTTCTTGGACTTGTAACCTGGGGTCTCATTTATAACCGTTGCGTACGCCACTTCCCACGCAACAGTTGTGATCTATAAAAACAAACTTGACGGGAGAATGTGCGCACCGGTACGGAAACTTTGACCCGTGCGTACGCACATTATGGAGGCACCGAGGTAGAGGAAACTGGAGACGCAGACGGTGAGGTGGTGAATTGAAGCCGGACTGTAGACATTAAATCTCATTATACGTATAATGATGCCTCTCACATATTTAACTTCAATTCATACTTATATCCACTGTATCATAAACATTTAAAACAGCAGTGTTCTTTGTGCTAGTGATCCATAACTATTCCATAAGCACCTTACAAATGTAAAAGATCAACTCAAATCTCAAAGCAAATTCCTCTCAATATCTCATCAGCGCTGTGTCACCATCACGTTCCCTCCACCTCCAGAGCGCAGAGGAGAGGACCGGACTACCGACAGTTGCAGTCAGCTGTGGAGCAGCTGTTGAAATCATCATCATCGGTTGTAGAAATCCAAGATTATATCAAATAGCATTAAAGAATGGCAGAACAGAGCGCCAATAGTTTTAATGATATCTTCTAATAGTGTGCAGATATCACCAAGTACCATATTAGTTTTCATAAAGCTGTTGTGTAAAATCGCTGCAGTGATGACATGACTTATTAATTTATTTATGGTATATTAGATAGGGACAGATACAGTATAAATAGACAAAATGAAAACAGCTATCCGATGCAACTATCAGACCGCCGCGGTGCGCCACTCTGCCTCCTCCAGTCACCTCCACCCGGCACATCTTCACCAGTATGGATTGTGTAAATTAATAAAGTGTGTAAATAAAGCCAGTGACAGCTCTCACACAATCGTTACTCTCCATATCGTCATTATCATTATCAGTCCTAATCATAATGCAGGACAAGTTAACCATAAAAACTTAAATAAATAAATAAATAAATATTGTACACCTGACAAACTTCCTTTTTGAAATTATATCCAGGTGGGGGATATTACTGATTGTCTTGATCACTTTAAGTGAATGGATCTGTCTGATTGCTGTAAACATATAAACACAGCGGTGAGACTCGGAACATGCTGCATGGTGCTGGTGGATATACCGGCACTGTGAGGACTACGTGAGGTGAATGAGAGAATCAGGAGGGAACGAGTGTTCAGCGACCTCCTCACCTACAAACACCTCCATCTCTGTGTCAGAAAAAC
Source organism: Sebastes umbrosus (assembly GCF_015220745.1). Lineage (NCBI taxonomy): Eukaryota > Metazoa > Chordata > Actinopteri > Perciformes > Sebastidae > Sebastes > Sebastes umbrosus. The sequence continues at coordinate 40,139,630 of NC_051271.1, forward strand.
TCTTTTTCTCTGTCTTCCTCTCGGTAGTCGCCGTGATTCACCGTAAAGATCCACTGATCAACAACAGGCTCATTCACATGCAGAAACATTCGTGAGGTGCTTTGCATCGACCATTTATGGTTGAATGTGGGCGTGTAGTGGGCGGGATATGAGGCGGATCAACGTGCGCGCATTTCCAGGTGGACTGTGATTTATAAAGGGAACATTGCGTGCAGGTGTGCGTACGCACGGTTTATAAATCTGATTTTTTTTTGGCGTACGCCATTTTCGTCTTTTGTGCGCACGCACATTTTTAGTATGGATCCTACGCACTGTTTTATAAATGAGACCCCAGGAGGAACAACCTCGCGCACACCGAGGAGGGTGGAAGAGCACGGATGGATTGAGAGAGCGGGAAAGAGGAGATGTCTCGCGTCACATCATCGGGGGTACCACACATGCGCAGTAGAATCTGGTCTGCACTCGCCGAAATTGAGCCAATAGCAACGCACGACCGCATCTCCAGTTACACTGCGCATGCGTTAAACCCCGCTACCCAACCCGTGTCCTCACCTCTTTCCATAGGCCTTGGCGCACACCCGGAAGTAAATAGAAACAACATTTTCATTGATAACAACCATGGATGTATTAAAAGAACAATAACAACCGGTGTTTGTTATAACGGAAGATTAACGGCAGTCATCACGGAGAGGAACTGTTGTTCTCTCCTCTCACATGGGTCACTGTGACCATATGACAAGGACTGAATATCGAACAAACAACTCATCAGTAGTGTTGCTGGTAGAACCCTACCGCTACCTACCGTTACCCTACCGTTACCGTACCGTTACCCTAGGGTTAGGGCAGGATGGCGAGTTATGTGAAGTTCCACACTCAGCTGGCGTCCATCATGGAGGTGCTGGCTAACGCGGCGGTGGCTGAGATCTGTCAGCTGGTGGAGGACGGGTTCGCCTCTCTGAGGCTGGAGGTGTCCCGGAGCCAGAGAGAGAACCTGGAGCTGAAGAGCACCCTGCAGAGCCAGAGAGAGAACCTGGAGCTGAAGAGCACCCTGCAGAGCCAGAGAGACCACCTGGAGCTGAAGAGCACCCTGCAGAGCCAGAGAGAGAACCTGGAGCTGAAGAGCACCCTGCAGAGCCAGAGGGAGAACCTGGAGCTGAAGAGCACCCTGCGGCTGATGGAGGTCCGTTCAGGAGAGCCCAGCCCCTTGCAGGTGGAGGAGACCTGTACCAGGAAAGGTGAGCCTGCTCCATCTGAAACTAACCCAGCTTTGTCCTGCATGGAGAACAGACACCAGGGTCCAGCCATACATTACACATGATGGATTCTTACTGCAGAAGAAACAGCTCAACTGTTCTCTTTCTAACGCACTTCGATGTTAAGAGAACTTGTTCTTGTTATAATGATAGACATGTAACAGGGCTGGTTTCAGCCTGCTATATCAGGTTAGGGTGGGCTGTTAGAAAAGGAGGGGTGGGGGTGGGAGGCAAGAGTTGGATGGCCCTATGGTAGATAAAATGCGATGAAGTTCTAGTCACGACCCCCCAGAATAATCAGGTTGGTGTTTGTGACTCCCCATTTGTGTTTAGTTTGAACAGCTAGCACCTAGGCGTTGTCCATTGTGCACCAGGCACTGTGGATTTTGATGCGTTCCGTGATATTTTCTCTCCCCCTGACCCACTGTTGTGATCATAGAGGAGAATTGTGAAGCGCTCCACAATGGAAATGAGCTCCTTTCGAATGCCTTTTGGAGCCTTTGACAGAGTGTGTTTTTGTGCTACGTTAGCAGCTGTAGCATTGCGGGAGGCTCGCCGCCGCACACGTAGTCTGCGTAACTTTAGCGAGTTTCCAACAGACTGTGTGTGTGTGTTGGTGGTGAGTGTGAGGTTGCTGGTGGCGTTCTAGCTGTGAACGTAGGTGTAGCAGTGTGTGTACAGTTTTGAGTTAATTATTAACATTTCTTTTAACCGTTTTAACCGATAGTGTTAATCTGTTCAAATGCTTAATGTTGGTTAACGGTTAAACGGTTAACTCTGGACATCCCTAATGCTACTACATGCGGCGGATGCTGCGAGAAAAGGCTATGAAGGGTCATGTGATGCAGCGGAGCTAGGCAGACGCTTGACTTGCACATCCGTGCACACTCGGTTTAAACTTATTCTGTAATACCTGTTACACCTCCAACTTCGTCTAGAAGTTGCAACATGGACTTGAGACCTAGAAATGAGTCTCAAAATTCAGCTACTGAACAAATTCTGTCTGGGGAAGCTGTGACACGTGAAGCGAGCGACAAGTGCAAAACTGCGGCTGAGGATCAACATGAAGTGGAAGGAAGCTCGCTGATATGACAAGAAATAAAACATGGCAATGAAGCTCTTTCCGAAAAGCTTGACTTTAAAACCGCTGAAATCAACCAGACTGTTTCAGGCTGAGAACACTGATAGATGGGGTGTGCTCACGCATCACTGAGGCAGAGGAGCAAATTAGCACCGCGGAGGATAAGCTAACAGAGCTAGATTCCCATGTCCTGAAGAATAAGTTGACCAGCTTGAAAATTACAGCCGGTGTGATAATATTTGCACTGTCAGTCTACGAGAAGGCTGTGAAGGGACGAACACGGAGCACTTTTTTACGGATTGGATTCCTTCCATATTGGGGCAAGAGCTTTTCACTGAGGCCCTGATCATTGAGTGAGCGCATCGGTCCCCAGCATCCCGCCCGCCTGCAGACCAGAGACCCAGACCCATCCTCATTCGCCTGCTGAAGTACCAGGATCGGGATAAAATTCTATGTGTCGCTGCTAAGCTGTCCAGAGAGAAAGGGGGCCCCATCATGTACAACGGTAATGCTGTGCTGTTTTTCCCGGACCTGAGTGCGACCCTGGCAAGACGCAGAAAAGAATACAGCCATGGGAAGAAGGAGCTGCATGCAAGGAAACTTCCATTCAGTCTCCTCCACCCTGCGACACTGAGAATCATCCTACCTGATGGAGAGAGGAGATTCTTTAAAACACCCAAAGAGGCGGCATCATTTCTCCGAGGTTTTCCAGGAGGAAATATGGGACGCTGACCACCTGACCTGCAACTTCATTAGCGGTTAGAGGAGAGTGACAAGGTCCGCGTCTAAAGCCTCCATGGAGTGTTTATTGACTTTCCTGTAAGTGCAACGCCATCCTTTTTATTTGCTTGGACATTCTGGATATTAGAAGCAAATTCACTATTGTGAGGCTGTATTCAATAAGTTGTTTCTATTACTAAGCTAACCTTTATTACTTAAGAGGGTGTTTCTGCATTTTCATTTTATGTTTCCAGGATACCGAGTGATTAACGTTACAAGTTTTATAAAAAAAAAAAAAAGAGCAAGGGTTACCAAGACTGAACAGCAGACATGTGTAAACTTTAACATCTAACAACACTCCATCATGCAGGAGACAAAAATGTGATATTTTATCAAGAAAAAAAACCCAAACAATACCACTGCAGACACCTAGTGTTGATAGTTTAACAATGAACATGTTGTAACAAACTCCTCTGATTTGCTTTGAACAGATCACGTCGGAGAAGACAGCTCTACCATTTCCAAAAGAAAAGTCAAGTCCACCATGCTGGAGAAAACTGACACTCAGGGGTCACAGGTCAGCTTGTCGTCCTTTATTTCTTCTTCTGTCAGTGTCCACATACAGTAGAGGTGAGAAATGCAGGCTTGCTAACTGAAATGTAACTAAAGTAAAGATTGTGTTAAAAGTATGCATGCGTGGCTGCTGATAACTTAGCCAAGCGCTTATGGGATTTGTAGGGCAGCAGCAGTAATGACATGTTTTCTGTCTGCCAGCTGGTGGTTGTGACGGAGCAGCCGGTGGAGCCAGAGGTGGTAGTGATAAAGAAGGAAAGGCTGGAGGAAGAGCTGGAAGACCATCAGACAGCTTCTAACATCAGCAGTATGTATGAAACACTGTCAGGAATATAACTCTGCAAAATGAAGTCCATTTATGTTTGATTTCATTAACCTATTTTATTTTTCCAAAAGTTTCCAGAGGTGTGAAGTAATGGATGTTAGCTGAGTGAACTGCTGCTGTTGATAATGGAAGAATGATATGATCTTGTCTTTTTCTCTCTGTCCATCCTGTAGTTGGTCCCCAGTATCTCTCTCTTGCTGCTGAGAGCGACCGCCCTCGGAATGTTGAAGCAGAAATCCCCAGAGTCAGTTTGTCAGGTCGGTATGACAATCGGGACTTTCCCAGACCTGAAGCTCAGCAGCAGGAAGAGGAAGGAGTGGAGGAGGCCAGTACTCCGTGTCGGTACTCTCATCCAGCACACAGAGGTGGTGGTCCAAACAGAGCCAGAGAAATGACGGACTTGACCAAAGAAGAAGAAAAACATGTTGTAGATTCCATTGACTCTCTGTCGGCTGAGTCCAGTAGTAGTAAAGTTCCTGATGACGAGACTGCACCGATGGCGACGCTGGATTCAGAGCCATCACCTCCAAACAGCGGAGTGAAGGGTTTGTGTGGTGCTGCAGCAGACTGGAGGGGAGAGGCAGTCAAACTGGAAGCTGAACCCTCCTGGTCTGAAGCTTTTCGGACATGTAATCCTTTACTTTCTGTCACTAGAAATGAGTGTGTGAGTAACAGCACACTAACTAACACTAGCAGTCATCACATAGAGCGTGAAGCAGCAGAGCTGGACACCAGCAGCTTGGACTCTTCCTCCTTCGATGACCTGTTCTCTTCTCCAGAGGTGGCCAGGTCTCTGACAGCTCCCCACAAACACTCCTCAAATGGAGTGACAAGCACAGAGGAGCCCCTGTCATCTCATCTCACCTCATCTTTTCCTTTCCAGAGCAGTGAGAGCAGCTTTGGGAACTGTTCCATGTCAGACTCCCTAACTGTCTCCTCCTTCAGTATCGCCTCCTCTGACTCCAGGAGCAGAAGCTTTCCCAGCAGCACAGAGCAAGAATTCAGCTGCCACCAGTGTTGCCGCCTCTTTTCCACTTCCAGGGACCTGGTGGTGCACCAACGCTCCCATGCCGGGGAGAGGATCTACCACTGCCACCTCTGTAGGAAGCCCTTCATCCACCCGCACCAGCTGAACACCACCAGCGGGTGCACCCGAGAGAAACCGTTCAGTTGCACTCAGTGCGGCAAGCGCTTCTCCCAGTCCAGCCACATCAAGAGACACATGAGCGTCCACACAGGGGAGAAGCGCTACAGCTGCAGCCTGTGTGGGAAACGCTTCTCGCAGGCCTGCAGCCTTAAGGTGCACCAGACCGTACACACCGGAGAGAGACCCTACAGCTGCACCAAGTGTGGCAAGAGCTTCTCTGTGCTGGGAAACCTGGTTCGCCACCACAGCGTCCACATTGGCAATGAACAAACGCACAAAGCCATGAAGGGACTGACATAGAGAGTAACCGGCAGTGTAATGTGCATATGAAGTCAGTAGGGCTCATCATATGTCTGTCAGAATGTATTTAGCAGACCTATGCTGTTGTCATTTAATACACATTTATGTTTAACAATAAAACATAAACAAAACTGTCTCCACATTTTTTTCCAACTTGGAACCGACGTCACAGAACAAAGAATAACAGAACCTCCAGAATCTGACATCCATTATAATTTTCATATAAATAAACAAATGCATAGTCTTTGTATTATATATAAATAATCAACTAAATGTTAGTAGAAATAAACAATACAACAATAATACAACATTGCAAAATAAAAAAATAGATACATGCATGAATGAAAGAAGTGCAAAAGGTATAGTTATCTCTTTAAATCCCTCCTGAAGCCAATTAATTACATGTTTACATTTCTAATTGTTTCTAATTTAGTTTACATTATTAACAGAATGTAATTTCCAAAAAAATGTTTAACTTCCCGTCAGCTGATGTCATTCACATAAACAGCGTTCTGATCCACATTGTACATAAACAGTAGTCCCTGCTCCCTGTTCAGGGAATGTCAGTTACAGGACCTGCCCTCCATTTGGGACACCCTACAACGTCACCAACACAGACATCCCTTTCTCCGTGTGTTGGTAACGTTAACACCTTGGATACCTGTTGCTGATGCTGTGGAAATTGTACACAACTGAAATAAAATATTAAAAATCTCCTGCCAGGACCCTGAATTAATAGATGTCAATAACATTATCATTAAACTCAGCAATACTAAGCGAACAGCGATGTCTCCAGAGCACAGCGCCGGCTGCGGCATGAGTGCTAACAGCAGCTAACATTAGTTGCTAGTGTTAGAGAAATTATCTAATAAACAGTCTCTGGTCATTCAGTTAAGAAAGCAAATTACCATTTATTAAGCAAATGCATTTGGGTTCATACAGCAGTACGAAGTCAGTGTACAAAGACCAAGAGCTCCCTCACTACATCATTCTTTATAATCTTGGTTTAGCCTTCCCCCCCTTGTAGCCCACACCTTCCACCCTGCTTCTGAGTGAAATCATTGTCTATTGTTAAAAAGAGTTACTTGTGATTAGCTAGTTTTAGCAGAGTGCAGAGGCGAGGATGATAAGTAATGTATCTAAACTAGTACAGTCTGTGCTTTCCCAGGGTATTCAGATTTATCTGAGTACACAAATTCTACACAAAGGGATATGGTATTTTCTCTCACACTAGCATAGCCCTATGCTAGCACTCCAGCAAGATCAAATCTGTGGTTTCAGATCACAGAGTCAGAATGTAAACACCTCTGCGTATGGTGTACAGGAATGTTATATTCTGAGAAGAGTTTGTTAAAAGTGAACATATATCACCTTCTTAGTTTAAGATGCTATTGATAACATTGATAATATTGATAATATTCAGCCACTAGATGTTACATTCTCCATCCCCCATTCCATTGCATTTACTTCACAACAAGTCGTTGCCAGGCACTTGCTGTCAATCTCAGACAGTTATCTGTTTTTTTTCCACACTAAGTGACGACCCAGAGATACCACGTGATACCAGGCCTGTAGTACTCGAGTCCACTTTTTTGAAGTCTTGCACTTGTCTTTGTCACGATGCCATCCTAGTGACAGTTTCTGTCTGTCTTTTTTAGTCCGTTGTCCTGTCTGTCTGTGTGTGCTTGTCTGTCTCTGTTCCTGGTCTCCGCCCCTGCACTCTGTCATCCAGTCAAGTCAAGTCAAGTCAATTTTATTTGTATAGCCCAAAATCACAAATCACAAATTTGCCTCAGGGGGCTAACGCCAGATAGATAGAGTCAGAGCAACACAACCTCCTCTCCACACCAGATGGATAGAGCCAGAGCAACACGACCACCTCTCCATGCCAGATAAATAGAGCCAGAGCAACATGACCTCTTTTCCACGCCAAATAGATAGAGCCAGAGCAACACGACCTCCTCTCCACGCCGGATAGAGTCAGAGCAACACGACTACCTCTCCACGCCAAATAGATAGAGCCAGAGCAACACGACTACCTCTCCACGCCAAATAGATAGAGCCAGAGCAACACGACCACCTCTCCACGCCAAATAGAAAGAACCAGAGCAACACGACCTCCTCTCCATGCCGGATAGATAGAGTCAGAGCAATACGACCACCTTTCCACGCCAGATAGATAGAGCCAGAGCAACACGACCTCTCTCCACGCTAGATAGATAGAGCCAGAGCAACACGACCTCCTCTCCACCATGGAACCTTGAGAGAGGACCATATTTTTGTTCAATTCACAGTTGCTTAGTAATGTAAACGTATGTTACCCATGACAATAAGCCCCCTTGGCCTGAAGTAAGTTGTTAGAGGCAGAGAGACGTCACAGAATGGCTGATGGTCCAGCACAGAGAAGCCTGAGTAAAAGGAGAGAGATCTAATGTATTACTGATATACTGTATGAGATCCATCTGAAGTTCACAACATTTTTTAATAAGGAATTCAGCATCATTGATTGACTTAATGCACGGTAAGTTATAAATTAACAACCATGTATCACTCATAGTTTTATCCCTCCCAGACATATCCCAGTATCTGGCAGATTGGCCAGAACAGCATACTTGCCAAGCCTCCCGATTTTCTCGTGAGACTCCCGTTTTTCATTGCCCTCTCCCAGTTTCCTCCCTGGGTCACGATTCCTATTTCTCCCAATTTATGTCAAATTTACTTTTTTTTAACCTGTTTCTGGCTCTGTACAGCATGTAGAATCCTAAAAAAGGGACAGCAGGGGCAAAAAAAAAAAATTAGAACTTATGAATATTAGTTTATGCTAGATATCCACATGCAAAGGTTATGCCAGAGGGGCGAATTATTCATTTTTCTTTCCCGAGATTTAAAGGTAAAATTAGAAGTTTGACTTAAACATGCTATTGCAGTGTACTTTTATTTTGTTATTTTCATTGTTTTAAAGTCACCAGAATTCAGGAAACAAAGTCTCTGAAACTCAAATGTTTCATGGTACACACAGCACATATTTATTATCAGTCTCACCTCTGAATGCCATCCACAATCAAACGGTCAAGCTGAGCGGGCCAACCAACCTCCCTCCTTTGTATGGCCTCCTCCAACCCATCTACCTGGTCCTCCCTCCTCCCATGGGAGGAGTATGCCTACTAGGGTTAACCGGCCTAATTGTATTTTCATCGTCATCGCGATATGAGCATGTGCGATGAACACATCGCAAAAGGCAATCTGAAACTCGCTGAATAAAGAAAACTCATTATATTTAGGGATGGTTACCAAAAGCCGTTATTAAACGGGCCGCGGGGCTAAAGCTGCATCCTCTCTCTGTCGGAGCTCCACACACATAAACACACACAGTGAAAGTCAGTGAACAGCTGATCAGAGAGGCCGCCATGGAGACAGAGAAGTGAACCAGATGGAGACAAGTTGACGACTACTAACGTTACGCTCGTTTCTGTAAGTTAGTGCAATAAAACTTTGCAAGTGTAAAGCCAAGATACGTTATTACACCTGTTCAACAAGCAGAACAACGATGAAACGGTGAAACATTGAGGAACGTAACGTTTCAATCTGCTCTGTCCTGCAGTCTCTCATCCTCCCCTGCTGTTCACACAAGCAGAGCACGTTAGCTCGGCGGCTAACAGCTAACTGTAAACACGTGTTAGTTATTCAGTTGAGATGTGAATGACTTTAGTTCCTCTAGTAAGCCGTGTTTCAGTGAATGTGTCCAGGGAGTTTATTGCGAAGGGAGGAACGGAAGACGTGGAGCGGTGATGTGCTGAAGACTACGGAGCCTCCGTGTTATTAATTTATTATCTTCATAAAGTATAGAGCAGCGTCACCCTCAGCTACACAAGCTAAAACAAAAAGCTGGCAGTAGGGCCTGTATAGTCTAACTGTTTAGGTTAGTTTGCTACATATCTTACTTTTCTTACTCATCAGCTGGCTGAGACAAAGCAGCCCTCCTCCCTCTACCAGCGGTCCAAGTAACCTGCAGCACTGAATCACATCAGCAGAGGGATGAGGACAGTGGACAGGAGGAATACCTGATACTGACTGTTGTCAAGTCATATCGTCATCGCAATATTGAACAATGTTATTGCACATCGCAGATTTTCCTCATATCGTGCAGGCCTGATGCCCACAATACCTTGCCCACATCAGCCACAGGTATGTCACCGTTTCAATGTGTTTTTGGATACCAGCCACCTCTCTTCCCTTCTGAGGAGAAGGAGATCTCTGTGCCTTCTGTTCAAACCAAGCCCGTAGATGCCGTAAACCTGGCACCGTTCCTGTTCAGCTCTCCTTAAAGCCTCTGACGGCTACCAGCATCAAGCCGACCGTAGTCGCACACCTGCACCTGTCTATGCCCCAGGAGATAAGGTATGGCTGTCCACCAAAGACTTACCTTTGAAAACTGACTCTAAGAAATTGTCCTGTGTCCATCCTGTGTGCAACGTTTCTACTGTCAAGCCTGTCTCCCTCCAGCCCACTGAACAAAGCAGGATTTGCGGTTAGCGAGGTAACTTCGGGGTTAACCTTTCAGGGTTTTCCGTCCTACGAAGGTGGATCACTTTTTACTGAGGTAGATCACCATGGTAACTGATGCTGAACACCTGACCTGCTCCAGAGCACAATGCACAATGAAGTGTAATTCATTCATCCATTACACTTCTAAAAGCTATTTATATATCACTGCCCCATCTAGACAACTATATCTCTATATCTTTTGAGTATTCCATTAAATTAATAAATCTGTTAATTTACGCATTTACACATCTGTAATGTTTTCTTTTGCCAGCTATCCTTCCTCAATTTGGCAGCTTCAACTGTGTTACTTTTAGTCTGGATTAAGTGTTTAATTTCTTCCTATATGTCTAATATAGTTTACTCTTCCTTTTGTAAAATGTGTCTCTCTGTCTGTCCGTCTGCAGGTCCGTAGACTTGTCCATGGCTGTGATTGGTCAGATGCTGGAAACACCGCCCCGTTCATGTGAACGCGCTCGTAGCCAGATGGAGAAACTCTGGGTTGATTTACTGAGTTGATAACCAGCATCGTAGAACCTAGCGTCAGCGTTAGGGGCGGGCCTTATGGGTCCAGGCCCGTCAATAGGTCACTGTGCCCCCCCTCAGCTCTATTCTCTCCTGACAAAAAAAAACTAAACTGAAACACTTTTACAGCTAGAAGTAAAATGAAGTCATACAGTTTGGTAATGTAAGGACTTCACACTGCAATACAAAATTAAACACATAGTTTGAATTTATGAAATACTTTGTTATTGTACTAGCCTATAAAACACCCCCCTCCCTAAGACAATTAATAACAGCATTGTATGACCAGCCAATCAATTACAGGGTTGGGTTGAACTTGTAGTTACGTTACAGAGACGTCACCTCACGTTAGGTAGGTGGCTCTATTGTGGACATGTTCTTGGCGGTAAACAAGGCTAACTAGCTAACAATGTGCGTCATTCAATTAACATGGATATAAGAAAGTGGTTTGGAACAGCAAACACATCGGTAAAAGGTCATGGCAGTGACAACCCAGCTCAAGCTAATGATTCAGCTAATATTAGCTCAACTGCACCTGATCCTGACACAGAGACAACAAGCTGCAGCGATGGAGCTAACGTTAGCATTGAGGATGCTGATGCTACAGGGCCCAGCCCCAGCGCCGCCGGGCCAACGTGAAGCGGCTTATGGAGACTGATATTTGCCCCGATGATTTGAGAGCGGATGGACCTATGCAAGTAAGACTTGAGAAGTAACCCTCACGTCTCTTTGGAACTAAAAAGAGGTCATTCATCGGGAGTGGCTTAAATATTCTATCATGCTGCTTGTTACCCGTGCAGAATATTTCGCTCTTCTCAGTCCAGATGTGGTCCTGCTTTCACTAGCAAAGGCTTTACAGACTGGAAACAGGCAGTGGAGGCTAACAAGGGACTTAACAGACACGGGACATCCAAGGAACATTTGGTCTGTTTCAGTCAGTGGAAAGAAAGACAGCAGCGTGTAGAGAAAGGGAAACAAATCTCCACGCTAGTTAATGCAGATCAGCTCCAGAAAAATAGGTACTATGTGTCTAGTATTGTTGATGTCATGGAGGTTCTAGTTTCTAACCAGTTGTCTCTATGGGGTAAATTAGATGCTTTTGATGATGTCAGAGGGAGGAAGCGGGCTATTTCTATCCCTATTTGACTTCAACTTAAGGAAAGACCCACAGTTGGCCCAAATTTTTAAGTTGATTCCCTGAAACGCTACTTAGTCATGACATGCAAAATGAGCTTATCGGCATAATGAGCAATGTTGTGACCGAAGCAATTGTGAAATAAATTGGGAATTCGTGGTTCACGATCAAAGTAGATGGAACAAGGGATCCTACTGGGAAAGAAAAATATCTCCATAATTGTTCGTTTTGTCACAAAGAAACATTGGAAATAACAGAACGACTGCTTGTCATGGCCACCGCAGACTCAGGTGATGTGCAGTCCATCACCAACATCATTCTGTCCGAGTTAGTCAAGGCAGGTCTAAGTCCCACCAAGAGTTTAAGTCAAGTGTATGATGGAGCCTCTGTGATGTCGGGGAAGCATGGAGGAGTCCAGCGACTTTTGCAAAACAAACTTGGTGGCGAGGTGCCTTATGTCCACTGCCTGAACCATCAGTTGCATCTTGGTTCATTTGAGGACATCGCATCACTCCCTGCACATATTGATGCTACAAGGAGCCATGGAGCAGAAATACGCACGGAGGCTGTCAGGCTGTTATGGGAGGTGCAGAGCAAAGTTTTGTGTTCATCGCTCATCGTGTTAGAATATGTGTGTGTGCGTGTGCGCCTGTGTGCATAAGTGACAGTATGTATACGCCTTGTGTATAATTAACATTCATTATACACTTAATAAAGACTATGTGAGGTGAAAAAAAATGTCTTGAGTTGGTCCCTGGGTGATACCAACATCGTTCAACTGTTGGCTCAAAAGCCTTGTTAGAAGTGGGAATCAAATGTAAGATATCTTCCACAGATATTAACTAAACATTCATTTTGGACCCGACAACATTTTTTAAATGATTAATTCAGTTAATTTCATATTTTCTTCTCAGGAAAAGCCATTGTTTTATTTGTCACCTTTCTAAAGGCTCTGTGGATGTAGCCTATTATTTTTGTTTTTAAATATTTGTCTACATAAAAATGTTATCAAAGACCTTTAAACATTATTTCAATTTCAATTTATTCCGTATGTAGTTTTGTAGTATATTCTATGTAAATGTAGTATCAGTGCTACATGTGAGAGAAATGATGTTTTATATACCAATGAGCAACATATGAGTAGACCAAGTGTGTAAAGCTTTTCTACAGTAAGTACACATTAAGCAGCTTCACATGGAGATGGTTGAGATGCTCTTCACTGTTCCAGAGTCACACAGGACTCCTTCTATTGTGTCCAATGAGATGAGATGTCCTCTTCTGACTGTTGGGACAGACCATGGGACAGCCAGCCAGCGAGACAAGACACTGCTGCCAGTGCAGTGATGCTGAACAACAAACTGACGTCATCAGGAGGCGACTCTCGCACCTCACAGAGCCACAACATGTAGAGCCCATAACGGAGTGAAACAGCAGCAGTCACATATCAGTGGATCTGTTCACGCCCGTGCACCGCAGCAACAGCAGCCGTCTGTCACGCGCATCTGTCCGCGCAGCACCAGACAGACAGACAGACAGAGAGACAGACAGGCCTGGCCATGATGGCGGACTGTGTTGGCTTTCAAACGCAAATCGCCTCGATCATAGAGATACTGGCCAACTCGGCGGTGGCGGAGATCTGTAAGCTGGTGGACGATGGCTACGCAGCGCTGCGCTCCCAGATGGACCAGGAGAGGGACAAGAGCGAGAAGGAGAACGATGCTCTGCGGCAGAAACTACGAGAGATAGACATGAAGATGAGGAGCTACGAGAGGAAGATGAGGAGACGGAGTCAGCGGGAGGAGATGCATGCCGTGCATTTCAGACCACCAGAAGGTAAGGTGAAGAGATGGAGGAGGCAGGAGGCAGGGCTGCAGCTGGCCTTCTGGCTGCTCCAGCACTGATCCACACATGTCCTCATACACTGATGTGTGAGGGAGTCACGGTGACACACATGTCCTCATCCACTGATGGGCTCTGCTTATTCATGAGCTGATGCATTCAGTCTGTTTCCACACTGCTCCATCTTCCCCGCTCTGCTGTCTAGCAATACCTTCACTGAGTACCTGCTACGTCCACAGTGCGTGTACACGTGTGCACGTGTACTTTGGCAAGCTGTTGCAAACTCCACATCAACTAATCCTAGTCCATAGAGGCAGAGGAGGTCGCTGCTCCTCTATTTGTTTTGAGAGGAAAGAGGGAGATCGGAATATTAAAGGAGTAACTGGTTGAAATGAACCAAGGGAGGACGCGGTCCTGCTGTCCTCCCTTGAGATGGGACATCTTCTATCAATTTAATGAATGTCATTTTTTTCATGCTAATCTGTGATTGGTCAAAATAAATGACGTTCCAAGGGAGGTCATCCTTCCTCGGCTCGTTACCAATCAGCAACCAGCAGCATACAAGATGACCTCCAAATGTAGGCCTTTACAACAGAGTCTAAAGTTCCCCTTTGTTATTGAGCAGTAGCTACCCGTATAGCAGTCCGTCACCCATACTGGGATGTCCTGGGTGAACGCAGTGCAGCACCATGTCAGGTCGCGGCACGCCACTGTTGTCGCGCCGTGGGTCAGCCCGGACGGCTGAGCGAGGGCCGAGGCTACCTGGGGCCCACGGTAGCAGCAGCACCCTGCCAGGGAGTGGATGGAGAGCTCCGCTCTGCTGGGGCAGCCTTGGGCCTCCCTGTCAGCTGTCCTGGCTGGACCCACAGTGAGACTATGGTGGCGTGTGGCGGCCCGACGTGCTGCTGCACTCCGCTCACCAGGGACAGGATCCCAGTGTGGGCGACAGACTGCTGTACGAGCAGCAGTTTACAGACCGGCTTCTAGTGACACATTACGCACACGAGGTTCATTCCCATCCTGAGGCTGCAGGGATTGCTTTTATGACATTTTTTGAGCCGTCGTTTTACTGCTTAGTTTTTGTTTTACATAAGAAAGAGAGATAGAGAGATAAGTAGCCAACTAGTGCAATAATAATAATAATAATTTTATTTATATAGCACAAAGTGCTTTCCAGATTCAAATATTTACAGAATAAAAAGTAAAAAATCTGAATCCCACGCATGCCCCCCCTCTATGACATAGGCTACAAACATTAAGAACATGAGAGCACATAGCAGCAGCACTGAGCCCATACATCAAATGGAAGTACAAGTGCAAAATACGAGAAATAACTAAATAAAAGAGAGAAAGAGCGTGCTGTAATGTATTGATTCAATGTTCACGTCCTGCAAAATCAGTACATAATATGGCCAATGAGAGCGAGTCATCTAGCGGGGCGGAGCTGGTTGTTTATTAATGCGTGATAATAAGCACTGATAAAACCATGTTCATCACACTAACCAAAGAGTGCCAAATAAATGTTTGGTAGTTGGCGAAAAAGTACAAGAAGACGGTCGCTGCTCATCTTATAAATGTTAATTTTCTATACACTGTGAATTCATAACATGCAAGTGTTTTCGCTGTAGCCCATCTACCGTACACACCACTGTCGTCGTCGTCATCAGTTTATTACCCCCGAGCAGTGGAAAATAAATCAATGACAATACAACAGTAGGTAATGTACTCCTCATGTTATGTTTTGAACACACCAGATGCAACTCAGCAGCTCTTACCGTTGGATCAGGGCTGAGCATCAGCTGGTTCAGGTGTGTTAGAGCAGAGAGAACTGGAGCAGATAGGGGGTCTGGAGGTCTGGAGCTGGGAACCCAGGGTCTAGACTATAGCCTATGTTATCTATAGTAATAATAATGGTCCAAAATGATGTAAAATTGCATAGTTTGAGGTCAAAAACCCCAAACCCCCAACCCCCAACCTCCCACCCCAAATTTATACTGGTTCTTTCCATGCGATCTTTGCGTTTTTTTTTAATTGAAAACACTGATCTTCTCGTGTGTCTCGTCTTGGCTCAATAACCTATTGTTTTGATTATTGTTGACATATTGTCTTATGATGATGAGTTTTATATTCTGTTTACTGATTAGGAGGGCACTCTAAAGGAACAGTGTGTGGGATCTGGCAGTATCTAGCGATGAGGTTGCAGATTACACCTAACTAAAACGTATAAGGGACTACGGTGGCCGTTGTGAAAATGCGAATGGCCGTCTCTAGAGCCAGTAAGTGGTGCGTAGGTCATTAGGATCAGAGGTGGGAAGTGAGTGGTAGAGCAAGAGAGAGAGAGAGAGAGAGAGAGGCGAGTAATGTTATCGACTCCGACCCAAACAGGAAAAGTTAACAGAGTTTGAGTTGTCCATTCTGGGCTACTGTAGAAACATGGTGGAGCAACATGGCGGACTCCGTGGAAGGGGACCCCCTCCAAATGTCGATATAAACGGCTCATTCTAAGGTAACGAATACATGATTCCTATTTACAGGTGATTATACACTAAAGAAAACATACTTATTAATATTATATTCCATTTCTGCCAATAGATCTGCCTAAATGTTACACACTGGTCTTTTAATATTTGTCGCTGTCCATTGATGAGGGATTCTGAATTAAGAGGCCTATTGTGAAGGGAGGGAAGGGCCTCCAAAACGTCCGTTGCCCCGGGTGCCTCAAGTAATATTAAGGCGCCCCTGGAGATCTAAACAAGCTTTATGGAGACCAGTACAAAAGGTGAGGTCTTACAGTGAGGACCATGAGGAAAACCAAGGCACAAATAGTAATATGCATTGTCATGTATATACAGCATATCATTCAGAAGTAGGTGAAGTTTTGCCAGAAGTTTCTATATATAAAAAACAAATACTCAGATGATTGGATGCTTTGCAACCATGAGCAGTTTTGGGGCACTCTCTGCTCCAATCAACTGGTGTTTGGAATGGATGTATGCTAGTATGATATGTTTATTATAATACTATATCACTACATATCCCTCCCATTCAAAGACTGCAAATTAGATGATATTTGTTTTCATAACAACATACCATTCAAGATTAGAAATCAGATATACAGTAAGTCTGAAGCTATAGGAGCTCATTCAGAAGCTCAGAAATGACTTTGAAGAGAGAAGTTGTACATGCTAAATGATGACACAGCCAAAACCCACAAGTTCAAAAGGCAGGAAAACCTGTGGACAGTCCTTGCTCAGTGTTCTGTGCTCTTCTCTTAGGAGCTGACGACCATCAGCCTGTGGTACTGCCTCTTCCCGATGCCTCTGAAGACAAACCCTTCCATCACATTTCAAAGGTAAATCACTGGAATCTTTTGCTTCACAGCTATTTCAGGGTTCTACTATATGTAAGGTGTCGATTCTACACTCTGGGAACATAGAAATGAAAGCAGTGGAGATGACACACACTTACAGGTGACCTGGAAACTGTATCCTCTGTGGTGTAGTGTTCACTCAAGTACACCAAACTGCTGAAAACCACATCAACACACTGAAAGGTGTGATTACGAAAATGAAATCATGTGATTTCATCTTAAAGGTACTCTATATGATATTCAGAGCATTAATATATCATCAACAACTATTGTCTATGTAAAGATATAGAGGAGTAATGTCTACCTGAGCAGAAAATGAAATCACTCTGTGTGTGAGTGTGTGTGTGTGTGTGTGTGTGTGTGTGTGTGTGTGTGTGTGTGTGTGTGTGTGTGTGTGTGTGTGTGTGTGTGTGTGTGTGTGTGTGTGTGTGTGTGTGTGTGTGTGTGTGTGTGTGTGTGTGTGTGTAATTAGAGCTTCTCCTCCGCCGGGCCAGCCTTGCGTACCTTTTAGCGCACTGTAGTGCATGTGAGCGCGCTCCACTGGCTAGCACAGGGTCGCTGCTCTGCCCTGCTCTCATGCGGCGCTCACAGCTGATAACGCCATCGGTCGTCATAGCATGGACCCCAGCTATCGCTGTTAGCGCCGTTAGCTACGAGCCACCGGCTCAGCTATCACCATGTTGAGAGCTGTGCGTAAGCAACAGAAATGCTCTGAATTCCGTATTTAGCATCTTCAATATTATGACATTGAACATTAAGTCAGCAATGTCACAACATTAACTGAAATCCTGACTTTCCCAGCAGGAATTCAGCTGCAGATAGTGATGTTAAACCAGATTGGTGTTTTTCTAACTTGGAGGTTGAAAAGTTCTTGCTTTGCTTCCTGCTGCTTCCCTCACAATTTAGCATAGCACAATGTGCAGTGGAGGATGTGTAACTTGACACTCTGTCTGCTATGACATCATGGATTTCAGGTAGCCTACATGTATGAACATGGTCACAGGTCTAGGTTCAATTTCAGTTCAATTTATTTGAATTAAATTCAATTTATTTTTATATAGCGTCAAATCATAACAGAAGTTATCTTGAGATGCTTTTCATATAGAGCAGGTTTAGACCGTACTCTATAGTTTAGAGACCCAACAAGAGATCCCCCATAAGCATTGCATTGTTACAGCTATAAGTAGTAATACAAATAGGACTAATAACAATAATCAATAGCAGTGGATGTAATAGAGTGATAATATAAATATCAATAATAATAGCTGTAATAATAATAGATATATGACTACTACTAAAAAAAGGCTGTTAATAATGATGGTAGCAGTGGGTGTCAAGCAGGCAGCAGACGTAACCCCGATCCATGGATTCCTGCGAGATGAGAAAGCACAAAGACTGGAGAAAAATTAAGTTAGTAACAATGAATGGGTCATGAAGGAGAAAGGACAGAGGAGCTCAGTGTGTCATAGGAAGTCCCTCGGCAGTCTATAGGCCTATAGCAGCAAAACTAGGGGCTGGTCCAAGACAGCCCTAACTATAAGCGTTATCAAAGAGGAAAGTCTTTAGCCTACTCTTAAATGTAGAGACGGTGTTTGCCTCCCGGACTGAAACTGGGAGCTGGTTCCAGAGAAGAGGAGCTTGATATCTGAAGGCTCTGGCTCCCATTCTACTTTTGGAGACTCTAGGAGCCTCAAGTAACCCTGCATTCTGTGAGCGCAGTGCTCTAGTGGGGTAGTAGGGTACTATGAGCTCTTTAAGATATGATGGGGCCTGACCGTTTAGCGCTTTGTAGGTGAGGAGGATGATTTTAAATTCTATTCTTGATTTTACAGGCAGCCAGTGCAGAAAAGCTAATACAGGGGTAATATGATCTCTTTTTCTAGTTCTTGTCAGTACATGTGCTGCAGCATTCTGGATCAACTTGAGAGTCTGAAGAGACTTATTGGAGCAGCCTGATAATAAGGAATTGCAGTTATTTAGTCTAGAAGTAACAAATGCATGGACTCATTTTTCTGCATCATTTTGACACAGGATGTGTCTGATCTTCACAATGTTACGTAGATGAAAAAAGGCAGTCCTTGAGGTTTGTTTTATGTGAGAGTTAAAGGACATATCCTGATCAAAGATAACTCCCAGATTCCTTACGGTGGTGCTGGAGGCCAGGGCAATGCCATCTAGAGTAACTAATTTATATCATTAGAGCATTTGTTTCGGAGGCGCTCAGGGCCAAGTACAATAACTTCAGTTTTGTCTGAGTTTAACATCAGGAAATTGCGGGTCATCCAGGTTTTTATGTCCTTAAGGCATGCTTGAAGTTTAGTTAACTGGTTGGTTTCGTCTGGCTTGATCGATAGATATAACTGGGTATCATCTGCATAACAATGAAAGTTTATGGAGTGTTTTCTAATAACATTGCCTAAGGGAAGCATATATAAGGTAAATAGAATTGGTCCAAGTACAGAACCCTGTGGAACTCCGTGACTAACTTTGGCGTGCATAGAGGACTCATCGTTAACATGTACAAACTGAGATCGATCTGATAAATAGGACTTAAACCAGCTTAGTGCAGTTCCCTTAATGGCAATTACATATTCCAGTCTCTGTAATAGGATGTGATGGTCAATGGTAGGAGTCTCACGATTCTCCAAATCCACGATTCAATTTGACTTTCGATTTTAAAGCCGTGATTTGATTTGATTTTTCAATTTAAACATGCCATTGTTAGATGACAGATCTTTGGTTTTATGCTCTGACAACTGTCATTTACCTTTTAAAGTTCTTCTTTAAAAAGAGAACTGAAGTCCCTTTTTATTTAGAAAATGTTTCAAAAATTAGACTACAACAGTCTACAATATAAAAAGCTGCATCTGTTCAATCTCAGTATCTGTGTGACCACCTCAGTACATAATTATTACAGAAACTAAACAGAAATCCTTCTGCAGTGCATTACAAGTGTGCTGTAATCTACAAAAATAGGGTTTTGTTGTCATTTATGGTCTTGCTCGTTTCTCTCTTCTCATTCGCCTCTCTCTCTCCTCTGTTTGCTGTTTGTCCCTGAGGGGAGAGTCGGAGCTTTGGACACAGTCTGTGTGAGCTGAGAGATGTCACTCAGCAGTCCGCTAGATTGTTGCTCTCACTACCAATATCAGCTGCTGTGATTCAACAATGTTGAGTTGAAAAAACGTGCATGTTGGCTGGAATTCACCCGTGGTGTTGTTCTGTCAGGAGATGCAGTGACTTAATGTTAAATCAAGTAAGAGTAGGAGAGCTAACTAACTAACTAAAGTCCGCTAGCGGCTAGGCTAATTCATGCAGTGTAAAATGCCATTAGGCATATGCAAGGCTTATGGAAACGAGGCTGGATCACGCGTCATCAACGCATCACATCTTTTGGGGTATAACAAATGTGCAGTAAATCTGGCCTACACTCGCCAAAATTGAGCCAATCGCAACGCACGACTGCAGCTTGGGTTACACTGCGCAGGTGTTATACCCCATACCCCAAGACCCATATCCGCCCGTGACCCAGCATGCTTCCACACGCCTTGGGCATATGCAGGAAGTGCCCTGAGTATCGTAGCGACAGGGACGGCCCACATTTCCCATCATGCCTGCCTCCTCCCAAGTGCAGGACTGAGTAGTTTAAGTTTGCTGTTTTATGTTCCAAAATGCAAATGTTACTTTTGTGAGTGTTTGTAATGTAATGTGTCATTTCAGAACTTGGTGGCTTATATTGGAAATAGTGATTTTTGTACTGGGTTATATTTTGAACCATGAGAGAAGTGACTGTTACATTTCTTGATTCCAGCTGTATTTCTTTTCCATAACACGTAGGTGGGCTGGGACGGTAAAAAAAAAAATTGATATTGCTTTCAATTTCGATGGTCGGGGTTGGAAGCCAATTTTGATCGATTTCCGATTGAGAATCAAATCGTGACACCCAGAGTCAATGGTGTCAAAAGCAGCACTGAGATCTAACAACACCAGTACAGAAAAAATGTCTTTGTCTGATGAGGTCATTTGTAATTTTCACTAGTGCTGTCTCTGTGCTATGATGCACTCCTCCTGGCTGAGGTTCGTCCTGAATGTGTGATAAATGATAAATGAACCTGATGAATGCAGATATGTCCATGTAATGTTCCAGCTGCTTTTCACTGTATCACAGCAGGAGGAAACCAATGTGTTGCCACTGGTAAAGCAGGAGAGAGTGGAGAGAGATGACTGCAACCTGGACCTCAAGGTGGAGGTCAACATCAGGGCAGAGTGTGGCCTGTCTACTGGTGAGTGTGGCTCTCTACATGATTCAATTAGTGTTCCATTGATTGTTCTTATGGTTTCAATGTTTACTCTGGTTTTAATACAAACACAGCAGAATATGAAGATAAACTAGAGGAGAGCCGATGAAAACTCAACACCACGTCTGAACTTCAGTCAACTAGTCAGTTTTTCTCCATTAATACACCGTAGTCACGGCAGACATTCGTGTGATGAAACATTCTCAACTCAAGGCTCACAGAGGAGCTTGTTCTGGCCTTGATCAGGTGGACTTTGAGTTCAGAATATTTGATCACAGATATGTCTCACAGTTAGGTCAAGAATTAACCTCTATTCTCAATCAAGCACTTTGTCACTAATAACATTATGAAGTGCCTCATTGCATTGCAATAACTGCTGAAACTGAACCATTAATACTGTTATTAGTTTGCCTCATCCACCCTCTGAGGACTTTTTATCATATTATCATGTTCTATCGATTGGTGCGGCTTGGTTCAGAAGGTAGAGCGGTCGTCTAGTAATCGGAAGGTTCTTGGTTCGATCCCCGGCTCCTCCAGATAGAGTGTCGAAGTGTCCGGGAGCCAGACACTGAACCCCTAGCTAGGGGTGAGCGTATCGCGGCTTGTCCCACGCGTGGTGTATAAAATGACTACATCGTGAACATCGACTACAAATTGTCATGAAATGTTTTTAAGCCACCCCGCCGGCATGACACTCGCTTTGGCGTTTCCTTCTCTCCCTCTCTCCTCCAGCTCCCTCTCACAGACACACACACAAACAGTACATCACAGACTCCGCGCCCATCGGCCCATCCAGACCTCTCTCCTGGGCGAGTGTGTGTGACGTATGCGGCCGCCGTGTTTTTGTATTAGGAGGATACACCCCACGTTTGACTGGAGACATTTTGATACTATTTGGTTCTGCTCTTGTACTCGATACCTTTAAGGTATCAACCGAAACGAGCAGAACCAAGTAGTATCAAAATGTCTCCAGTCAAACGATACCTGCAATCCATCCTTTTTGTGCCCAGATCTAGACAAATCGGACTGTTTTGGCCACAGCCAATCACTGTGAACATTCTTTGATTTATTGCGACGTGTGATTGGCCCACTACCGCAGCAGCTACAACCCATACAGCCTGCGCACGGCTCTGAACATGGAGATGTCTGAGCCGACGGCTAGCAGCAAACAGTGCTTACAGCGCTAACAACGGCAACAAGTGCTGACAGAGCAAACACTTAACATGGGTGGCTTATGCTTCTAGTGCTTGTGCAGGTTACAAAGTCCTGTAATGTAAGGGAAGAAGAGTTTAGGACAGGTGTCCTGGAGTCTGATGATAGTCACACAGGCTGATTAGAGTGTTGTGAAAAGAATGGCAGCCAACATGCGACAATCCAGTCAGTTTGGATGTAAACCGTCCCTTTTAAAAATGGAGCTGTCTCCCAAAACAGATTAAAATTGTCGATAAAACCAATGTTTTGCGCCCTGCAATGGAACTGGAGCCAGGAATGGAGCTGGAGGAGTCTGGTGAAGCACCGCACTCCGGGGCATAGCCCAGACTGAGGAAATCCTGTTTGAGCATTTCAGATTGATGACGGGGAATGTCTTTAGTGCCGATGTTTATGACGATCTTTTTAATATCTGAGTATGGTGAGAGCAGACGGGGGATTTCAACAATTAAATCTGAGGCAATAGCACCTGGGAAAGAAAAAAGTCTTGGCCGACCTTGAGTTTGATATCTCTGATAATGGACTTACCGATTATCATCATCTCAAATGGGGAGTGCTGTGCTCCCCGGTTCCATGCAGGAGCTCTACCCCTGGAGGTAGACCGTGGACCGTGGACTGTGGACCGTGCTCGGGGTGAGGTAGAGGCGGCGCTGTACCAGCTTTCGCCTCACCTACATCATCATGGTATTTTGTTGAATCTAAACAATACAAACTCATTCCCTAGGATGAAGCTGCAACAAAAATGACTCACTCAGAAAAAATAAATGATAACCAGGGACCAAAGGAGTTTGTATATTTTTATTCTAGAAAGTGAAATATAATCGAAACAACTTTGATTTTCTGAGGCAGCGAAAACTCATGTACACTGAGGAGAATATCTTGGGTTGTGATCTGACCCAAGATTTGTCCCTGAGTTTATTTATAGTTTCTGATCTCCCTAAATTCCGACTCTTCCTGTCCATCCTCATCAGCCCTCTCTGCCTGGCTTCATACAATCTAACTGTGTTGAGCATAAAACAGTGCAGCAATAATGTTTTATGAATGATACTCTTTGAATTTCTCTTTTTTTTTTCTTTAACTCCACTCACCCTGTTCCTCTGTGCCTGTCTGTCCGTCTTCAGCCATGGAGCCCAGTGAGGAAATCCCCCCCAGTGATATTGTTCTTGACACCAGTGTCATCAACATCACCTCCTCCACCACCCAACCCTCCTCTTCCCCAACTGATGCCACGATGGACCTGACCTGCAGGCCTCGAGCGAAACGTAAAGCCACCATGCCTCTGGGCAACAGTTTGACAGTCAGCAGTGGCGGGGTCATGGCCCCCGAGGCCGCTCGCAGGGACCTTGGAGGGAGCCTAACAGATGGTGCTCTGAAGCCAGAGGTCCAGACAGATGATGCCGCAGAAGATGAACTTCATGCCTCTCAGCTGTCAGCCCCTGTAGCCTTAGATGAGCCCAGCCCTGACCACCTGAACAGTCTGGGCCTGGACCTGGCCTGGATGCAGGAGAGGGTCAGCCATCTTGGTGCAGCTTATGCAGTAGCACAGCTGGGTTTGGGGAACACAGAAACTGGCCACCCCTCTGCCTCCTTCCCCTCGCAGGGAGGAGGAGACGTTCTAGATGGCCCTCCGACCATGCTCTTCACAGGTGGCGCTCATGAAATGGCTGCTTTCGCTGCCTCCTTCGACATCGCCACTGCCGCAGCTGCCGCTGCCGCTGCTGCTGTTGTCTCTGCACCACCTCCACCGCCTCCTCCACCCCCTCCCCCTACAGCTCCTTCTGCCACTACGACCAGCCAGAGGCGGCCTTTCAGGAGCGGCGCTGCTGCTGCTAAAGAGCCCGTGGTGTGTGCTGTGTGCGGGCGTGTCTTCCCCAGTGCAGCCGCCCTGGAGCTGCACCAACGGGTGCACACAGGTGAGAGGCCCTACACCTGCCCCCACTGCGGGAAGGGCTTTGCCCAGCCCAACAACCTGCGGGTCCACCTCCTCATCCACACTGGGGAGAGGCGTTATCGATGTACGCTGTGCGGGAAGAGTTTCATCTCATCCAGCCACTTGAAGAGGCACCGCACAGTCCACACACAGGAGAAGCCCTACAGCTGCGCACGATGCGGACAGTCCTTCAGCCAAATGTGTAGCGTTCGCAGACACCGGCAGCAGTCTCAGTGTGGCCTGTAGACTGACAGCTGGAGGAGGTGGATGGCATCTGGAATTGATCCTCATTCAGTTTGAGCTCTGAAGGGTGAATGATTGAAATCCTTTACATGGGAATTCCAGCATCTTCTGTAAGCTGAAACAAAGAAGCAAGGCGTTATCCTGTGATATCATGGCACGTACAGTTGATATTTGTTATATGTGAATTCTGTTTCTTACTCTTACTGTTTCAAACTGAGAGAGGATCACAGAGTGGACTGTACAATAGTGCCTGCGACAGTGTTGATAACACTCAATTTGTCATTAAATGGTGTTGTTTGTGTTTACATAGCTAACACACATGGGCCCTGTATTACAAAGCCAGTTCAACATACCCAGGATATCTTTTCATTATCTGGCTTAACTAACCTTAACAACCGCCATCACGCTAAGCGGGCCTGCAATGATGGTTATCAACTTGATCGGGCTCGTCTCATACACTGTTCGTAGCTATACCTACGTAACCCTTAAGTAACCTACTGTAATTCATGTATATCCCACAAAATCAATTTGTGTGTATTTACATATGTAATTGTCAACAAGGAAATATAAAGAGCGGCGAACGCCTCTTAGGAAGGAGGTCTGGGTGGACGGGAGGGTGAGCAAACACTGGACTTTCACCCAGGAGGCCGGCGTTCGTGTCCCGTGTCAAACCAGAAGTCAAAATTGATTTATTTGTCACATAACTAACATAACCCTAACATAGTAACCCCACTTCCGTAGTTATTTTAAGCCAAACCGCGATCATATCCTAAACCTAACTAAGTCGTTTTGTCACCTAAACCTAAGGAAGTTGTTTCCTGTGAAGACGGAAGTTTATTTTGAGAAGATTGTATGCATGTAATGAACGGAAATTGACATGTGTTGCTGGACATTCGTAGGAAAATGAATGAAAAAGGAGGAATATCTTTTTCATTAGATATCATATGAACCGTTACGTTGAAGTCAACCCAGGGTTTCTCAATCTGGCTATGAGTGCCTGGTGTTTGCAGCATATGACCAATTGCAACAGGTCTCCTGTCAGCAGAGCGGCATGTTTTACAAACAAAGAGCAAACTATAATATTTTACAAATAGGAAGATGTTAAACAGATAATCCAGGCTAAAAGTAACACAGTTTGAACTTCCAAATGCAGGAAGAAGAGCTGGCAAAAAATCCCCGACTGTGTGAATGTGTAAATGAACAGACTTATAATATCACTACCCCATCTGCACAAGTATATAATTACATATGTGTATTCCGTTGAATATTGTGTTGCTTTGATGTATTCTTATAGAATAGAATACAAGATACTTTATTTATCCCCTTGGGAAAATGATGGCTATAATTTTAGCTTTATTCTCTCAGCTGCAACCCCGGTGGTGTGAAACGGATTTGGGAGCAAGTAAAAAATAGATATAAATATATTAAAGATATAATTGGAAGCGCTAAGCAGGCTTACTTTCATATCATCACCCACAGCGTACATAACAGTACCGGTAGCAAAGTAACGCAAGGCGATGCATTCTGTCTGAGGGACTATAAGAGAACGACTCCAACGTGTCTCATGGCAACTTGCAGCTCAAGAAGCTGATTCAGATAAGTGAGTCGTATGAATATATAAAAGAATATATACTGATCTTGTGTTATTGTGGTTATATAAATGTAATTCATGGTGCTGTTAGACTGCTGCTAGACCGCCTCATTAATAAAGGTGCGTGATGTCTTTGCATGTGGGAGACCAGTTGTTTTTTTTATCTCGGTTGTTTTTTGCAAGGCTAAATGCCAACAAATATGGATTGAAGCAGAATATTTTGTTAAATAAAAACATGTTGTGATTTTTCGAAATTATTACATCTATCCACTTTCAATAAATTTTGACTTTTGGACATTACAACGCTCTGGAGTTATTGGAAAGGTTTGGATCACACCAGTCGAAAACAATCCTACGCAGCCACCACTGGAATCTAATTCTACAATAGTATAATACTATTAATATTAGTGTATCCTAATCTTTATCGAATTTGAATGTCAATGTTATGAATGAAGCTTCGAACTATTTGGTACAGCCCTACAAGATATGAAAGTAAGCCTGCTTTATATTTATGTTTGTATTTGCTCCCAAGTCTGTTTCATACTGTCGGCGTTGCAGCTGAAAGACACCATAAGAATACATCTAAGCAACACATAAGTTTAACGAAATACACATGTGTAGCGTTAATGCTTGTAGCAGGTTTAATAATAAATATTTAAAAATAATATCAAAATATATATAAATATGTTAAATGTCATTAATAACTCAAAAGTATGATTCATAAACCCCTGAATTGGTGTAGAGGGTTAAGGAGAGTGATGGCGCTCAGCTTCAGATATCAAACACACTTAAGTTAAGTAACACAATTAGAATTAGAATCGAACACCCAATTTTGGAAAAAACGGAAAAACTTCAAATTTGATATTAATCACTTGAGTCTCATAATCTCCGGATTGCTACGGAGTTCTTGGCATGGTGTACAGTGACCATCATATTTCATACACACAAATCAGATGATTAAGATCTTTATAAATGGAAATGTTTATTGAACTAAATTAGGTAACTAAATGACTTGAATAAATGATGTAAATGTAATGACTAAATGAGCACAATTAATGCAACGATGAAGTATTTATGAACCGCGTGTGACCAGGTAAAATCAGTGTCTGATACCCTCGGTTAATGTTTATCAATTCAATTCTTTCTTTGATGTTTACCAATTACATTTAGTTTCAATAAATTAATGCTCCGTTCAGCAGTGAGAGTTAAAGAAGCACCAGCGGAGATTCTGAAGCAATTCAAATAGGAAGATCTTAATTTAGGTCTGATTCTTATTAATAACTTCATTCATTTCTTAATTAGTTTAGCATCAAGCATCTGACATCAACTTGTAAAGCTAACATCACACTCAGAAACACCTTGTTTGTATGGATAATGTATTGATATCACCTGAGTGTTCTGATGGGCAGATGAGAAGTTGCGCTGGCAGGAGTGGTACCAGGTTCTCTTGGACCGCAGCATTTTGGACCTCTACGGTTCCCATGTGATCCTTTGTTCCCAGTTTGGTTGTATAGTGTGTGTGTATGTGTGTGTGTGTTAATTTACGCATTCACACAGTTGGTGATTTTTTGCCATTTGTCCTTTCTGCCTTTGGCAGTTTAAACTGTGATGCTTTTAGTCTGGATTGTGACTTAAACTTCTTCATATTGGTTTGGTAGCGCTGCACAAGGCAGTCTTTAGCACCGGTATGAAGCGCAGCGGGCGTTCCATTAAACCCATCAGTAAACGCTCTAAGAAAGTGCGCCGGAAGTGTGGTGACATAGTTTAAAGAGCGAAAAGACACACACCGGGTGGGAGGGGGCACGGATGGGTCCAACAAACACAAGGCTTCATCCAGGAGACCGCTGTTCGTGTGCCGTGCGTCACTTCACAATCAGCTGTTTGTTCGTGTCCCATGTTCACAACGTTTGGTGTCATTTTCACTGAACTAACGTTATGGTTTTTCTAAATCTAACTATAGTGGTTTTGATGCCTAATCCTAAAGTGATGCCAAAGGTAACTATAGTGGTTTTGATGCCAAAAATAAAGGGACGCAAAGGAGCGTGACAAAGCGTCGGTATGTGACGAGTTGGGATGAGAGTGTGTTGTCTGAGCTGACGAAGGAGGAGGAGGTCGTGGTTCTCTTGGATCATTTTAGCTTAAGATGATGGTACACAGCCATCATCACAGTGGAGCTGCATCATCCACTGACCATCTTGTGAAACAGGATGAACAGAACCATATTTTGAGCACCTGACAGCTCTATAGTATTTATGTAATGAGGTGACTAAATAGATCAAATTGACTTTAAATATATTTAATAATCATCAGACGTTGAGCAAGTGTTATTAACAAAAATCTCTTCTTGCCTTATTCTATTGTGATTTCTAAAGCCAGATTCACATTTCCAGACTCTTCCAGCTTTTGTTGTTTTTTAGGACTGCTGACACGGCAAGATTTAATTTCTCACTCTGCAAAGTGTCGATATCAAATGATGCTGAGATTTTCTCAGTAGAGTTTATGTTTTTCAACTGGAAGCAGGGGGACCCTGCTAGCTTAGGGCGTTTTCACATTAGGTACGATTGATCCGTGTCGTGCCCGAGTACGATTGCCCCCCGCATCCCCCTCTGGTCAGCTTTTACATTAGTAAAGTTGTTCCGTACCCGAGTTCACTTGTGTCATCATCCACGTGTATTTGTTTATGTTGAGATCAGCTGTTCTAGTGGCGGAGCATCGTAAAACACTTCATTCAAACTGGACAGAAACTAAATCAAACTCACCACTACCGTCGTCGTTACTCTTTCCAACAACCACCGAAATAAACTCTTATTTCACCGAGTTTGATGTGAAAATATGCTGACTCTACACTCTGGTCCCCCCCGCTGTCTCTCTCTCTGTCCGCTGAGCAGCTGAGCGTCTCTCGTTCTTCAGAGACAGACCATTAAATCAGCTGAATAAAATAACAAACATCACTCAACCCCGTCGCCTGCTATTGTCTATATTTGAAGGAACCTCTCGCCGGCCTTCCTGCTGTATCATCCACGGCCGTGCAGTTCAGAGGATGAGACCGGCGCATGATGCGCGCAGATACAGACATACTGTAGATATGAAACTGTTTTATATGTGTACAGGTGTCGGAGGAGATCGGCAGCGTTGAAAAAGCCTGCCCTTACAAAACTGCTAGCTAACTGCTAACGTTACTCACGTTACTCACGTTGCTCGCGTTAAATAGCGGTCCACTTCCGTGTTTCGGTACGGTTAGCTTTCACACCTGATGCAACCCGTACCAGAGTACACATGATCCGCGCCCAAGACTACCTTTTCAAGTGGACTCGGGTACGGATCGACGAACTGTGCCCGAGTACGGTACGGAGCGTTCACACTAATCAATCGAACTGGACTTTGGGGACAAGTGTACTCGGATCCGGGCCCGGGACCCTGATGTGAAAGCAGCCTTAGTTAGCTTAGCTCAGTTAAGAGGGAAAATGTAACATTCCAACAACTCCGAAGCTGTCTTAGTGCATGTTGTATTTCATGTAGTCAACAAACGCAGTGATGAAAAGTAGAACATGTGATTTTTAGGAGCAGATAGCTGTTGCTGAGCAACAAGCTGAGCCATGACAGCAAACAGCATGTCTTAGTTTTAGTTTAGAAAACTTTATTGTCCTCAGAGAAACAATTTGTAGTACAGCACATACACAGAGACAAATCACCGAAAAACCCCAAACTACACAGCGATAACAACAACACACTGCGTCAGCTGTCCCAGCATCCTCAAGGCAATTCAAATCATGAAGGAATAAGTTCTGTGTTCATATGGGGTTTCCATTCTTAAGCTCTGTCTTTACTGTCAGTGAGCCCCAGCTTGAGATGTATTGGTGCTATCGAAAGACACAACATAAAGATAAGGCAGCTTTGGAGATGTAGGGAGTTATTTTAGTTAGCTAACAAGCTAACTGCTTCCCCTGCCTCTAGTCTTTGTGCTAAGCTAGGCTAACCACGCCCTGGACCTATCTGTACTGTGCACTCACAAATGACTACATCATCTTCTTTTCTGACCACAAGTAAGTATATTCTGCAAAATGTCGGACTCTTCCTTTTAAAGCACTTTAAATATTCCCATAACTATTAGATAAAGACATGGGCAAAATTGGAGGCATTGCTGATAGACAATTTGTTTTTCATGATGTATTTATCACATGTAGTCCACTCTGTTACTCATATTGCTACAGGAACCTTAATGAGGGACCTTCTTGAGGCGGCCTGATGTTGTGTGGGAAATGTTGGCACTTGTTGAATAAATGGTGTACTGCAGGCCTGCACCTTCTCCTGTATGATTGTGTCCATGACCATGTCTGTCACACTGATTGTCAGTATATTTATTTACTCCTCATTTCTTAAAGGTGTAATATGAAGTTGGCCCCTCCTCCTCCTCGGCTCAACGAGCGAGTGAGGGAAAGCAGTGAATCAGAGAGATATAATGTTAATGCTGAAGCCCAGAAATGTCCCAAGCACTGCAGATACAGACACTGCCACACTTGTAGTGGGTCAGAAGTGACGATTGATGGATTATTTTACTATCAGATACATTGATTTTTTAGAAAATGCCTGCATATTATACCTTTTAGAATAAAGAGGAAAATGTATTGTGCTGTTGTCCAGATGATTTACCTCTAGGTTTGTTTCCAGAATTGGGTAGTTGAATCAGAATATTTTTTTAACTTTTTAGATATAAAGCCCAATTGATGCAGGCCTGCAATGTTTTAATTTCCTTTCCTTGACTTGTCACAGGTTGAAGCCTGATGTTTAACAGTCTTTTTAATGTCAATCATTCTTTGTTCTCAATTCAAATCAAAGGACAAAGAGCTGTAAAAAGATGTACAGTAAAAACTATATATCAGAGAGTTGTGTTTGTATGTGTAGGTGTTTGGATGTAATTGGCACCAGCTGTAGGTTTCACAGCTAACAAATATGTTGCCTTTTAGTACTCTTTCATGACATGTTCCAGTGTTTAAAAAAGTCTGGGTATCATTAAACATGTAAAAGGTTTGCAATGAACTTGGCTGTGCTGTTATAATCATTTCTGTGGTGTGATCTCGTATATAAAGGACTGGAATGTCTCTATCGTAGATTCCTCTGTAGGAATCTGTAATGTTTTCAGAAATGAACAAAACCAAAAACAAAAGATGATGTTGGGGGGGAAGTTATTTGTCTTACAACTGACAAAGGAGGTATGTGTGAATTTGACCTGTCTAAACGTTTCGCTACAGTGACAAAAGATACTAAATGGATACATGTGCAAACCTGATGATCACAAATGCACAAAACCTATGAATGAAGAGTGTGACTGAGGAGATGCTGCTGGTGCTATCTCAGACTTCACTCACACTAAAAGTGGTTTTAACTCCTGGGCAATTGAAATTGATATTATTCCTGGGGCTACTTTCTCTCTCACACACACACACACACACACACACACACAGCAACAAGAATCGGGAAGAAAAACAATTACACACCCAATTTGACAAGAAAAACATGTTCTCACTTGCACCACATGTGAATGGCAATCTGTAAACTCTTAAAGTAGAACTTGTTCTGAAACCTGTAACAGTTTACAACCAAAAAAGAAACAATCCAAATAAAGATACATATGATGGACAACTTCCTGTGTTTGTTTTTAGTTCAGTCGGGTCTCCTGTTTCATTCACAATATTAGGTGTCCTCCACAAAGAAAACAGCCATGATCTGCTAGAATACATCATTTGTTCAGCCTAGGTCAATCTGGACAATATTATTCTTAAAGCAAGAAATATTCTTTTATCTGACAAATAGTAGTATATAAATAAATAATGGTAACAATAATCATTAGTATAATAATATTAGTTATGATCTGAATTTATTGAAATAATGGTGATAATACAGCAATTATTAAAAAAACAAACAAAATATCTAATAGGGTAATTTTTAATCATTGGTTTCACACATTGCACTGGAAACGCTGGCATGTTGCCTTAAGGAGTGTCCAATGTACTTCCAAAAAGAATATCTGAACTGTAATGTTTGTTTTGTATCATAATCTCATTAGAGTCAGGGCAGTGTAATTGCATCGCTAACGGTCATCTTTATATCCTGAAATCAACTGTATTTCATCCTGGATGATGCATTATTTTTGGCTGTTGTATCAGTTTTCATCAGTTACCATAACCCTCTCTAACGGAGGTTACAGTACATTTATATTTAGTTTAACTTGCGTATCTCACACAAATGATAACCACCAACAGGGTTTTGATGGACAGTTGTAAACTCCAGAGTTACTAACCAGTTCCAAAGCTGAGCCTTTCTGGCATCAGTGCTTATGATTCTCTGGAAATGCTGGATTGTGCAGTAAATATGTACAGTAGATATGAGCAGAAGAAACATAATTACAGACGGGTTGTTAGACTGTACAAACTCTCCTTTATCAAAATAATGTTTCTTTTCCCCACAACAGTCAGAGGCATCATGTTTCCATGTCTCTGTGGTTCCTCCTCATGGACTGAAGGAAGAACTGAAGTAGTCCAAGTTGGCCAAAGATGGCGCTCACACCAAAATAGTGACGTCACAGTTCCCTATGGCAGACCTGTGGTGATTACTAGCAGTTCTTAACAACAAATAACACATTTCCAAATGGAGTTTCATGATCAATCAGCACCATCTGTAACTAAAGACAGAAAAAGAGAGATTGTCAGAGTGTTAGATGTTTGTTCATCACATATAAACAAAGCTTAGAAAACAATTTAGTTTAGCTCTTGCCTCTTTTTGAAGCTACTGTCAGTGGTTTGATGCAACAGACAACATCTGTGTTGACCCATAGACATTATATTCATTGATTACATGTTTTTAGTTTTGTTTAAACCCCAGAAGCAGAGACGGACTCAGGTAAGTAAAAATGAAAACAGAGTTTATTTTCCAACCAGGAAGCAAAAACGCAGGCAGGGTGGCAGGGAGCTGGCAGGCTCATGGCGAGGCAAGAATGAACACGAGGCCTGAGCATATGGAATATCTCACACACAGGAGAACACGGAAGCTGAGCAGCAGCAAGGCACCAGGGAACCTGAGCACAGGAAAAATACAGGTTAGTCGGGATGTCACGAGAAACACTAGGAAAAATAGTAAGATGCAAAAACATTAGAGAAGGTACACAGTTCACTACCTAATGAGACAGAATTAGTGTAGGCCAGGCTTTTATGGGGAAGTTGATCATCTAAATGAAACCTGGTGTGCCTCGTTGCTGCCCTGGGAGGAGAAAAAGAGAGAACAGGAGGGGGAGAGCAAACACAAAAAAAACAACAAACAAAACCAAAACTAACAGAATCGTAACAATACATCTGCTATATGATATTTGTCTGATAGATCCAGGGTCTGAAATTAACCTTTTTCCTCACCTGCCACTGTAGCAGGTCACTGAACATTTCTACCGGCCACTCAAGTTTTTTTTGTCTGCCACAAAATCTAAGTAGAACGCTTTTAAATTGTAAGCACTGAGTCAGTGGTACCAGACCGTAGAATTTTGGAATATATCATGTAACCTTAATCCATGACTACAGTATATTTAATTTAGGCTGACCTGACATTTGTACCTGCCACAGCCAACATTTAGCCTGTATTTGTCAGGTGGAAGGTGCTAATTTCATTTCCTGCCAAGATCCATAAAATATACTAACAATCAAAGGTAAACTTTGCACTAATGTTGAGAGTATAGTTGCACTGTTTTTGCAGTTCATATACAAGAAATTAATATTTTTGGTACTGTAAGGGATTTACAAATGGAACAGGTTTGGTTATTAGCTAATTTAATAAATAATATTCATAGAATTATTATTATTAATAAGAATTATTAATCAACATTAATAATGAACGGGGCACCACCCTGGAATCAGGGACCAATAACCAAACGTTAATCCAGTCTCATAAGGGGATATATTCCCTCCAAAGGCCAGTATTTTAACACTACTTTACACTTAGGAGGTGAATAGCGAAGGGTGAATCCGAGCACTAACTCTCATAACCAGCTGTTATTACAATATGAATGCACAATAAACACAGACAACTGCTATTTAAAATAAGACCATTTATTTACATACAGTAATCTTAATCAATAATAAACACTCTAACAACATTAATCTAAATCAATATTTATCACAGCAGTAATTACTAATTAACAACACTTTTAATAAACAAACGGATGTCCTACAATGCAGCTCTAAGCACTAAACTAGAATTAAACAAAACACAAAGCAAAAGAAAATGTGTGTGCGGGAGAGAGAGAGATGTGTGTGTAAGAGAGAGAGATGTGTGTGTGAATGCAAATGTGTATGTGTTGAGGTGTGAAGGAAGAGTGTCTATGTGTGTGTGTGGTGTGGGAGGAGCAAAGGACGCCCTAAGTGGACGTCACCACGTAAGTGGCTACGTCACGTGAGGGAGGAGTTGCTCGAACGTTACAGATCACGCACGAACGGGGGTGTGAATCCCCACGTGTCCTGTAAGGTAATGGCGTGAGCCTATGTGAGGAGGCGTGTCTATGTGTGTGTGAGTGTAGGAGGAGCAAGAGGGGACGCTCACGGTGGCGTCACCACGTAAGCGGTTACGTCACGCGAGGGAGGGGGTTGCTCGAACGTTACAGACCACGCCCAAACGGGATGTGAAAGTCCCGCGTGATCAGTAAGGTGGGAACGTGAGGAGGCGTATCTACGTGTGTGCGTGTGTGGGAGGAGCAAGGGAAACCCCGAGGCGGCGTCACCACGGAAGCGGTTACGTCACGAGGGAGGAGGTGCTCTGGTGGCGGAAGCGCCACGGAAATTACCGACTGCGTACGAACGGGACGGGGATCCCGCGTGTCGGCAAAGTGTTTGTTTGTGTGTGGTAGAAGTGGAGGAAAGAAAGGCGGGGAGCGCCTGGAAACAGTATCACAGTCAAAACAGTAAACACCGCAGCAGCAGGAATCCTAACTGCCGCGCGAGAGATGTACTAGCTGGGTTATTATTACTCAGATGCTCGTTAGTCAGCCGTGCACTGGTCTGTTAATAATAAACTACAGCTACAGATCTTCACGTTTGGCAGGAGCTAACACAAGGAGCACACAGTAATCAGACAGTCAGCAACAGTAAACAAAGCAACATAAACAAGCGAAGCAAGTTAAATAAACAAAACAACAGACGGACTCGGCGGTCCGTACGTTCAGTATAAATCAACAATAGTTATTAACTTATTGGAATATACAATCTCACTAGTCTCTGCCCAGACACAAGCCTCTTACTTGAATCGCTTCTTCGGAGCGATAGTGGAGTATATCGTCGTTAATTGGTCCGGCGGCGTCGCGCTGGCTCGGACAATAACGGGCCGTTATGATGCTCGTCAGCGGGGGAAGAACGGCAGGGCTGGCTCTCCGTGTGGCAGCGGATGGAAGCAGCTGATGTGAAGACGGCGGGGCGATCGTCTCTTCCTTGGTGAAGGACGCGGATCCGGGTCTTCCTTCTATAGGTATGGTGGTCTGGACGTCTGATGAACGGCGGGCTGGACCTCCGTGTGGCAGCGGAGGGGAGAGCAGCCAGAAATAAAGGAAAAGGCGGTGCGCTCGTTTCCTTTGATGAAGAACGGTTGTCCTCGGCTTCCTTGGTGAAGCCGGGCTGTAGTCTTCCTTCTGCAGGGATGTGGATCAAAGTCTGATGGACACAACATTATCTTAACTCGTCCAGCGAGGTCAGAAAATGTGGCTCGGTCTTTAGGTGAACGCCGCAGCGTTGGGTACCTCCTGGAGCAACGTGAGTCGCAGTGGAAAGGGCTGAGATTCAGGTGAGCGTGCCTACATCTCCTGTGAGAATAGTGGGCGTTTCACCGGAAAGACCCCACATTTCCTGTTAGCCTCATCCAATGGGGGTCCTTGTTTGGGTTCAAAATGAAATTTCACATGTAGATGCGACATTTTAAAAACTGGGCCGTTAGGTCTCCTGCTGTGATCAGGTCTCTGGTTTCCCATGTAGGCCAAGGCTCTTTGTCTCGTGAGGTCCCTACAGTCCCCCTTTGTTCTGAAGAGTGGGACGCAGGTCCCGGTCTTTAGAGCATGAATGGGCCGAACAGTCCATGTAGGTGATGGTAACCTGAGGGTTACAGTCCATATTCCTGAGTGGGAAAGGGTTGGAGTAGTCCATGCCGTTCAGCGCATGACGTTTTACAGAGGCTCTAGTATCTGGGCAGATGACTTATCTATTTCTTGTTGCATTGTTTTACATTTATACATCATTCAACCTGAGGGAAACACCAATCTTATCACATTCTTTGCTGCTCGGAGAGGGAGGAAAGAATTAGGGTTAGGGTTAACCAACTTACTCCTTGAGAGGGGTGGAGCCAGTTAGAGGTGTGGTTGAGGGCTGATGTATGAAGCTTGGTGACACAAACAGAAGTTAATCTAGTTTGGCCTGTAGTGTCTGGATGTACTTGTACATGCTGTGTGCAGCGATGGCCGTGATGATCCAACCACCAAGCAAAAGCACCAGGGCTATCCAATTCATCGGATGATCTTGATAGGACGATAACCCATTCATATGTGACGAAAATGTGGTGGTAAGTCCAGTCGGTTTGAGACTGAACTGAACCAATTTAGTCCCTTCAGCCAGAAGCTGCTGTTGAAGGGTGTCGCCTATTGTGAGGTCGTGACCTCTGAACGCGTCCATGATCTCAATCTCCACGTCATGTCTGTCGGGGTTGAGATGATGGAGGACAATGTCATCGATGTATATTGTAGCTCTCAATGGAATTGTTAAAAACACTGTCTGGTTAGGTAGTGTTAGTTTAGTGGCTGTATCATGGCGGTCATGACACAATAGGGCTTCGGTGGCCGATGTACTCACAAGCCAGCGATTGCCAGCCCGTTCCACCCGTGTCTCCGTGGTCTCATCCCTGATGGTCATACTACCGTGGCGCTTTTGTCCGGGAGTGTCACTCTCCGGCCGCGGAGGTAGCTTGTTACATCTTGAACAAAGGGGTTGCTCGGGCAAACCCAGTGTATGTCCTTTGTTTGGCACACATGTTCAGGTTGGGAATGAGGTAGAGAGACGGGTCGTCATCGTGGTAGGCAATGGTTGGTGGTGTTCTAAGGTGTACATGGGTGTGTTCTCTTCCTCTGAGAGTGGGGACTGCCCCCCCCCCTTTCGGGTGTGGAGGCTGCCCTCTCTCCTGGAAGTGCAAAAGGCTTAAGGTTATCTGGTCCGTGTGGATCCAGAAGGAAAGATCAGAACCTGGATCAGGTTCTGGAAAAGGCATGAGCATCGGTGGGGGTCCTCTGGACTCCTGGATGACGGCGGCTTGTCCGTCTGACCGATGAGCGTGGGCTCTGCATCATGAGTGCAGATGCAAATGGGATGCACGAGAGTCATCCCCGGAAGAGTGATGGAACCCAAGTGTTGGAACACATAAGGTTTAGTTCAAAACCGGAGTCAAGCGGATCAAGGGTGCTGATACAGCTCCTTATGAATACTGAGGTGTATATGTGTGTGGCATTATCCTTGCGGACAAGGTTGCCAAGGAGGTCAAGAATGGAGGTTGCGGTACGTTCGGTGTGGCGGTCCCAGGGAGCAACGTGGGCTCCTTTGGTTCCCTTCTCCAGCTTACGACGTAAACTTTGGTGGTAGAAGAGAATGGGATCCGGCCATGTCATACTGGTGGGGGGCTGTCGTCGGACTTCTTTGGAGTGTCCGGCAGCGCTGGTTGTTGACTGGCTGTCCCAAACTGTCTCATCGCTTCCTTGAAACACTTTCGAATCATGTTTTCCATTTCTTGCCAACCCTCCCCTCTGGGGGGGTTTGGGACTGCATCATTATACTTACCTCTTTGCTTGGGGTTTTGGTCGTACTGAAACCTCTTCGGTTGGAAGGTATCAGGTTGCCATGGCCTGGCGTGATTGTGGAAGTAACCTTGGTTACCACCCCCTTGGTTCTGTTGGTTACCATGCTGGAGAGGTGGTTGGCTACCATACTGGCGAGGTGGTTGGCGTCCCTGGTAAGTCACCCTGGCATTTTCCCAAGCACGAGGCATTTCGTTGCCTTCGAGTGCCAGGTCATTGCTCTCAGAGGACTGAATCCCCAGGACACGGGCGGCGTCGTCTTCTTGCCACTTAACAGGGCGTGTCTGTGTCTCCCAGGCCATCTGCGCATACCTCCTGATCTCATGCATGCTGAGGTTGTTTGACCTGCTGGACATCGTGACATCATAACGCACACTTTCGTGGAGGTTGTGCAGGAACAGGGACTTGAAAGTTTGTTCTTCCTCCAGACCCGGGGCGCTACGTCCCTGAAAGTAAGCGGCTCTCAGGCGTCTGTAATAGTCTCTCGGGGACTCATGCTTTTTATGCATTACTGCGAAAGCGCCGAGAGTGGCAGAAGCTGGATCCGTATATGGAGAATACTCCTCTCGTAGGGCATTACAGAGGGCTGAATAGCGGTCTCTGATTTGTGGTGCCAAGGATTCCATGAAGACATGAACGCTTCTAGCCGTAGTCTTCCACACAAGCTTTAGCTCCTCACGTGACGAAGCGTGAGGTAGATCAAGAAGGCAGCGCTCGATCTCCCTGAGGTAGTCGTCGATGTTGGACTCTCGACTACTGGGATCAAAGCGCTCAATGTCCTTTGCCAGGGACTCAAGCTGGTGGATACGCAGGCCATGACTTCGGGGCGGGTAACCACGGTCCGAGTCATCTGAAGACCCGTAGTCGCTTGGGTCACCAAAGCGGGAAGGACGATGGCTCCTCCTTCGTGCAGGGGGCGGAGTCCGGTTGGGGTTAGGTCGCGAGCTACGTGACGTTGAGCGATCGTCCGCGTATGAGGATCTAAAACCACTCGCTTCTCGTGAGTAACTTACCCCTGTCCGGAATAGAGGTGGAGATAGGTCAAACCGCAAAGTAGCACGGCTCTGGACGGATTGGGGTACACTCCTGGAGGGCAGTGAACCTGTGTCCATCGGGCGTGCCGCTACTGGGGCACGGTGACCATCAAGAGTGATGGGGTTAGATGGGGTCCAGCCAAGGGTTTGGCTGGATGGATTAACAGCAGAAACGTTCTCCGTATCTGAGTCAGGTGATTCTAAGGAGAACAGGTTAGCAGCGGTACTTACCTGTCTGGCTTGTGCCTCCTTAACTCTGGCCTCTGCTTCCTGCGTGGCAGCCTGAAGCTGCGCATACGCGGCGTCAGTCTCCTCCAGCAGCCGAGCACGATCTTCCTGTGTTCGGGAGACCTCGAAACGGTAATCCCGAACCTCCCTTCTGTAGGTTGGAATTACCGCGCTCTGCAGCCTGGAGCTGCGCCTGGTGCTTGGCAGCTTGCAGCTGCGCTTTGCGGTCATACAACAAGACTAATTGACCAAGCACCTCCGGGACTGTGTGCTGTGGCTTCCCGGTCGGCTGGTTGATAAACTCAACCAGCTCTATTATCTTACTTTCTACAGTGCTAGCACTGTAGCTATTAAGATAATCTTTCTCCTCGAGGGAGAGCTTGAGGAGGCCAGCGACCGCATCCTGCAGGCCTGGATCGCTGGACTCATGGGGAGTCTCGGCTCCTAACTCACGGGTGTCGTTACTACTCATTTGGCTGAGCTAGTAAACTATAACCCTGAGATATAAAGTTGATACTATGTTGCTGAAAGAAAAAAATGCACAGGTAAGAGGATTTGACCTGTGGATTACAAAACTGTGTTAGATTTGTTAAAGCTATCAGGCTCAAGTGTTACTCAAATCCTTTGGATGTTAATGAGTCACTTTAGCACCTTTAGTCAGTAACAGCTTATGTTAATGGCTTAGGGATTCCACAAAAAAACAAATAAGACAAAACGAACCACTAATACACACTTAATCAGTCCACACTGATTATATGCTTGACAAATCCTGAAAAGAAAATTAATTTTCAAAAATCAAATTTTTTTTGAAAAATTCAAAAATTTTGAAAAATTAATAAATCAAAAGTGACTATTCTGGATTATTGTACATGAATATTGCAATAACTGGTATCAGAGAGCCTCACACGGGGCACCATTTGTAAGGGATTTACAAATGGAACAGGTTTGGTTATTAGCTAATTTAATAAATAATATTCATAGAATTATTATTATTAATAAGAATTATTAATCAACATTAATAATGAACGGGGCACCACCCTGGAATCAGGGACCAATAACCAAACGTTAATCCAGTCTCATAAGGGGATATATTCCCTCCAAAGGCCAGTATTTTAACACTACTTTACACTTAGGAGGTGAATAGCGAAGGGTGAATCCGAGCACTAACTCTCATAACCAGCTGTTATTACAATATGAATGCACAATAAACACAGACAACTGCTATTTAAAATAAGACCATTTATTTACATACAGTAATCTTAATCAATAATAAACACTCTAACAACATTAATCTAAATCAATATTTATCACAGCAGTAATTACTAATTAACAACACTTTTAATAAACAAACGGATGTCCTACAATGCAGCTCTAAGCACTAAACTAGAATTAAACAAAACACAAAGCAAAAGAAAATGTGTGTGCGGGAGAGAGAGAGATGTGTGTGTAAGAGAGAGAGATGTGTGTGTGAATGCAAATGTGTATGTGTTGAGGTGTGAAGGAAGAGTGTCTATGTGTGTGTGTGGTGTGGGAGGAGCAAAGGACGCCCTAAGTGGACGTCACCACGTAAGTGGCTACGTCACGTGAGGGAGGAGTTGCTCGAACGTTACAGATCACGCACGAACGGGGGTGTGAATCCCCACGTGTCCTGTAAGGTAATGGCGTGAGCCTATGTGAGGAGGCGTGTCTATGTGTGTGTGAGTGTAGGAGGAGCAAGAGGGGACGCTCACGGTGGCGTCACCACGTAAGCGGTTACGTCACGCGAGGGAGGGGGTTGCTCGAACGTTACAGACCACGCCCAAACGGGATGTGAAAGTCCCGCGTGATCAGTAAGGTGGGAACGTGAGGAGGCGTATCTACGTGTGTGCGTGTGTGGGAGGAGCAAGGGAAACCCCGAGGCGGCGTCACCACGGAAGCGGTTACGTCACGAGGGAGGAGGTGCTCTGGTGGCGGAAGCGCCACGGAAATTACCGACTGCGTACGAACGGGACGGGGATCCCGCGTGTCGGCAAAGTGTTTGTTTGTGTGTGGTAGAAGTGGAGGAAAGAAAGGCGGGGAGCGCCTGGAAACAGTATCACAGTCAAAACAGTAAACACCGCAGCAGCAGGAATCCTAACTGCCGCGCGAGAGATGTACTAGCTGGGTTATTATTACTCAGATGCTCGTTAGTCAGCCGTGCACTGGTCTGTTAATAATAAACTACAGCTACAGATCTTCACGTTTGGCAGGAGCTAACACAAGGAGCACACAGTAATCAGACAGTCAGCAACAGTAAACAAAGCAACATAAACAAGCGAAGCAAGTTAAATAAACAAAACAACAGACGGACTCGGCGGTCCGTACGTTCAGTATAAATCAACAATAGTTATTAACTTATTGGAATATACAATCTCACTAGTCTCTGCCCAGACACAAGCCTCTTACTTGAATCGCTTCTTCGGAGCGATAGTGGAGTATATCGTCGTTAATTGGTCCGGCGGCGTCGCGCTGGCTCGGACAATAACGGGCCGTTATGATGCTCGTCAGCGGGGGAAGAACGGCAGGGCTGGCTCTCCGTGTGGCAGCGGATGGAAGCAGCTGATGTGAAGACGGCGGGGCGATCGTCTCTTCCTTGGTGAAGGACGCGGATCCGGGTCTTCCTTCTATAGGTATGGTGGTCTGGACGTCTGATGAACGGCGGGCTGGACCTCCGTGTGGCAGCGGAGGGGAGAGCAGCCAGAAATAAAGGAAAAGGCGGTGCGCTCGTTTCCTTTGATGAAGAACGGTTGTCCTCGGCTTCCTTGGTGAAGCCGGGCTGTAGTCTTCCTTCTGCAGGGATGTGGATCAAAGTCTGATGGACACAACATTATCTTAACTCGTCCAGCGAGGTCAGAAAATGTGGCTCGGTCTTTAGGTGAACGCCGCAGCGTTGGGTACCTCCTGGAGCAACGTGAGTCGCAGTGGAAAGGGCTGAGATTCAGGTGAGCGTGCCTACATCTCCTGTGAGAATAGTGGGCGTTTCACCGGAAAGACCCCACATTTCCTGTTAGCCTCATCCAATGGGGGTCCTTGTTTGGGTTCAAAATGAAATTTCACATGTAGATGCGACATTTTAAAAACTGGGCCGTTAGGTCTCCTGCTGTGATCAGGTCTCTGGTTTCCCATGTAGGCCAAGGCTCTTTGTCTCGTGAGGTCCCTACAGTACGTACAGGAAATCCCAGGTAGAACACATCACAGGACCCATCAGCCTTGTCGCTACACTCAGGTTGGCCTTGGACACACACTCCAGAGCAAAACCTGTAACAGGAAAAAATAAATAAACATAAAGCTTTGGAAGAGCTGTAGAACAAAGATGGACACTACTGAGCAGCCAGTCAGCATCAACAGATTCAGAACGCTTACAACACTGTTAGAATGAGAGGGGTGTTGTGTGTCTCATCTTCCAGCCTCACTGACCTCATGTTCTGGTGTCGTCTCTCACAGACTCCAGCACTTCATCAACAGATTAAGAGGATGACCCAGCACCTTACTGTCTGCTGGCCAGCCCACACCCGTCCTCACTTCAGCTGAATTAAGCAGAGCAAAGCAAAATCAGTCACAAAGACATATGACATAAATACCATAAATAAACAGTCATTTACCTCCAGCTGACATCAGGACTGATGTCTCATGTGGCATGTGACAGGAGATCGCACCGGGAGTCAATGCGGCATCTAATGGGGCCTTCATATGGGGTCGTGTTTACCGTGTTTACGAGATGAGAGGTCGTGTACACGATATGTGTGACGTTCAAGTGGTTAAGTCGTGAAGAACACCGCTGCTAAGCAACGGCAATATTAACATTACTGTTTGTGTCTAGAAGCCACAGAGGCTAATGATTTAGCAAGTTAACAAGTGGGTAACATTATGCAGTAAATGCAAAGGCATAATGACAGAGGAGAAAGATGAGGCCATTTGGAATATCAACCTTTTCCTCAGACATATTATAGAATTACCAAGAAAAACAATATATGACTAAAATCAGAATATAAACTGGGAAAAAAAGTTCGGAAACATATTTTTGGTGGATTATTTCTCTGTTGTTACAATGCTAATGGTCATTGTATTTTACATGGTTGGAAAGCCTGTTTATTTACCTTCACAAGGATGTCCAACTTGTAAGGATCCTGCATTTGTGGGATGAGCAGCACAGCTGATTATGTGGGTAGCGCCCAAGAAAAATTTGCCAAAATGCTCTGCCAAATGTAAACAGTGTATTCTCATAATGCTACCAGGAAGCCTGCAATGACTGCCCTTCACCGTCAGGCCCGTTTGCGCTGGTGTCAACAACACAGACAATGGAACCTGAACATGTGGGGGAATGTCATGTTCAGTGATGAGTCCAGGTCCTGCCTGCGAAAGTTGGATGGCAGGGTCTAAGTATGGAGACGACGCGGAGAACGCTATGCTGATTGTTGCACCGATGGAGTAACAGCTTTTGGTGGGGGCAGTGTCATGGTGTGGGGCGGC
Organism: Sebastes umbrosus; assembly: GCF_015220745.1. Lineage (NCBI taxonomy): Eukaryota > Metazoa > Chordata > Actinopteri > Perciformes > Sebastidae > Sebastes > Sebastes umbrosus. The sequence goes on from NC_051271.1 coordinate 40,183,315, forward strand.
ATCTCCCTCACTGGCAAAACAAGACTTGTCATCATTGAAGGCCATCTCAATGCAGTGAGATATCGGGATGAGATTCTGCAGCCAGTGGCGATCCCATATCTCCACAATCTGCGACCTAACTTCATCCTCCAAGAAACAACGCTCACCCCCACAGAGCCAGGGTTATCACAGACTACCTCCACAATGTGGGAGTAGAGAGAATGTTTATTAAAGGCAAGCTAGAGAGGTGCAGAAATATAAAGTAACAAACCAGCTATGGTATGCTGATGCAGTTAAAAAAGTGAGGGAAAATAAACTAGCCAGAGCCAGTGTTACAACACACGTGAACAATAGTGCAAGAGAGTCTGAGAGTAGATGTTATGAGTAGTTCCCAAAAACGTGGACTCAAATGCAGCACACAAAACGAGAGTTTTAAAGGTAGAACAAAAAGAATATTTATTCCAAAAAGGTTCCAAATTAATCCAATGAGCAGAGTGCAGGAGTGAGCAGGCAGGTGGGGAGCAGCCACAGCTGGCAGGTGACAGACCTGAGCACAGAGCAAGAAAAACACGAGTTAAGTCCAAACAATTCCAACAAGAGAGCAACATCAAAAACAAGAGCAAAAATACTCGGGAGCCTGATTAAGTTCAATACCACTGAGGGCGACGGAACGATCTGGCGACGAGTAGCAGGAAAACCGGGGTATATATACTGCAGGTGATGATGATTGGTGGCAGCTGCTCCAGCCGAGCCCGCCCAGAGGAGGAGGAGGAGGAGGAAGGCCACACCTCCCGACACACTGACAAACTAGACAAACCAGGGGAAAACACACAAGAGACAAAAGGACAGGGAAACATAGGAAACAAAAGGAACTCCTAGACTAACAGTAGTGAACATGACAGTAGATGAGTATTACAGGTTCCGGCTCCCACAAGTCAGAGCCAAACAGAAGCAAATCAATATATATATAAGGAGATTAGTGAGGATACACTGATTGTGGATAAAATCAACTTTATTGCTTTCATCTGTAAGACTGTGAATTTGGCAATACAACAACAGGAAAAAGTGATAGAATCAAGACAACTGTAGAGGCAGCTATAGAGATGTTGGGGATTAAAGAAGTTACGGCTGAACTGATTCATGAAATGTTGAATCCTTCTAATGTTGATGGACTGTCTCAAGGTGATTAGCTTCCTCATGGTATTTCATATCCTTCAATAGAATGCCAGAAGTTTAATTGCTAATGGACAAGAGCTCAAGAAGGTTGTAGCTGATCTAGAAGTTATACCTGATGTTATTTGTATACAAGAAACCTGGTTAAGACCACACTTGGACTTTATCATGCAGGTTACAGCTCTGTTAGATGTGACAGAACTGGAAAACAAGGTGGAGGACATTCATTAAGGATACATTTGCATATAAAAGAGTAAATGTCCCAATTGAGTATGAATGTATAATGATAAAAATATGTAGTCCCAGAGGAGATATCAAATTAGCCAATTTTTACAATCCTCGCAAGAAGTTGTCAATGCAAATATTCCATGAGCTCTCAGAAAGTGTTGATAGAAGGGAAATATGGTGTGGAGACTTTAATGCTCACAATACTCTATGGGGCGTGATCATACAGACGCAAAGGGAGAAGTATTTGAAGAACTAATCGAGGAGAGATCACTTGCTTGTCTTAATGATGGAAGAGGTACCAGGGTGGATGATACAAGAAATTCAGTTTCATGTTTAGATCTTACTCTGGTCTCTGGAAATTTGAGTAATTTATGTGAATGGAAGGTCAAGAATGATACTAACATAGGGAGCGATCACTTTCCGATATTATGCTCTAAGAATTTTGATGTGTGTACAGGAAGGTTATGCATTAGAAAGATGGTGTTTTCATAAAGCTGAAAAATTTAGAGAATGTTGTATTGAGTCTGCTAGAAGAATATGGATGGAGGGTGATGTAGAAAGCTGTGCAGTAGCAGTGACGTCCATGATTAGTAGTGCTGCATCAACATGTATTCCTAAGAGCACAGTGAATGGGGGAAAAAAATGGTTCCATGGTGGAACGATTAATGTGAAAATGCTATAAAAGAAAGAAATCATGCATTCAGAATTTTAAGAAATCATTTGAGTCAAGATAATGTGATGAATTATCAAAGGAAGAGAGCTATGGCACGGAAAATAATGAAGTCATCTAAGAAGAATGCATGGAGGCAATTCTGCTTCTCTATCGGCAGAGAAATAAAATTGGGTGACAGTTGGTCAGATTAAAAAGATGAGTGGGAAAAGAAAATCTGTTAAGATCTCAGCGCTGATAGATGGAGAATTTGTGGCAATTACAAATAAAGGGAAAGCTGACCTACTGGGTAGGAAGTTTGCAAGTGTTCAGAGTGGAAGTCACTTAGATGAAATACATAAACAACGTAAAAAATGACATTTTAATAGCAAATACTGACGGACAGTAATGGATCGTCACTTGACATGGACTTTACATTACATGAGTTGGAAATGGCTTTAGAAGGGATGTGGATATACGGCTCCAGGACAAGATCGACTATGCTATGCTATGTTTAGACAATTACCAGATGAAGCCTTGAAAATTATATTTAACCTGTACAATAAGATATGGAGAAAATGTATAATGCCTAGACCTTGGAAAAATGCTCTGGTGCTACCGTTTGGTAAGCCTGGTAAAGACCCAGCTAATGCAGGAAACTACAGGCCTATGGAGTTAACATAGTACTTGTTCCAATGGATGGAAAAGATGATTGTTCGTAGATTATCATACTTAGAACAAAGAGGATTGCTAAGCACATGTCAAAGTGGATTTCGTAAAGGAAGATCTACGGTAGATGCTCTGGTGAAAGTTGAAAGTTAGTAATGAGGCAGAAAAAGACGTTAGTATGAAAGAGATCATGGCTATTGTGTATTTTGATATTGAGAAAGCTTCTGACTCAATGTGGAGAGAAGGACTACTGATTAAAATGCATAAAATGGGTATTGGTGGAAGGTTGTACAACTGGGTTTTAGACTTCCTGTCTAGTCGGGTATTCCGTGTCAAAGTTGGAGATGCTGCTTCAGATGATTTTGATATTGTAAATGGTATTCCTCAAGGCAGTGCTATTAGCCCTATTCTGTTTAACATTATGATAAATGATATTTTTATGAATGTTGGTAGAGATATTGGGTCAGCGCTTTATGCAAATGACGGGGCGATATGGAAAAGAGGGATAAACATTAGACATGTGACTAATAGCATTCAGAGTGCTATAGTTAAGGTTGAAAGATGGTCATATGATTTGGGGTTTAAGATGTCAGTTGCAGAGTCATGCTACATGTTGTTTACCAGGAAGAGAAGGCTAGATAATGTACAGCTGAAACTGTATGGTCAAAGTATGGACAGGGTAACAGAGTTTAAATATTTAGGATTATGGTTTGATGAGTAATGTATATGGAGGAATCATGTTTCACAGGTTGAAACTAAATGTAAAAAGTACTGAATGTCATGAGATCAGTGTCTGGTTATGAATGGGGAGCAGATAAACAATCACTACTGGATATTTACAGGTATTGTATTGATTATGGGTGTATGGTTTATGGAGCAGCAGCCAAAAGTGTTTTGGAAAAACTCGACAAAATTCAGTTCAGAGCTTTAAGACTCGGTATTGGTGCAGTTAAAACAACTCCTACTAATGCACTACTGGTGGAAGCTGATGAATTGCCATTATATTTAAGGCGTTCAAGTTGTCACTGGCATATTGGGTTAAGTTAAAGGGATCTGGAGAGGAGAAACCTACAACAAAGGTGCTGTGTGATTGATGGGAATACTCACAACAACAAAAAGGTAAAGGATTTGGTTGGAATATTAATACAATAGCAGAAGAATATGGTTTAAATAGGTTAGATTATGGGCCAAATACTGTGTGGGGTAGTGTTCCTCCATGGATATTTCCTGTGCCAAATGTGGACTTGCAACTTGTAGAGCAGAAGAGAGAATGGAGTAAAAGGAATGTGGATAATATTGGATATTTGGTTCAAGACTATGTGAAGAGGAATTATTGTAATTATATGACAATATTTACTGATGGATCTAAAGATCCAGGGAGTGGACATGTAGGAACAGGAGTATACATACCTGATTTGATGTACAGTAGTTATATGCAAAAGAATTAATGATAGATTATCTGTATTTACAGCAGAAATAGTTGCTATAATTTTAGGATTGCAATGGATAGAAGAGGTAAGGCCTGAGAGAGTTGTCATTTGTTCAGACTCTCCTGCAGCTCTTAATAGTGTGAGCTCAAAAGAAACAAGAAGAGATGATTTATTGATGGAAATATTTATGATTATGCTAAGAATACAAAGAGTTGGAATTAATGTACATTTTTGTTGGGTTCCTGCTCATGCTGGTGTGGAAGGTAATGAGAGGGTAGACAAGACTGCAAAGAGAGCATTGAAATTAAATGATGATGAAATAATGAAAGTTTCTTTTCGAAAAGGTGAGGCCAAATCATTAATAAGAAAGGCAGTGAGGGTGGTGTGGCAGAAGAAGTGGGACACAGATACTAAAGGGAGACACTATTACAGTATACAGAAATCACTTAAGGTGAAGGATTTCAAAGGGAAGTGCAGAAGAGAGGAAGTGCTTTTTTCAAGATTAAGATTGGGACACAGGCTACTGGACTAAAATCAGCTCTTTATCTAATGGCAAAGTGTGTATCAGATAATGTGATGTTTGTAATGTTCCTGAAAATGTTGAGCATGTTATTATGAGGTACCGTAAATATAATTCAGAGAGGAACATCTTGCGTGATAAGATATATGAGCTAGAGCGGGGATGGAACTTGGAAGGGATTTTAGGGATGCGTGAGATAATGAGGGAATGTTGCAAGGCTCTCTTTATTTTTCATAAAAATACAGGATTCGATCGTAAGATATAGTTGTTGTTGTTGTTTTTATTATTATTATTATTGTTATTTTGAGTCTTGCCTTAAACATCATGTAACCTGAAGTATCTAAAGCCCTGATATTACACACTACAGTAGGAACAGTAGGTGGCGGTATGCACATATACTCGTTGGTTTGCGATCCGCCATTAATCAGAGAAGAAGAAGAAGAACCGAGAGAAGAAGAAGAAGAAGAAGTAGTATGTTTGTGATCGGAGCCTGTGACCAGAGGGGTAGACGGTGCTTTAGCTAAGTCTTCCTTCACTTGCTCAACACTTAAACCCGTCGAGTTTCCACTACAGCTGTAATAGCTCCTGATCCTGCGAGGGGAGTTGAACGGTATTAACAGAAGGACGGAGCCGCCGGAGAGCCACCGAGCCACCGCCTGTAGGGACCATGTCCAGCCGCCTGGCCTTCCAGACCCAGATGGCCTCCATCATGGAGGTCCTTGCTAACGCAGCAGTGGCGGAGATCTGTAAGCTGGTGGACGACGACTATGCGGTGGTGAGTTTACAGATGTCTCAGTGCCAGAGAGAGAACAAAGCCCTGAAGAGGAAGCTGCATCTGCTGGAGCTGAAGATGGCCCGAGGCAACGCCGAGAGGAGGCTGCGGGAGAGCGCCATGAACAGCAGCCGAGCGAGGGGGCAGATCCACGGGAGCGACAGGCTGCGGGAGTCCTCGCCTTCCACCGGTAAGACGACCACAATACTAATGCATCACTGCATCATCAAACCCACTCTTTAACACTGAATGTATTGTCTGTTTCCGGCCTGTTAGGGTCTAAAGGTTGATTCTGCCAGGATGAACACACACATCCTGCTAACTGCAGAGGCAACACACTGATCACCTTTTAGTACCAACATGTATTTAGGTGCAAGACGCGTTAAACCAGCTGTTATAGTTTAATCAAAGTCACTGTAGGCTCCGTCACAATGAACTGACTCCGGCTGTGATCTCCAGTACCCTGACTACCATACTACCATACTATTTAGTATGCTCCATTACATAGGCTAGCATGGCAAATGCAGTATGCCAAAAATACCAGGATGGCCTTCTAGATCCATTCGCATTTTGCGGTTTATAAGCCCGGTTAGGAAGGATCCTGACGGAGTGAGATGACCCTCTCAGTACCTCAGTAGCAGCCATGATAAGAGCTGTTAGAATCCTCTAAATGCTGAGGAAAGGAGCTTCAATGCTTCCTTTACACTGGAGCATCCTTTACCAAAGGAAAGGAGAGAATAACATCCCACAATTCCTTGCGGCCGCAGCATTTGAAGAGACGCACCATTCTGCCGTTCATAATAACAAACGATATGCTGATCTTGCATATTATTTTCATACACTCATATACTTATTGGGATTCATGTTTAATAAAGGTGGACATTGACAACCATTTCGTTTCACTTTATTTTTAATTAATTATTTATTTTGAACATGTAACAAATACCTCAGTAAAACACAAAACAAGAATAACTAATAAAATTAACAGTAAACAATCTGGATTAACTAATAATAATTCATAATAATTCATTAACTAATAATCAACATAAATAAATATTACATGTCCAAAGAGAAGTTGGAAGAAGTATATGGTCCTACACCTTCTCCATAACTCCAACAATTAACTCAATATCTATCATATATTGCTTTGTTCATTGGTAATGAAGTGATATTTATCACCGGTTGTCCTCGTTAGGTCAGATGATCTTTATTATCTGTTGATAGAGTGTTCCAGCAGCAGGAGGATCTGTGGTATCTCTCTTTCACACACAGCGGATGAAGCAGTCTGTCACTGAAAGACCTATTTAACAACACACGGGGAGAGCAGCGCCTTTTGTAGTCCACCTTCAGAACATTGTAGTTTCACCACGGCAGACTGACGTCACTAACATCTGCCGCCGTCGCATCATAATGACGGAGTCTAGTTAAAGAGCAGTTGGATTCTCTGAACAACGCGGTTGTCTTTTCCTAAGTCCTTCTGAATTCTCCTTCTCATCTTTCCTTGACCTCATGACGTTTTCCATCGAGGTCAAGGAAAAGTGGTTAGGAGAAGTGGTTAGGACGTTAGGACGTAATCTTTTGACTTCTCGAAAGCAACCAAGCTTTTCTGGCTTTTCTGACCCACAATCCTCTGTGCAGCTGTCCAGCGGATATATGAGCAAGAGGGTCAAAGTTGAAGGAGCAATGTTATGAAGAAGTAGTATGTCCCAGTTGTATGCATACTGCATGCAACAGTAGGTAGGCTACTTTAGGCTGCAGTCTGTATGAAAAGTAAAAAGAAGAAGTATGCGATTTGGAATGTATCCTGGGTCTTTCAGCTGGTTCAGGAAGATGACATGAGAGGAGGCAGCAGTCAGTAGCTTTAGCTTCTGGTTAACAGACATCAGAGGCTGTGTCATAAGTATATTCCCATATACTGATATATTCCTATCTGTACTATTCAGCTAACTGACCTCTCACTTCAGATTTGACCAAACTGTGGCTTGTAAACACCTCACTGGACACTGCCAGGTTAAGAAATAGTTTCAGTGCATATTTTAATAAATGTATGATAATAACTCTCTGATGCTACATTAAGGCTACAGAATTGACATTGGAGTTTTATTTGATTCAATACTTGGAGCCGATGTAGTACCTTTAGTGCTCCACCCTAGTGACTGCACACACTCCAATGATTCACTACATTAGGATCAACAATGGCATTTGTCAAGAATATTTTCATAATGCATAACATGCTACCCCCAGTCCATCTTTTAAGACATTTGTCATCATATAAAGGCCATACAAATTCAAAATGACATTAGAAAATCAAAAACAAATGTTGTTGGCTCACAACATGTATGCAGAGCTCCAGACTAGGGATGTGCATTCTAAGCAAAAACATTATTCAAAAATCACTGTGAATTAATCGATTACCTTTTGAAAATCACCGCTTTTTTCTGATTAGATTCAGGTGGTCAAGTGTCAAGGTCACTGACCTCACAAAACACGTTTTTTGCCCCTTAGCAGAGAAACACCCCCAAAACATAATGTTTCCACCTCCATGCTTGACGGTGGGGATGGTGTTCTTGGGGTTATAGTCGGCATTTCTCTTCCTCCAAACACGGCGAGTCGAGTTGATGCCAAAGAGCTCGATTTTGGTATCATCTGACCATATCACCTTCTCCCAAGCCTTCTCTGAATCATTCAGGTGTTCATTGGCAAACAGACGGGCCTGTACATGTGCCTTCTTGAGCAGGGGGACCTTGCGGGCGCTGCAGGATTTTAATCCATTACGGCGTAGTGTGTTACCAATGGTTTTCTTGGTGATTGTGGTCCCAGCTGTCTTGAGATCATTAAGAAGTTCCTCCCGTGTAGTTCTGGGCTGATCCCTCACCTTTCTCATGATCATTGATACCCCACGAGACGAGATCTTGCATGGAGCCCCAGACCGAGGGCGATTGATGGTCATTTTGTGTTTCTTCCATTTCCGAATAATGGCACCAACAGTTGTCTCCTTCTCACCAAGCTGCTTGCCGATGGTCTTGTAGCCCATTCCAGTCTTGTGCAGGTCTACAATCTTGTCCCTGATGTCCTTAGAGAGCTCTTTGGTCTTGCCCATGGTGGAGAGGTTGGAATCTGACAGGTGTCTTTTATACAGGTAATGAGTTGAGACAGGTGTCTTTTATACAGGTCACGAGTTGAGACAGGTGTCTTTTATACAGGTAATGAGTTGAGACAGGTGTCTTTTATACAGGTAATGAGTTGAGACAGGTGTCTTTTATACAGGTAATGAGTTGAGACAGGTGTATTTTATACAGGTCACGAGTTGAGACAGGTGTCTTTTATACAGGTAATGAGTTGAGACAGGTGTCTTTTATACAGGTAATGAGTTGAGACAGGTGTCTTTTTATACAGGTAATGAGTTGAGACAGGTGTATTTTATACAGGTCACGAGTTGAGACAGGTGTATTTTATACAGGTAATGAGTTGAGACAGGTGTCTTTTATACAGGTAATGAGTTGAGACAGGTGTATTTTATACAGGTCACGAGTTGAGACAGGTGTCTTTTATACAGGTAATGAGTTGAGACAGGTGTCTTTTATACAGGTAATGAGTTGAGACAGGTGTATTTTATACAGGTAATGAGTTGAGACAGGTGTATTTTATACAGGTCACGAGTTGAGACAGGTGTATTTTATACAGGTCACGAGTTGAGACAGGTGTATTTTATACAGGTAATGAGTTGAGACAGGTGTATTTTATACAGGTCACGAGTTGAGACAGGTGTATTTTATACAGGTAATGAGTTGAGACAGGTGTATTTTATACAGGTCACGAGTTGAGACAGGTGTCTTTTATACAGGTAATGAGTTGAGACAGGTGTATTTTATACAGGTAATGAGTTGAGACAGGTGTATTTTATACAGGTCACGAGTTGAGACAAGTGTCTTTTATACAGGTCACGAGTTGAGACAGGTGTCTTTTATACAGGTAATGAGTTGAGACAGGTGTCTTTTATACAGGTCACGAGTTGAGACAGGTATATTTTATACAGGTCACGAGTTGAGACAGGTGTATTTTATACAGGTAATGAGTTGAGACAGGTGTATTTTATACAGGTAATGAGTTGAGACAGGTGTATTTTATACAGGTCACGAGTTGAGACAGGTGTCTTTTATACAGGTAATGAGTTGAGACAGGTGTCTTTTACACAGGTCACGAGTTGAGATTCAGAGTATTTTCTTAAAGTGAGAGGACTAATCTAACCGGTCTGTGGGGGCCAGAATTCTTGCTGGTTGCTAGGGGATCAAATATTTATTTCCCACAATCAATCAAATGCAAATCAATTTATAACTTTTATATGATGTGATTTTCTGGATTTTTTTTTTTATATTCTGTCTCTCACTGTTAAAATAAACCTACCATTAAAATTATAGAGCGTTCTTTTCTTTGTCAGTGGGCAAACTTACAAAATCGGCAAGGGATCAAATACTTATTTCCTCCACTGTAAATTATATTTATAATGAAATTAAATAGACATTAAAAGGCAAACTCTATGTAGAAAGAAAGGGCTGACAGCAGCAGCAGAAACGCAGCAGACACGCAGCTGAAATGCAGCTGGTGTGAACGCCGGCACGTGTATCACACAGCAACCACGCGCTCCTGACGTTCCCAGTGTGGATGAGGCTTATGGCATATGCACACTTACTTTTCATGATTTTATTTCAGCTTTTAATACTCTCTAGCCTTATTTATTACTGGATAAACTGAAACAGATGAATGTAAATCCTTTTATTATCAAATGGTATTTTTCTTTTCTAACTGAGTCCAACATGTAAAGGTAAATAAAGCAATATCTGATCCTAAATCTATTAGCCCAGGTGCCCCCCAAGGGAATGTTATATAATATGATTTTATTGGGGACTAATACATTGTGACTTGATTATTTATTATCCAGTTTGATAACACCTGTTTTTTATTATTTGAAACTTAGCTAAAAGAACTACTGTCTCACAATCAACATGTGGATTTAAGCATGTATATGCATGAGTGTATGTACAGTCTGTTCTGTGTGTGTATGTGCATTGTGACTTTGGCAATTGTGTTGTGTGATGCAGCAGCTTGTAGCCCAAGTATATCTTACCTTACCTTACCTTATCTTATCAATTATAATAAATTATAATAGGTCTGCTGATTTGTCCCTCTCACTGCATGTATTAACAACTTCATTCTCTTATCATATTATGGAGAAGCCTAAATCGGTAGGGGACGGTAGGGACATGTCACTTCCAATATCTGCTGAATTGTCCCTAGCCATGATTTTGATCAAAAAAGCTGCTCTAATACAGACGTAAATTAGTGAGAGAATAAGATAAACCATAAAGGTGGAATTCTAGTTTTTCAGTTACGACAGACGGCAAATGTTTGAGTCTAGAAAAAATAATAATCTGAGTATTAGAGAATTAAGTTATAATATTACGAGACCAGCAGCTCTGTGTCTGTGTCTTTGCATCCCCCTCACTTATAGACACCTTTGCTCTGTTTGAGACTGTCTCCAGACTCCAGGATGCTTCCCACTGAAAACTGAGGAACATTGTTTGGACAATAAGACACACAGTTAGTTTCAGTTCTCCACCCCTGAAGAAGTGCAGCTGTCTCATCCAAAGACCAGAGTCCCAGATGGGGTTATGTGTTTGTCAGATGGTCGGAATAATATAATGCAGAGCAGACTATAGGGAAGGTGGATTTTTTTCTTTATTCTCGTAATATTACAACTTTTTCCTCAAAATATCACAACTTTATTCTCGACTTCTCAGAGAGCACAGATATGTGGGACATGTTTTGAATGTGCAGAAAGTTTTGAACATAAGCAGAAATCTTGCTGAAACATTTATGAGCTATTAAAGTTCTGTGGTATATAAATTAGTTTAAATGCCTTGATGTATCATTGAGGTGAATAGGTGCCACATGTAGGGCTGACCCAAATGTTTCGACCTTTACCATGGTAATTGACCTCCAAATTAGTATTCGAATGCTTCGTCCCAAAATAACCCATGAAATAAGGAGTAATCCCACAACATTATCCATTATTCATATTCAGCATTAATTGTTTTTCTCAGATGGATATCGATGTTAGTACAGTAGTGCGGCAGCGCCACTAAAACGGGGGAGATGAAGACAGACTGAGAGAAGAACTTGTCAGCCTGCTGCGCTGCGCCTTGCAGTGAAGCTTTGAATACCTTCGAACATTTCTCACCGAAGCTTCAAAGCCCAAAAAATGGTATTTGGGACAGCCCTAGCCACGTACACATTTAAAGAGGTCACTTCCCCAAATAAAAGACACAAAAGAGGAGGGAAGAGTAAATTATGCCTACATGGGTGTTGACTCATTAATTGATAAATGACTCAACATTAAAAGTACGTACATTTCCTCATTTGTACGTACATCAACATTTAGTGCGTATCCTACGCACTGTTTTATAAAACAGTGCTAAGGTAGAGCTGTGTGTCGTCGGCGTAGGAGTGGAAATTGAGACCATGGTGGCATATAGATGGTGAATAGGAGGGGTACAAGCACAGAACCTTGAGGCACGCCTTGGTTGACTGGGGCTGGGGAGGAACTGGAGTCACTGAAGGAGATGAACTGTTTTCTGTTGTAGTGTTATGTTTGAAACCAGGAGAGAGCTGTCCCGGTGAGTCCTAGGTGGTCCGATAGGCGGTTCAGGAGGATGGAGTGGCAGACTGGGTCAAAAGCTGCAGAGACGTCAAGGAGGATGAGGATGGAGATGTGGCCGGAATCAGCTGCGATGAGGAGGTCGTTGGTGATTTTGATCAGGGCAGTCTCAGTGCTGTGGTGAGGTCTGAATCCAGATTGTAGGGGTTCATAGAGCTCATGGTTGGACATATGCTGATGGAGTTGGGCGGCAACTGCTCTCTCCAGGATTTTACTGAGGAAAGGAAGGTTGGAAATCGTCCGGTTGCGGTTTAGGTCCTCCGGGTCCAAACCTGGCTTCTTTAAGGTGGGGGTGACGGAGACCGTTTTGAAGCTGGAGGGGACTGTGCCAGATTCCAAGGAGGAGTTGATGCTGTTAACCATGGTAGGGCACAGGGCAGCAGACATGCCTTAATCAGGGCTGAGAGCATGGGGTCCAGGGAGTAGGAGAAGGCCTTAGCCTTAGTTTAGCCACTTGAGGGGCATCCACAGGAACGAAGGAGGATAGACAGGGCTGAGGCAGGCGTGCGGTGGAGGGAGCAGTGACCTTTGGCGCAGGTGCATGTCGAGAGGTGGGGGGAGGCGCCAGAAGCTGCTGGTAGATGGAGTCAACTATGGCCTGGAAGAAATCCAGGAACTTGATGTAGCGGTCAGAGGCACCTGGGGGGTGGTGGGGGTCAATGGGGCAGAGCAGGTGGTTGATAGCATTCTGGGGTGGTTTTGCTGGTTACTGATGAGAGTGGAGTAGTATTGTGACTTGGTTTATGAGAGAGCTTCCTTGTAGGATCTGACGTGGTCTTTATAGGCCTCCAGGTGGACGGTGAGGCCACTGTAGAGCCTCTCAAGTCGACGACCGGAGGCCATCATGGAGCGGAGTTCAGAGGTGAACCAAGGAGCAGAATGTGTGAAGGAGGCAGTCAGGGTTTTGAGGTGGCAAGAGAGTCCAGGCTGAGGGAAAGAGCAGTGTTGTAGTGGGCTACCAGGCCATCAACCGTGGCCAGATGGGTACCTAACAAGTTTGATAGGGCTGGTGTGCTCACTGCCTTGATTTTCCTGAACGTGGGCAGAGGGACAGGAATAGTGAAAAGGACTGAATGATGGTCAGAGATGGCTAGGTCCAGGTAGGGCTGGGCGATATGGCCAAAATCTTCTATCACGATATAGGTCATTTCATATCTCGATATCAATATATATCACGGTATATGTTTTCTGGTAATTCTATATGAAATACCTACATGGTAAAGCCTATTTTTGTTTCCTCCTGTGTGAATTAAATATTTGACAAATGAAAAGTACGGAGTATTTTCTCATTTTATTAAGAACTCTGGTGCAAAATGAACATAACAGTTTCAAGTGAAATTAGAGAAAAAATGAATAAATATAGGCCTAGTCACAGACATTGTCCCATAATTTATAGATAGAAATCTTGGTCTGAATCAACTGCATGTAAGATGTACACCCATCAGCCATAACATTCAGACCACTGACAGGTGAGGTGAATAACATTGACTATCTGGTTACCATGGCACCTGGCAGTGGGGGGGGATATATTAGACAGCAAGGGAACATTTTGAACTTTGTGTTGGAAGTAGGGATGTTCATAATTAACCGTTTAACCGTTAACCAACATTAAGCATTTTAACCGATTAACGCTATCGGTTAGAACGGTTAACAGCCCACCTTAAGAGGCAGAGCCGGAGTTGCAGGATACAGGAAGTCAGGTCTGGTCTCTCCGGCTCTCTTGAGCGGAGCGGAGGAGTTGTAGTTTGATAGCATTTATTCACCGACAAATAAACTGTACACACACTGCTACACCTACGTTCACAGCTAGAACGCCACCAACAACCTCACACTCACCACCAACACACACACATGGATACTTGTTAAAGTTACGTTGCGCTGACAGACTGCATGTGTGGCGGCGGCGGCGGCGGCAAGCACGAAGCCTCCGGCAATGCTAGAGCTGCTAACGTAGCACAAGTACACACACTGTTTATCAGATAATCGCTTTTGTTAATCCGGGCAGACACACAGCTGACAACCTGCTAAACTAAACTAAATGTGTGGTGGAGACTTTTACTGGGAAAGTGGCTGCATGTCTGCGACACTACACGCAGCATCGAAGCTGCTAAGTTAACGCTTACGGACGATGAACTGGGGACTCAGTTGTCTGTTGTGCTCATACACTGCAGGTGGCGCGAGGCACAAATCTTGTTGGTTAACGGTTAATAATCGGTTAACGAGGGTCAGTTATCAGTTAAGAAAATTTTTCAAAATGAGCATCCCTAGTCGGAAGCAGAAAAAATGGGCCAGCGTAAGGATGTGAGCGACTTTGACGAGGGCCAAATAGTGCTGGCTAGACGACTGGGTCAGAGCATCTCCAGAACTGCAGCTCTTGTGGGATGTTCCCGGTCTGCAGTGGTCAGGACCTACCAAAAGTGGTCCAAGGAAGGAAAACCGGCGACAGGCTCAGACCCGAGGCTCATTGATGCATGTGGAGAGCGAAGGTTGGCCCGTGTTGTCTGATCCAATAGAAGAGCTACTGGAGCTCAAACTGCTGAACAAGTTAATGAAGGTTCTGATAGGAAGGTGTCAGAACACACAGTGAGGAGCAGTTTGTTGCATATGGGGCTGCGTAGCCGCAGACCGGTCAGGGTGCCCACGCTGTCCTAATGTTATGGCTGATCGGTGTATATAATCTATTAGGGATGCTAATTTTGAAAAATGTTCTTAACCGATACCCGACCTTCGTTAACCGATTATTAACCGCTAACCGACAAGATTTGTGCCTCGCATGCAGCGGTGTACCAGCTGCAGTGTATGAGCACAACAGACAGTCTCCAGTTCACCTGTACGGGAGCGTATGCTGCGTTCGCTGTCTCCAGTCTGGGAGCGTTAATTTAGCAGGCAGACACTTTCCGTAAAAGTCTCCACCGCACATTTAGTTCAGTTTAGCAGGTTGTCAGCTGTATGTCTGTCCGGCATAACGACACTCTGTCTGTCCGGATTAACGATAGCGATTGGCCTATAAAACAGTGTGTGTGTTTGTGCTCCGTTAGTAGCTGCTAGCGTTGCCAGTGGCTCCGTGCCTGCTGTAGCCACACACACATACGCTCTGTCAGCGGGGCGTAACTTCAGCGAGTTTCTGACAGACCAAGTGTGCGTGTGTGTGCGTGCGTGTGTGTGTGGAGGTGTTGAATGTGGGTTTTGTTGGGGGCGTTCTAGCAAGTTTCTGACCGACTGTGTTGTTGGTGGCGTTCTAGCTGTGATTGAGGTGTAG
This sequence comes from Sebastes umbrosus, assembly GCF_015220745.1. Lineage (NCBI taxonomy): Eukaryota > Metazoa > Chordata > Actinopteri > Perciformes > Sebastidae > Sebastes > Sebastes umbrosus. The sequence goes on from NC_051271.1 coordinate 40,198,709, forward strand.
CAGACAGTGTGTGTACAGTTTATTTGTCGGTGAATAATGCTACGAGGCTACAACTCCTCTACTCAAGTGAGCTATAGACGGGAGCCAACTTCCTGTATCTGTAACGCCGGCTCCACCTCTTAAGGTGGACCAGCTTTTCTCCTCTAAGTGACGAGTTTTTCTCAGCTTTTTAATGAATTATTAGCATTTCTTTTAACCGATAGCGTTAATCGTTTAAATTGCTTAATGTCGGTTAACGGTTAATTATTAACATCCCTATAGCCTACATAACCTCAGTGATTCTTATATCATTGGTTAAAATAACAGAGGTTAGCTGTAGACAGTAACTCTTTGTACTAGTTTTGCACCTGCTTTGTTTACATTCGGTGTCATTGCAATGTATTAGTAGTAGTAGTAGTAGTAGTAGTAGTAGCAGTAATAATAATAGTAGTAGTAGTAGTAGCAGTAATAATAGTAGTAGTAGTAGTAGTAGTAGCAGTAATAATAATAGTAGTAGTAGTAGTAGTAGTAGCAGTAATAATAGTAGTAGTAGTAGTAGTAGTAGTAGTAGTAGTAGCAGTAATAATAATAGTAGTAGTAGCAGTAATAATAATAGTAGTAGTAGTAGTAGCAGTAATAATAGTAGTGTAGTAGTAGTAGTAGTAGCAGTAATAATAGTAGTAGTAGTAGTAGTAGTAGTAGCAGTAATAATAATAGTAGTAGTAGTAGCAGTAATAATAATAGTAGTAGTAGTAGTAGCAGTAATAATAGTAGTAGTAGTAGTAGTAGTAATAATGATGTAGTGTGACGCTGGGGCCACACAGCGCGCTTCAGGCTCGCCTGACGGCAGCGTCACGTCGTGGCCGCGTCATGCCCACCTAGGGTGTTCACACTAGACGCGAGTTACCCACGTCTCGGGAGCGTCTCGGAGCTACCTGTCAGCTGTGTTTTTGCTGTTGCTGACAGCCCTTTCTTTCTACATAGAGTTTGCCTTTTAATGGCCATTTAACTTCATAATAAATGTGATTTATATTTATTTAAGACAAAAAAGGGTAAGAACTGTGTGGTAATTTGTAAATATTATTAAAAACAAGCAAATAAATTCATACATAAATATTAATATATAGCCCATATAAATCCCTCTTTTCTGTCAGTGAAGAGGGATTTATATATATATATATAAATCCCTCTTCACTGACAGTGAGGAGGGATTTCTATGGGCTATATATATATATGTATATATATATATATATATAAATCCCTCTTCATTGACAGTGAAGAGGGATTTCTGTGGGCTATATATTAATACAAAAAATAAATAAATACATTAGTAGTAAGAGAGAGCCTACAGCAATCCCTCTTCACTTTGACTGGCACAGTTTTAAACAACATTTCCAGGGGGTTTCGGGTTCCTGTTCTACAGCATTCCAGGTTGCGGCTTTTATCGAAAACGACTTAATTTACATCTGGGGCGGGACAGCAATTTACATTATAAATGCTGTTGTTCTGACATCTCAGGCAACTTGGAGCTTTTCACCACCTTGTTGCTGAACTGCGCCTTGATGGAGAAAAACACCTGAAGTATTTCAGAATGATAAATATAAGTAAAGTGTTTTTTTTTTTTATTATTATAAAACAAAGCAAAATAAACAGTTTCGTTATTTGTTAACCTTTAGAAAACGAAAATTATTATTAAATATCTTTAAAAAAATTAAATAACACCTCTAAAAGAAAGAACAATAAAGTTACGTGGTGTTGAGAGAGAGAGAGAGAGAGAGAGAGAGAGAGAGAGAGAGAGAGAGAGAGGAGAGAGAGAGAGAGAGAGAGAGAGAGAGAGAGAGAGAGAGAGAGAGAGAGAGAGAGAGAGAGAGAGAGAGAGAGAGAGAGAGAGAGAGAGAGAGAGAGAGAGATGTATATATATATATGTATATATATGTATATATATATATATATGTATATATATGTATATGTATATATATATGTATATATATATATATATGTATATATATGTATATGTATATATATATGTATATATATATATATATATATATATATATATATATATATATAGCCCATAGAAATCCCTCCTCACTGTCAGTGAAGAGGGATTTATATATATATCCCTCTTCACTGACAGAAAAGAGGGATTTATATGGGCTATATATTAATATTTATGTATGAATTTATTTGCTTGTTTTTAATAATATTTACAAATTACCACACAGTTCTTACCCTTTTTTGTCTTAAATAAATATAAATCACATTTATTATGAAGTTAAATGGCCATTAAAAGGCAAACTCTATGTAGAAAGAAAGGGCTGTCAGCAACAGCAAAAACACAGCTGACAGGTAGCTCCGAGACGCTCCCGAGACGTGGGTAACTCGTGTCTAGTGTGAACACCCTAGGTGGGCATGACGCGGCCACGACGTGACGCTGCCGTCAGGCGAGCCTGAAGCGCGCTGTGTGGCCCCAGCGTTAGCCGTAGTATGTAGTACAACAGAGATACTGTTCCTACATACGTGGCCAGAAACAAAACATTGTGTCAACGTATTTCTGTGTACAGTTTGTTGTCCGTTTAAGGTGAAGAAGAAAAAAAAGGCATGTCGTGCCGGTTAATGACAACGGATTGCCTGCACTCCAGATCTGCCTTTAGTCCGTGTCGGACTTTCTTACGAGCTCTTCTTGTTTTGGTTGGGCTGAGTCTGAGAACGTTTCCGTATGTTGTGCCCTCTCCTGCTCTGCTCTGCTCCGGCTCCCACATGCAAGGAACGTAGAGTGTCCAAATGACGTAAATATTGCAGTAACGCAGTTCGGCTGCTGGTTATTCGACGTCACAATAGAAACGATATAGGAAAAATATAAACGATAGGCATTTTCATATTGTTTGACGATATATATCATATCGCCCGGCCCTAGGTCCAGGCACTGCAGGTGGGAGGGAGCTGTGCTAGTGGAGCATACCAGGTCCAACGCGTGACCCTTTGGCGTGGGTGGGACCTTGGACATGCTGTAAGATGTTAAAACAGTCCAGTTGCAAATTTCCCCACTGCGGGACTAACAAGTCCACATAGAAAAATCAATTTTCATTTTGTTTTGATGATGTCGTCGATGAGAAGTGCTTTAGCGAGCGAGCATTTTGCAGCATGAATGTTGCCGAGTTGTGATCTGTAGATGCTGGGGCAGGGTCATCCTATAATCACATTTTATAATCTAGAATGTAAATATGTGTTATTCTAACTCTATGCTCTACATATGTACGATACACTAAGTTGTTACTGCTCTATAGGCTGCACATTTACTGTACTTTATATACTGGACCTACATTGAAATGCACTGTATATTCTATCTCATTACCATAGCTGTCTTGTTTTGGTTGTCTCTTGTTGAGTGAATGTTAACTTTTGCTTTGTATCCTTGAATTATTTTCATCCAAAAATCACAATAAACAAATGCTGTAAACAAAGGTCTGACAGATCTACAATATCAGCAGCTTCTAGAGCTGTTCTGGTCAATTTGTTAGCAACAGTTGATTGATTGTTAATGTAACATACTCATTAACATTCCTTAGCAACAATATGCTTGGGTTTATTTGGATACTTATGTAAAGACATCTGTGTTATGATGGTATGATGAGACAATACACATTCTGTTTTGTATTGTCCCATCTCTGCTTCCCCTTTAGTGACACTGTCAGTATTGACCAGTGAACTGTACACCGTCAGTACTGACCAGTGACATGTACACCGTCAGTACTGACCAGTGAAAGGTACTCCGTCAGTACTGACCAGTGAACTGTACACCGTCAGTACTGACCAGTGACATGTACACTGTCAGTGCTGACCAGTGACATGTACACCGTCAGTACTGACCAGTGAAAGGTACTCCGTCAGTACTGACCAGTGAAACGTACACTGTCAGTACTGACCAGTGAAAGGTACTCCGTCAGTACTGACCAGTGAAACGTACACTGTCAGTACTGACCAGTGAAAATGTACACTGTCAGTACTGACCAGTGAACTGTACACCGTCGGTACTGACCAGTGAAACGTACACCGTCAGTACTGACCAATGAACTGTACACCGTCGGTACTGACCAGTGAACTGTACACCGTCGGTACTGACCAGTGAAAGGTACACCGTCAGTACTGACCAGTGAAACGTACACTGTCAGTACTGACCAGTGAACTGTACACCGTCGGTACTGACCAGTGAACTGTACACCGTCGGTACTGACCAGTGAAACGTACACCGTCAGTACTGACCAGTGAACTGTACACTTAGTGTTTCTAAATAGACATTTTTCTTGTTTTTGTGTAGGTGGTGTTTTTGAGCGACGGATGGATGTGGCTCTGTGGTCTAGTAGAGCTGCTGTAGGGGTTGCAAGCAGTGAGCCGGTCCATTCTGACAGCATCCAGAGCAAGGTAAGCACTCCACAAGGGAGTCACGGTTACTGTGATTCGTGTAGACACGAGTGGATGTTGACAATCAGAGCTCTGGGAGCAGGTTGGCTTCTGAGCGATGCTACATAGAACCTTCCAGCTGGGGGTTGTGTTTGTACTGGGTGAACTCATCTACTAGAGCTGCATGAATATGAAACTGGTCTTTGCTGACAAAGTGACAAACCTACCTTGTTGTTCAGTCTCCAGACGTGGAGCTGGTGGAGCCAGAGGCAGTGCTGGTGAAGGAGGAGAAGGTGGAGGCACACATGTCACGAGTTGAAGAAACAGAGGAAGACGTGCCGCTTATAGGAGATGATGGTGAGTACAGACAAAATACTGTTGCATGTGTATAGAAGACTACCTTGTGTGTAAGGCTGAGTATTAAAAAGCAAAGCAATACTTTTCCAGTACTGACCTACTGAGTGTCTGTAACATGGAAAACTATACACTGAATCCTCAGTCAGATTCCTGTTTACTACTTCTTTCCTCATTTAAAAGAGCACTCCACTGATTTTACAGATGGTCAGTTTCAGGGTCTGAAATTAACTTTTTTCACTGCCTTTCACTCAGAAATTTTAGAAATCTCTGTGCTAAATGAAGGAATAACATTTTAGATCTGACTTCATGTATAGCTTCCAGGGGAGCCCTATGTTTCGGCGATGGGAAAAAAAACCTACATTGTATGTGTTTTCTTAGCTTACGTGCTTATTTTAAGCCAAACCATGACGTTTTCCCTAACCCTAACTAAGTAGTTTTGTTGCCTAAACATTAGTCAGTGGCTTTGTTGCCCCCCCCCGCTGGTAATGCAAGTTAATACAGGCGTGTAATATTCATATTTCTGCGAGTCAAAACGTGACACCGACACGCTATCCTCTGGTGGACAGGCGGGTCTATTACACCCTTTGGCGTGATATCGGGTTGGTCATTGTACATGTGCAAAGCATGTCGGAAAGCATTGAAGAGGAATCGATAAGGAACCGATTGGATTTGGCTGCGAGACTACAAATGTATAACAGAAGGACTGCGATACAAACTGCGGACGCTGGGTTTGGTGTTCTTAAATTTAGCCTATGGTGTCACACACACACACACACGCACACACGCAATACTTTTTGCCCTCCCCACTTGTGAAATGAATCCAACAATCAATAGTTGTCTTCATTTTGAATTGCCGGTATGTTTTAAGGTTGTGATGTCACTCGAGGAGGAGTACAGGGCGGGGTTTCACACATAAACACACAGACAGACCTGCTCAATGTTTGGCGCATCGGTGTGACTAATAAAAATAGAAGTCTCACATAACAAATGTTTGGTCTCACTCTGGAGCTCCGTCGCTGGATGCCCATTTCAAGAGATGTTTCTTTACAGTCAAATTATTGTACAGCTTTGACAATATTACACAGAAGTTTTGATTACCCTAAATTCTCAAACAGTGGCGGCGTCTTTATTTACCTCCACTGCAGAGAGAACTGGGCCTTTATTTAAAACAGGCTTATATTTGAGACCACTTTGCTGCTCTTTTGTGTCTTTTTAACAAAAAGAACACACCTGCCAGGAAGGTCAGGGAGGTCAGGGATTATGTCCTTTGAGCTGTTGGACGGCTTTTAATGTGAAACACCTGCAGGAAGTGTTGAGTTTCAAAGAAGGGTAAATTTACAGTGATGGATGAAATGGACTAAAAACAGTTAGTGAATGAAACCGTATGATCAGCAGTACTGTTGAATTAGTGCTCTGGAAATGTACATCATGATGAATTAACAATGTGAGCTATTAATGATGATTAATCAGTTAATCAATGAAAGAATTGACAGATTAATCAATAATCCAATTCTTGTTAGTTGCAGACCTAGTACCTCATCAGGCATGGATATTTTGTGTGTAAGAAATTGAGTCTGTATCAAGAGACTAAAGTATTAATGATTCTGTTTTTTTCTCCATTCTTTGCCCCACATCGTCTCTCGAAAGGAATGGTGGAGTGTGTCCCTCGTGGACCTGCAGGACGGAGACCCAGCCTTGAACTGCAGGACACCCAGTCCATTTCCAGTCAGTCCCGGTCCCAGTTCCAGAGCAGCAGGACGCGGTGCACCGGCAGCAGCAGCAGCAGCAGCAGCAGAGGAGTGGAGGTCAGTGACTCCTCTCCTCTCCTTAAATGTGAACTCAGTGCCTCTGTTGAGGGCAGAGACTCGCTGCAGGAAACAATAAACCCACACCAGTATATTGATGGCGGCAGCAATGATTCACAGTTTGATGTGTTAAGTGACAACAATAAAAGCACTAACGCGTTGGTTGAGGAGTTTTTTGACGAGCAGTCTGTGGTTGAAGTGGAAGGAAGAAGGCCATCTTGTTCATACTCGATGGCGGCGGCTGAGTTCCCATCAACCTCTTCCAGTATTAACGGCTGGATTCGGTACGGTCTCGGTTTCCCCCCCGTCCCAGTCCGTCAGTGACAGCAGCAAAGTGCACCAGCGAACCGGCACCAAGGAAAGACTGTTTGTTTGCAGCTATTGTGGCAAGGCTTTTAACCGTCCCAAGAAGGTGGAGATCCACCAACGCGTGCACACGGGGGAGAAGCCTTTCAGCTGCGCCACGTGTGGGAAGATGTTCTCCGAGGCTGGGAACCTGAGGAAACACCAGAGAGTTCACACCGGAGAGAAACCATACAGCTGTGGGATGTGTGGGAGGGGATTTGCCTGGATAAGAAACCTGAAAACACACCAGCAAAAAAGCCACCCTGAAATGTCTACTGAATTGGAGACCTGGGAACAGACCTGAACCGTCTTCTTACCGGAAGTCTACTGTAGGATTTAATAACCCAGCAAAGACTTGGTTGGCAGTAAAAAAGACTCTCTGCCCAACAGAATGAAAATAATTCAAAGGACCTTCTTAAGAACTTTCTAAAGAGATGTTTACATGTTTCACACAGACGTTAACAAGAAACATGTTTTAAATTTGACTTTGACCAACCAAATCTTGCTGAAGTGAAGCAGCTTTTGGACAAACAATTAGAACTTAGTTATGATGAATTTATCAGTCTTCTTAAAAATCCATACACAATGTCCTGGTGAAGGTTTCAGACGGAACAGTGGGGTCATATTTTTACTAGTTTATAGACCTGAAATGTGTAGTATCCTCTACCCAGGATGATACTTCTTAAAGGAGAAGTCTGTCACTATCAACACATGTCATGTGCAGACTCAAACCACCATTGTGTTAGTGTGTCACTCAGTACTTTCTGATTGATGTAAAAACATGTCACAAATGTATAGTTTGATGTTTTTTGGAAAAGGCTATGTAATTTCTCTACAACAGCTGGTCACTGTAGTTTTTATAGAATAAGTACTTTATTAAAATACTCTTTGGGACTGTTGTTATTTCATTACACACAAATGAAATACATGCACATGCACATGCACATGCTGTGGAGAGATGCCAGAGTGATGGGGCTGCCACATAGTCGGGTCCACATTCTGTAACGTGGTCTGTGCTGGACTGGAACTGGCTACCCTCTGGTTCCCAAGCCAAGACCCAACGGACTGAGCTACCCCCCCCAGGATGAAATGTGTCCTATCTTCAGCGGTGGATTCATCCACATGTGGTGCTCTAGTGAGCATTAGTGGCAGCAGGACGGTGTGTGTGGGATTGAGTCAGAATAAATGACAGTCTGTGTTCATCGTGATGAAGGAACATGTCGCCCAGTGCAACAGTGTGGCTCATTGAGTGTGACAATTACCATTTAAGTATGGTGTGGTATGCATCTGACCCACAAGGCCTCCACAACACCCTCTCTTCAGCTGTTCTATTAGAATGGTTCCTGCCACATGTTTAAACCCAGGCTGAGACGGTGCTGTTCAGCTTCAGGCACACATCTCTTAAAGGAGCAGTGTGTCACATTTTGTGTCATCAAGCAGATTGCAACCAACTTAACTGCCTCCGCTCACCCCTCCCTTTCCAAGCATGTTGGAGAACTACGGCGGCCTTCAGGTAGCATAAAAATATGAAAGGCTGTCTCTAGAGCCAGTGTTTGTCCCTTCTGGGCTACTGTAGAAACATGGCAGTGCAACATGGCGGACTCCGTGAACAAGGACAGTGAAAAGAGGAGCTGTCACGTGTCATATCTTTGGGGTACAACAAAATCTGGTCTGCACTCGCCGAAATTGAGCCAGTCGCAACGCCCGGCCGCAGCTCCAGTTACACTGCGCATGTGTTCTACCCCACACCCCGAGACCCGGCCAAGAGGACCCGCTCCCTATGGAGATATGAAGGACTCATTCTAAGCTAACAAAAACACAATGATTCCTAGTTTCAGGTGATTATACACTAATGAACACGTAGTTCATATTATATTATACAGTATATCATTTCATATTATATTCCATTTCTGCCAATGAATCCCCCTGAATCCTACACTCTGGACCTTGAAGCAAAGCTGCTGAGTTGCTGTCGAAGCTGGAACCAAATCACAAAAACGGAAATCAGTTTTTGGCTCAAAATGTTTTGTCGCATAAAGAAGGCCAGCACAGTTGCAAATTTAAACCCTAAAATAGGACAAGCATCACTCAGTAGGTGAGGGGGTGCACTGACTGACTGACTGGTCTGAACATGGTGGGACAATTGGTTCCACTTCCATTAAAGTAGGATAGGTTTAAAATGGGGTTTGTCCAGTGACATATGTTACACATTGTGTTGTTTCCATTGGCTATATAGTTGTAATAAATAAGAAGTATTGTGTTGGAATTCAGTCTTGGCCAGTATTCAGTTATTTACTGGGTCTGAAAGTGGTATCCATGTACTCCAGGTAAATGTTTGAGAGCATCGTCATTCTAAATGTAACACATTTCATGTGTTTTATAGTTGAAATATTTCACATTTTGTATGCAACTTGTCATTTATGGAATAAAATATGCTTCGTAAACCACTGAAAAGTCTTGTTTAAAAGCCCCCTTTTTTAAGAATGAAGTTGTCATGACTTTGAATCTCAGATGAATGTAATCAGATTTGCATTACTGCTATAAAAAAACATCAGTAATTCAGCAGAACAGAGTGGTCACAAAGTGAAGTATGTTCTAACTGAAACTCTGGTTTTAAGTTGATCTCAATGTACTTGTACACAGTTCAAGAACATTTTCAGGAAGCTAGAAATAAGGAAGAAATAGGCATATAGCTAAAAACAAGGGCAACAAAGACGTGTACAAATAAACTGCATTATCATACATATGTAGGTGAAAATAAAATATGTGTATAGTATATTTGTATATAAAACAACAATGACCAACAACACAAGGTCTTTTTGCAAGTCAGGTGTTTCTGTAAATTGTAAACAATACAAATAGTGCAAAGGAATAAACATTGAATGGATATACATGAAGTGGGTGGTTGTGTACAATATATGCATGTTTATATCTATATGCAGCGTGCAGGATTTATATTTGTCAGCAATAGATGATATATACATCTTAAAATATTTTAAACTGTAAATATATCATTTAAAAATTGTATGTATAAGTGATGTTAATGTTAAAAGCCCCTTTTTGTTCCTAAGTCATTGCTCCACTTGGTTTACAATAGTAAACTTGTTGCAACCTATTGTTAGACAACACAAGAAGGAAAATGAAATGACAAACATGACAATAGAAGGCAGGTTCAAATCAATTCACTGTGCACATTCTGTATCGGTTGCAATCCTTCGTGACATTTCCACTCTTTATTATGTGTACAGAAGGAGGAGGAGCCAGATGTGGTGCTGGTGAAGGTAGAGGAGGTAGAGGAGGTGGAGCCGTTGACGGGGGCGACGGGGGCTCAGAGCCAGACGGGCCTCAGCATACAAGAGGGTGAGTCCACCATCCACCTTTCATTTGAAATGACTGTTCACCAAGTACTGCCTCGCGTGTGAGCGATTGAAAGAGTGATCACCTGATGAGACTGCGTTTGTTACCTATCGAGCTGAGCAGGAGAGAGAGAATCCAGCAGGAGCCCAACGCCACCAACACGGAGCGGATGAGCCTTGTTTCTTAATCATTCATTTATTTATTTCTTTTAAGCCAACATGGGAATGGTCTTTTTAAATGAAGTCACTGCACTAAGGCACATTCACTCACCTCACTCAGTAGCACTAGGAACATTAGACACTTACCTGCTCTCACACATCACTAAATCATTTTCTAGACACTGATTCTCACTAATGCATCACGTTCACCCCTTACTCGACACCACCACTCAGCACACCAAACAAATCCCTTGTTACATCAAGAGCCAGTATTTTATTTCCCCCTTCTCAGTCTTTGCTCTTTGATTGCTGTCGCTGGTTAGTTTTATCCTCTTGTTTTATTTCATTATTTATTGATTTATTTATTCAGTCCACCATTGCAGCCTAGCCAACTGTTTTAAAGCACAAACACACATTTTCCTTGTCCCTCCCCACAACACTGCACTCTATGGCATATAAGCCCCATTTAAACAATGTCGCAACCTTCTTTTCTACTTTTTTTATTTATTTATTTTTTTATTTATTTATTTTATTTTTACTATTATTATATACACAGTATTTGACTTTTCTATTTATTTTATCCTAAAGAGATTCTATTTTTTCATACTCACACACACACACTAAACATTCTTACACCACCCACTAACCATGGCAACCGGTCCCCTATCAAAGGAAGAGATGCAGAACATTTGGACCAGAAAAACAAAAAAAGGAAACTCAATAGAAGGAAAAAGCCTACACCCACCACAAAAACGTTCCATCCCCCCAAAACCGAAAAACACCAACAAAAAGACCACAACAGGACCAAACCATCACAGGAACAAGACAACCAGCAGAAACCCAGACAGCCCGGACCACCACCTGCACAACCCCCTAAGGCCCACGCCTATACCGCCGCGAGCAGCTTGCCAACAAATCAAAAACCATCCAAAACCAATCACTCTCAGTGGACAGCTTCATCAAAGAAACCCTCAAGGAACTGGATTCACTACAGCCCATCACACCACCAGGGGGAGCCACTACACCACAAACTACCAGTCACAAACCACAAGACACCAAAACACCAAAGGAAACACCAGCACTGCACTCCACCCTCACCATTCCCACCACCAACAATAATGAAACAGTAACCCCCCCAACCCACACCTCCACTGAAACCCAGGTCCTGGCAGCACTACTGGACAAAATCCAACAACTATTCACCGAACTCAATAAGAACATCATATCAACTCCACTTGCCCCCTTCATCCCACAACTCCAAAACACCATCGGCCTCATGAGCACAACCCACACACAAGACCTACACCCACACCCCCCACCCCTGCACCCCCCTATCCAGCCACCTTTGCAGAGACCGTCAACCAAAACAAGGACAAATACAGCGAACACTTCAGCACCAACCCCAAGAAGAGAGCACGGAAAGAACAAGAAGACACAGATTCATCCCAAAGCCCCTCACTCATACCAGTAGTCATCGATAACATCAACCACGGCATCTCTACCACCAACAAATCCATCTACGAAGAACTCATCCGATGCAAACCTGACATCACAATCAAAAAGTTAGTCCGCATGTGGAGAGGAGGCATTCTCATATTCACACACGACATACACTCCATAAACTCCCTTCTCTCCCCCTGGCACCAACACTCATTTCAACACTCAAAGATCACATACCGCCCAGCAAGAAAAGCAACAAGCAGCTTATTATCAAGGGTATCCGCACCGACATAAACACCGAAGAAATAAAAGAAGAAACTGGAAAAACAAGGCATCTCCACAACTAAAGCACACCACATCATCAGCAGAGCCACTCAACAGCCCACCACCTTCATAAGGATTCACCTCACCAACCCAGCAGATGCACCTGGTCTCATACAAGAAGGCTCCTATATGAACTTCTTCCACTACAGAGTCGAAAAATCTCACCCACCCCCATCGACCAAACAGTGTTTCAAATGCCAACAATTCAACCACACATCAATGCAATGCAAGAACCCGGTCACATGTCTCAGATTTTCAGGAAACCACCAGCACAAACAATGCAACAAGGGCAGAACCGACTGCAAATGTGCCAACTGCAAGCACCCCTCCATCTCCAAACACTGCCCCACCTACCTAGCTCTCACCACCACAGCACCAAGATGCTCCCGACCGCAAAATCGTTCAAGGTTCCAGTTCCCCCCCCAACTCCCACATCCCACCAACCCCCCAGGACACCACACCGACCCCCCAGGACCCCAGCACAAACCTCAACAAGATTCATGAAGACCTCAAACTCCTATACAAAGACGAGACTACCGTACAGAAAATCCTGGAAAGCATCAGAAAAAAACACAAACTTTTTAAACAGTCCCATCTTTTAAACCGCTCATAATTTATTTTCTAGTTTTTTTTTATCCAATCCTTTTAACCCGTTTTATGGCTACCACCTTTTTACACATAAACATCAGAGGAATAAGGAAAAACAAGTGAACTGAAACAAATATTTACTGAAAAACAAGTCACAGTAGCCTCCATTAATGAAACTCTCCTCAGAAAAGAAACGCCTTTTAACCTGGATGGTTTTAATATTCTAAGAAAAGAGCGACCAACAGGCCATGGAGGTGGAGTGGCACTTTTAATCAAACAGGGAATCGAATACAGGGAAACCCTTTTTAATCTGACACAAGAAGAACTTGCACATAATGAATACATGGCCACCACACTGCTTTTAAATACATCCACCACTCTCCTCATCTCGTTAATATATTGTCCCCCTGGAATACAGCCCTCAGGAAAACTCATCAAGACCATCACCAACAACAGAAACGTGCTCATAATGGGAGATTTTAAAGCCAAACACAAGGATTTTAACTGAAACACTACAAACAAATCAGGAATAACACTCAAAGAAATACTGGACACCACCAACCTCACTATCCTCAATAATGATGAATGGGCAGCGACCACCCCCCATCCTTGCCACCTTCTCCCTCACACTCCAGCACCTGCCACAACAACCACGGCAAAAGTACAAAAAAGCAAACCACAGCAACAGCTCCAACCCCACATCCTGCACCTGATCAAAAGGAAGCTACGGAAACACTTCTTCAAATACAGATCACCGGATACCAAAACAGAAATAAACCGGCTCCAGAATCAAATCAGACAACAACTCACTCTGCACTCACAGCAACAATGGACATCATTCTACAATAAACTGGACAGCGACTACAGATTACAGCGACACGCAGCTTTTGGCAGAAAATAAAAAAACATGAATGGTGCACAAAACAAAAATAACATAACAACTCTCATACATCAAAGAAAAAACATTGAAAATAACCATGAAAAAGCAACCCTGTTCAGAAACCACTTCCAGAACACTCACTCCAGTCCCTCAGATCCACACTTTGATCACAACTGGAAAGAAACTGTTGACATGGCTACAACCAATCCCCCCCATCACTCACCTCAGCAGATGACCACCCACTGACACAACCAATCACCCCCCCATCACTCACCTCAGCAAATGACCACCCACTGACACAATCAATCCCCCCCATCACTCACCTCAGCAGATGACCACCCAATGACACAACCAATCCCCCCCAGAAATCAGAACTCATCTGAAAAAAATTAAAAATAAAGCACCTGAAGACAACATAGACACCATCCTGATCAAACAAGCACCAGACACCTGCCTCAACCTGCTCTCCCTCCTCTTCACCACCTACCTCAACCTGCTCTCCCTCCTCTTCACCACCTACCTCAACCTGCTCTCCCTCCTCTTCACCACCTGCCTCAACCTGCTCTCCCTCCTCTTCACCACCTGCCTCACCACCGGTCACTTCCCCTTACCCTGGAAAACAGCCATAGTCACAATGATCCATAAACCCGGCAAAGATCCAAAACATCCCTCCAGCTACAGACCCATCAGCCTCCTCAGCCATATCGGCAAACTGTTTTAACGAATCATCACTGCACGCCTCACACAACACACAGACAACATGGGACTCCTGGGCATTCACCAAGCTGGCTTCCACAAAAACAGATCCACCACCGACAACATCCTCAGACTATCAGAATCAATCATCAAAAAATAATTCACACTGGCAATATTTTTCAACATCTAAAAAACCTTCGACAAAACGTGGCCCAAAACTCCAAATACCACTTCCAATCTACAACATCATCTCAAGCTTCCTCCACAACCGAAAAATAAAGGTCAAGGTCTCCACTTCCCTCTCCACCCCTTTCACTCCCAAAGCTGGTGTCCCTCAAGGTGCAGTCCTCAGTCCCCTCCTTTTTCTCATCTACATGTCCGACGTCTACTACCCCCCACCCACCATAGGACACATCTCACAATTTGCCGATGACCTTCCACTAGCTGTCAAAAAACTCCAAACATGCATCACAACAATAGAAACCTGGTCCAACAAATGGAGAATAAAGCTCAACCCCACCAAAACCCAGCTCATCCTGTTCACCAGAAACACCCAACTCAAAGCAACGATCCACCTCACCCTCCACAACATTCCCCTCACCCTGGCCAAGGAGGCAAAGGTTTTAGGAGTCACCTTTCAAAGGAACATGACATGGACCACCCACATCAATAACCTGGAAAAACAAGGCAACCAACGACTCAACCACCTCAAAGCACTCATCGGACACAGACACGGAGCATCACCAGAAATCATCCTCAAGGTTTACCAAACATACCTTAGATCAATCTTTGAATATGCAGCACCAGCCTGGACCACAGCCTCACAACACCAATTCAACAGACTACAAATCATCCAGAACAAGGCAATAAAACTGGCATACCGACTCCCACAATACATCAGCACCCACTACATCCACAGTATGTCCGGACTCAAAACCATCCACGAGAGAAACACCATCCTCACCCAGAGATACATACAGAGAGCCATCCATAACCTTCCATGACACAGTTAATCCATGAAGGACAATGGGCCACCAGTACACTCCTCTCCATAATACTCCAAAGCAAATTTGATTTGCGCCCTGACTGACTGCCTGCCCCCCCACCCCTCTCAAGCACACACTGTACACAGTCACAAAATACTGATATTGATCTTTACACAGTTCTGTTGGCTTTTTTAGTTTGATTTATTTTATCTTTATTTTATTATTTATTTATTTTATCCAGTGTTATTTGATTTAGTTTTATTCATATTTAATTTTATTGTATTTGTTATAAGAAAAAAAACAAAACCTTCTCAACTGGCCGGGCATGGGCCATGCTGCCTCCTTACCGAGTGGGCTCCTCCTCCACCTCCTCTCTCCTCCCTCCATCGATGACTGTTTATGGATAGAAAAGGCCAAACACCCTGATCTATCGACCAGGCTCACGACCTACTACTACTACACCTTTCATATGAAGCAGTGATCCCACAGTGACATATTGATTAGCAAACATCTCTCATGTCACCCCTGTGTATTTCTCAGATAGAGATCAAATGCTGCACTCAAGACAAAATGATGCTTATAGAAAAAACGAGAAAAAAGAACAGTGAAACAAAAACTCTCATAACCTACAGGATGGACATGTGCCAAATGTCTCTTTTTCATTTCCTGGCAGCAGATTAAAATACATCCAGAAACTGTATATTTATCAGCCATTGGTTAAACACACTGTAGCAACTGTTGTCCCTCCCAACATGGAGTTCTAGGCCGTCCTGTGAAAAGCCTGAAAATGCTACATTTAATCCTTCCAGAGATCCTGACAGAGAAAACCACTCAGTATCTTTCTCTTTGTTCTCAGGGTTGGTGGAGTCGAGCACCGATGACTACAGAGCAGTTCTGCCATTTGATGAAATCACACAAACTTGCACCAATCAGCTGTCTGACCTCCAGGAATCTGGGCGGGGCTTCTCAGAGGTCAGCTATGGGCGTACTTCGCTGTGGACTAATGGGGGGGGTAGTTATTGTCATCAAGACAACCTCCCGGGGCCGTCCTCCCATTGTGCCCCCCTCTCATACCTGCCGACCACACTCATTGGAGCAGAGCCTGGCAGCTCTGGGAGGGGGTTAGCTGTTGAAAGCTCGAGAGGCTTCCACACCTCTGTGTCCTTTCAACAGCAGACTCCTGTTATTGATCTGTCAGAGGAGTCCACCCCTATTCAGGTTTTAGGGCAGTTACAGGAGCCCCAACAGTTCTTGGACCCAGGTCAAAATCAGGGTCATGGCAGTTGCAATGCTGATATGCAGCAGAAAATTCCCAGGAAGAGGGTTTGCATCTGTAGGTTCTGCGGTAAAGGGTTCAGCTCCCCGGCAAATTTAGAATCCCACCTCAGGACTCACACAGGAGAGAGGCCATATGGCTGCAGTATCTGTGGCAAAAAATTCTCCCAGTTCTGGAACCTGAAGATCCATAGGAACATCCACACTGGAGAGAGACCATATCAGTGTTCGCTCTGCCCAGAGAGGTTCTCTGACCCTAGCAACCTGAAAAAACACCAAAAGAGACACCACCCACAAACGTAGGTATGCAGTCGGACATCTTAGACAAAGACCTAAACATGCTCTGTTATAGAGTCTCAAAATCACCTAAAGAGTCATACATAGCACGCCCTATATTCCAAAATCAAATCACTATTGAACACAATGACCACATGTAACTCACTGACCTGGAGCCAAAATATGCTACAGGGAATTCATCTTCTTACCACAGACGTCAGTCAAAACTCAGTACAAGTTTAAAGGACAACCATCTCTTTACAGTGACAAACAGCATCAATATCTCTTTTTCTCCAAATTACTGTAAATTCTCAAATTAAAAAATGGTATTTAAATAATGTTAAATAATAGCCAGCATGAACAAGTTAAGGCTGGTCCCTAATAAACTTTAAGGAGGGGTGGAATTACATGCACTATAATGGCTCACATGGTAAATTCAACCTGTACATATTTCCACAGCCATAATTCCAGCACAACAGTCATGTAATACGCGCCACAGAAATACACAGCATTACAGAAATACTGTTTTTATTTAATGGAAAAAGCCTACCATGAGCAGGAGGAGCTAAGCCCTTTAAGCTGCTTGAGGGCTTTTAATGTGAAACAGCTTTGCAGAAAAGGGTAGGTGTCAGTGATAATAGCTTAACAGTGATTAAAAAAACACCAAAGTGGAAGCGATTGGAAATAAGTAGTGAATAAAACAATATTTGTGTTTAAAAAGAGAAACTCAGAGCAGCAGGAGGGGTAAGACATGACCCCGTTGTTGTATATGATGTATGGGAAATTAGAAATAAAGGCCTGTTGATACTATTAGCCTGTTGCCGATAAAGGCCTGGATCTCTCTGAAGTGGAGGTACATAAATAGCGTGGCCCATTATCTGAGAATTTACGGTAATTCAGGTTAAAGCCAGGGCTGTATTTTAACTATTTAATGGTAGTCATAGATACAAATCTACAAAACAAGCCAAACAGCAACAGCAACAACTCACAGTCACTGAGATAATGAGACATTTTGGACAGTGCAGGACAGAGTGGTGAGTTTAAACACTGTTTGGAGAAATGTGCAGTCATATTGTGTTAATCATGTTCTTCCAGTGGGAACACATTCAGTTTGTCTTAATAATACAGGATCTTTTTTTCTTTGTTTTATCTACAAGAATAATTCTCTTCTTGAATAATGTCATTTTAAAGTGTGACTATTATGTAAAATACAAGCCATTGTAGCATAGATATATACTGTAAATGTAACACTAGCTTTTTCTATTGTGTCACAATTTTGTAAAATTCCTGCTCAATGTCCACAGTTTGCAATGTAAATCATTAAAAAATTATAAAAACTCAACATGCGAATTTTTGTTTTTTATTATAAATCATTCATTGCAAAATTGTGACACAATATTCTCATAAAATGTCCAACTCATACAGTACATTGTTCTAATTCATAATAACCATATGTACAGATTACCTTGAAAGTTGAATCTACTCCAAGTAGAATTAGATTCCACCAAATATCTGAAGCACATACATGATTTTCACAGAATTACATTTTGGTCTCTCCATGAGCATTTCTGCACTGCCAACCTCAGAACGAACCCTACAGCCAGTATTGTGGGGAGTAAGGTCACCCGCCAGCAAGGCTTTACAATTTAAGTAGCAATTTTCCAGCCAAAATATGACGAGTTGCAGAGATGTATTATGATGTAAGATTGTGAAGTTGGTGCCTGAGTTGCAGTATTGAAGGTGACTGGAGGCCTGCTGAGATGTAACCGAGGGCAGTTCAAGATACATTTTAATTGTCTACAGTTTTTGTAGAGTTTAGGAAGTGATGTCTGTCTGCGCAGATTAATTTTTAGTCATTCGGTTATTGAAGAATAATTTAAATAGCACAGACAGTCACATTAAGAACGCTAAGATGCGCTGTCATATATTGGGACTATTACAGCCCTCGTTAGGGATATAAAACTGCATGAAGACATACACTATATTCATCCATCCATCCATCCATCCATCAATCCATCCATCCATTTTCTTCCGCTTATCCGGGGGCGGGTTGTGAGGGCAGCAGGCTTAACAGGGAATTCCAGGCATCCCTCTACCCAGCAACGTTTTCCAGCTCTTCCTGGAGGACCCCGAGGCATTTCCAGGCCAGACGAGATATATAATCTCTCCAGAATGTTCTGGGTCTACCCCGGGGCCTCTTAGCAGTTGCCCAGGCCCGGAAAACCTTCAAAGGGAGGCGTCCTGGAGGCATCCTGATCGGATGCCCGAACCACCTCAGCTGGCCCCTTTCGTCGCGAAGGAGCAGCGGCTCTACTCTGAGCTCCTTCCGGATGTCTGAGCTCCTCACCCTATCTCTAAGGCTGAGCCCAGCCACCCTGCGAAGGAAACTCATTTCGGCCGCTTGTATCCACAATCTCATTCTTTCGGTCACTATCCAAAGCTCATGACCATAGTTGAGGGTTGGAACATAGATGGATTATTAAATCGAGAGCTTTGCCTTCCGGCTCAGCTCCCTCTTCACCACAATGGTCTGGTACAGCGCCTGCATAACTGATGACGCTGAATTGCCTGTCCATCTCTCGCTCCATTTTACCCTCACTCGTGAACAAGACCCCAAGATACTTGAACTCCTTCGTATTTGAACAGAACAATCATCATTATCTTGTGCTCGTGGACTCATGCTCGGGATGGTTTGAAATTGACTGAAATTGACAGCAGCTTATTATCCCAATGTGTGGTCAACAAGCTAAAACGCCACTTCTCTGTCCATGGCATACCACAGAAGCTGTGCTCAGACAACAGCACTCAGTACACGAGTCAGACCTTCCATGACTTCACCAGGTCTTCGGACTTCCTGCATGTGACAAGCAGTCCTGAGTACCCGCAGTCCACTGGTCTCAGTTTAAGAGCCGTGAGGAATGGGAAAAAACTATTAGAGTCGACAAGAGATGGAACAGACTTCTACCCGAACCAGAATGTATCTCTTCATCCTGCTGCATAATATATATGAGCATCCTGCCTGGGACACTGCTCCTAAAACCTGAATGATACCCTATAGGCTACAAATAACACAGGAATGTATGTATTATGTATAGATAGCCATTCTACGATAAGATAGAACTTAATTCATCCTGAAGGAAATTAGTGTGCCAGAGATTATGTTCCGTCAGTTTGTTTTTCCCCATATCATTTTGATACATATCTAAGCTTAAAAAAACTCAGGCCCATCCCCATTTTTCCAGGCCCAGCCATTAGCCACATTCTCTATCCGCCACTGAGCAACGTCATCATGCAGAAACATACGTCGGGTCAAGTGGGAAAATATTTGGGCTTGGGAAAACAGCATTTTGACTTTTACTAAAACATACGTTACGTACTTTGACCAAATTTTGAATTGAAAATAGATTTGGATACATAATAGTAACACAAGCTACATAAACTACAGAATGATTTAAAAACCCAAAAAAAACTCAAAAATAATGGATCTGCCCTTTAAGTAGTTCCTGCAGTTTCTGCTTGTATCAAAGCATCTCTGATGTTTAGTTCACCTCCAGCTCCATGCTGAAGTCACGGACAGTGGTAGAGAGCGGGCTATTTATTTTCTCATCTAAACTTGTGAAGATGCATATTTCTGAAAATGTCCAATTATTTGTTCAGATGACCATCCAGTCCTGTACCCTGATGAGATTGAAGTCATTAACACCTGCTCTTAATGCACCTTTGTTCTGCTCATACTCCCCGCCCTTCCTCCTCCCCAGTCTGCAGCACCTCAGTCGACGCCTGTGATATCGCAAGACTCCAGCAGTATGGTAGCAGTCCAACTGAGGGTACCAGACACCAACACACCAGCCAGCCCCAAAACACCACAACAGCAGAGATCCAGTAACAACAACCCTCTCAGCTCTGAATACTCTCTGTTTGAATTGGAGACATTGTTCACCCGCTGGGCCCCTGAGAATGACTCTGTAGCGGCCCGCAGGGGCCCTTCATGTCCTCTCACCACTGATGACTCAGCAGGAGAGTGTGACCAGGATGGAGTTATTATTATAAAGACTGAAGCACAATCTCAATCTGTGCTAAAGCCAGCACAAGACTCAGTATCCTCAGCAGTGGGGATGAGTGGAGGGCAGAGTTTCTCCTCTGTTCAGATCCCGCCGTCTGTGTCACAAGGTAAGAGATTGTCTCCTTTCCTTTGTAAACGCTTAAAGCTTGAGTGCAGAACTTTTGTCTCCCCCCCATTTGCAATTATATCCATCATGGGTCAGACACAGCAACCCAGTACTCTCGTTTTGGCAGTGTATGTGTGTTTGTAGTGTGTGTATGCCTTCTCACCAGAGTGATAGAGGGATATCTGCAACACAGCAAGGCAGAGTTGCTTAACGTGGCAGACAAACTTTGCACCCCGCACAAGAATAGTAACTTTATTCCACTGGAGATACGGCGTTCTCCCTGGGAAGGAGGAACCAGCGTTGCCCCGGGGACTCTGCGTAGACGGCAGCGTCACAGAAGACGCAGGAGGGGTAAGAGACGGAGGCTACGAGCTAGGCTAAAAGCTAACCCCTACAAACTGGCGATACCAAGCCTCTTCCTTGCCAATACCCAGTCACTCGACAGCAAGATGGATGAGTTAGGACTGAGGATTACATCGTGCTGCTGGAGTACTGTGTGATGTTAATAACAGAGGCTTGGCTGGACTCGCACACCGCGGACGCTGCTATCGAGCTAGCGGGCTGCGTTGTTAGCGGAGCGTACCGTTCACTCCGCTAAGAGCAGAGGTGGAGGACTTTGTATCTACATCAACAGCAGCTGGTGTACTGACGCCAGGGTTACTAAGACACACTGTTCCCTGGAGAGAGAATATCTGATGCTGAGATGTGGGAGTTTACATCTGTCATGATAACAGCTGTCTATATACCACCACATGCTAACGCTAAGCTAGCCTTGGAGCAGCTACAGAGGTCCATAAACAACTACATGTCAGCACAACCAGACAGCCTTGTTATTGCAGCAGGAGACTTCAACCATGACAATTTAACATCTGTCATGCCTCTGTAGAGAGTTCCTGTTCCATTGGTATTGTTATCCCCGCCCCCTCCACATTAGCCCCGCCCCCTTCTTTAACTCATGAACCGTTTGTCGTAGAGTCTTGCGTAAAGCAACATTGCACTCAGCAGAGCTTGCCTGTTTCATTGGTGATGGTTATCCCAGCCCCTAACATTCAGCCACACCCCTTTCACAACACATGAACTGTTTGTCATAGACTCCTGTGGGAGGCGTCTTTGGACTCATCAGGGACATCCTTTTTCATAAGTGACGGTGTTCCCGCCCCCCTACATGTTAGCCCCGCCCCCTTTCAGAACTCGTGAACCATTTGTTTTAAGGTGCATCTCAATTCTCTTATGTGTCGTTTCCTCGATCCTCACTTGAACCCGAAGTTGTTCTGGTGCGCCATCTTTAAGACCGTCCCAAAGCTCTTATTTATAAACAGAGGATCGAGGATCGAGGATCGAGGATCGAGGATCGATCTCTGAAGAGCGATGAGCGAGGATACACGAGAGCAGCCTTAGCGGAAGTCTTTTACTGACCGACACGCCCCCTTATTGGATATCAGTTACTGATTGGACGCTGCTGCCGACCAGACTGATCTGATAACTCTACCTCTCAACATCACTGAGTTTTATGCCGGAGTGAAGACAGATCCCAGATTAAACGTTTTATAGTTTAGTTGTCTTCTGATTCACCATCTAGTTATAATCTGTGTTATCTGTAGGTGTCCCAGCAGCAGAAGGACTTGCAGTATCTCTCCTTCACACTACGCTAGTGAAGCAGTCTGTCACTGAAAGAGCTCTATAACACCTGATAAACTGACTTAAAATAACTTTCTGCATTTACTTTTATTAATGACACTATTAAAGTCAGAGAGAGAAGGAGAGTCTGTCTGTCAGAAACAAACACCTTTTACATCATTTATCCTCATTTCCATTCAGTCACATGAGGCTGATCATTCCTGAGCGTCGGGTTTGATATGAGTTACATCATTTACATTTTCCCTCAAACATTCAGCCTAATAAATAATTTCCAGTGTTCAAAAGACACCATAGTCATATTCTGGGTTATTAAATAATGACCTCACAATCAGAATATCTATTATATATATATAATAACTACAAACGCTAATAATGAATAAATAATATAAAGATATTGTTCCAGTAGAGATGGTTCCTGGTCCTCTAAGCAGGACTCAGTCCACAGTAGAAATACAGACTGCAGCTGTTATTCATGTGCAGGTGTTTGTTAAAAAGGTAACAGGCTACAGAGAGGAAACACTGCTGCTCTGATAACAGCTGTTAAAGCTTACTGACAGCTGATCCAGCTGTGATCAGCTGCTGCTGTCATCATTTCTCTTAAAACATATTTCCTTGTTTCTTCTGTCCTCGCATGGTTTCCTTGAAACACAAGTGAGGGAAACGAGGATGCAATTAAGAGCTTTGGGATGCACCCGTAGACTCCTGTGGGAGGCATCTTTGGACTCATCAGGGACATCCTCTTTCATTAGTGACTCTTGTGGAAGGTGTCATTGTGATCAGCAGAGTTCTTGTGTCATTGGTATGGCTTTCCCCATCCCCTTGAAATGAGCCCCGCCCCCTTTCATAACTCATGAACCGTTTTGTCGTAGACTCTTGTGGGAGGTGTCATATCACTCAGCAGAGAGTTCCTGTTTCATTGGTGTTGTTCTAATAATAATTATAATAATTCATTTAATTTATATAGCACACTAAGGGTGTTTTCACACCTGTAGTTCATTTGCTCTGGTCTGAATCAGGGACCAAATTGTTACAATGTTGCATATTGCCTCGAGTTTGGTTTGTGTTCACATGGCAGCATTTACAAAGCAAAGAAACTGCTCTCTAATTGGTCAGAATTTCCATGCTGGAAAACTCCCGGAAGTAAACAAAGAAGAGCAGACTTGCATAAAGCGTTTGTCGTACAGGCTTGTGGGGGGTGTCATTCAGCACAGAGTTCTTGTTTCATTGGTATGGCTTTCTCCGCCTCCTTCCGCCTCTTGAGCCGTTTCTTGTAGAGTGTTATCGGAGGTGTCATTGCACTCAGCAGAGAGTTCCTGTTTCATTGGTATTGCTATCCCCGCCCCCTACACGTTAGCCACGCCCTCTTTCATAACTGATGAACCGTTTGTCCTAGACTCTTGTGGGAGGTGTCATATCACTCAGCAGAGAGTGCGTATTAAGTTGGTATTGCTATCCCTAGCCCCTACACATTAGCTACGCCCTCTTTCATAACTCATGAACCGTTTGTCGTACAGTCTTGTGGCAGGCGTCATTGTACTCATCAGAGTTCCGGTTTAATTGTGCCCGGCCGCGTCAATCAGTACCCCCGACTCGCGGGAAGGTGCGAGGGCCCGTTCATCGCCGCTTGCAGCTTTAATTTTTATTATTATTATACTTTTTCTCTTTCTCTCAAATTAATTGCCTTTTTGAGAGCCTTAACATGCTCGGACTTGGGAGTTGCAAAATGGCTAAGTAGCGCCCCCTAGAAAGTTGGAAAAATTGAGCCCCTCGCTCAGGTTTCATGTACATGTATGAAATTTGGTAGGCAAATGTGATGGTACGTGTCCACAGGGGCGTTTTTTATCGCGAGGGGACGCGACACTTCCCAACGTTAAACACTTGGTGGGCGTGTCGCTAGGCGGCGACACAATAGATGATTGACCAATGCTGGGCGGTGGTGTTTTCCCGGCTTTATTTCAAATACTTCCGGCTGCACCTGATTGGACAAACGCTTTCCCTTGTGGGCTGTCCTCTCCCGGATTTCAAATCAGACCAACATGGAGGCTTGTTTGGAAACTTTCTCTTATTTCACGAAAAAAGTTCACCGAAATGTGTTTTGAAAACATTTGAGGCGAGAAATAAGCCATGCAGTTGCTAAATCTGTCTCTATTTTGGATCAACAACGTTTATTTTAAAAGATTCTCAGGAGTTTCGAGAGGCGCGGAGTCGCGTCGGACGCCCATGATTTCCATAAAGTATACGAGCCCTCAACTTTATGCAAATGAGGAGCGGGGTCTGTTATAATCTAAGATATATTGACTAACAGCTGTTAATGTAATAAACGTTTTTTAGAACGCCTGTAAAGTGGAGTGATGCATAGTTAAAAGTCCCAGTGCTGGGACTCTATATCACCACCATTTTATAAACTGACTAATTGTAGAATGTGTACAGAGAAGCCCAGTCATTTCAGTCATTCAGAGAGGATGATGTAATGAAAATGTGCTGACTCCTTGCTTTTTTGCTTTTTCTGTCAGCAGAGACCTCTGTGTCAATACCTCTGAGGATGCAGGCTTCATCTTCCCAGCCTCCATGGAGCAGAAAACCAGTCATGATAAGAAGTTCTCAGGCCCAGCTGCTGCAGCAGCATCGTGACAGCAATGCTGCTCAGAGGACGGTGTGGTCTGTGCAGAGGGAATGCTGTGCTGTTGATACCACAGCTGCTGTCAGTAATACTCACAGTGGTGATAAAAGGATTTCTGGTATCAGCTCAATCAGTAGGACTGTGAGCTCTACTGTGACTCCATCTGTCAGTGAATCCACAGCAGCGTTGGCCAGCATTGAGGTAGCCATCGCCGCACGGCATAGAGCCAGCCTTCTGGCTTGCCGCAATATAAACCAGGCTGCTAAGATTGTGTCTAGCGATCGCCGCAGAAAGAGCTACATATGCCGAACCTGCGGCAAGGCTTTCTCTGGCCTGTCAAATCTGGAGGCTCATGAAAGAGTCCACACAGGGGAGAAACCTTTCCACTGTGACACCTGCGGGAAATACTTCTCAGAGGCCGGGAACCTGAAGAAGCACCAGAGAGTTCACACTGGGGAGAAACCCTTCAGCTGTGACCTGTGTGGGAAGAGGTTTGCTTGGATCTGCAACCTGAGGACACATCAGCAATCAGCCACAGGCTGCGGACCACAGGCTAGGGGAGGGCTAGGACTGGAGGACAGGATTGTTAATACTAGTAGTATTTCATTCACACACACAGACACACCTTGATATTTCTTCATTCCTAAATAGTGATACGGCAACAATACAAAGTTTGAAACAGTTACCTTATTTACTTATTCTGTCTCCAGATCTTTTGTGTCCTTGATATATGATGAAACACTGACTTATAGCTCTCATTTAAAAGATCAAACCAGTGTTTTTCATTAGCTACAAATCATAAATCCTATACATTTCTACTGACCGTTTACCAAAGTAGGTTATGTTGTTTTAGAATTTTGAATGTGTTGTTCATAGACTGTTTATAAAGATGGATGGCATGACAACTCCCCAAAAATGAAGACAAAACATCTCGAAAGCTAAAAAGGTCACGTTGGCGATGGCAGCGCCCGTATCCGGGATATTTTGGCTTCACCTCTGTACTTTGGGAGGAAGTGGAGATTCGTCGTCCATCTTTTAAGGAGTCCATGGCGTTGTTCCAGGCAGTCACTGCTTTCATTTAATGCAGTTTAAGTGCAGTACAGCACTGTAATACCATACATAATTATAATAAATATTATGATATATAATATAATAATTAGCGGACTTATACAACATCTGCAACCTGAACGCATGATGTTCACTGTGATTCATTTGTTTCAAGTGTCTGAAGTTGATTTTCATGCTTTACAGAAATAAACAGATACTTAAAGGCTGCATTGATGTTACACATGTTTAAATAACGCAGGCAATACAGCTGTGCTGAACAGCTGTATTGCCTGTGTAACAATAGGTACACTATATGGTCACAATTAATCTGACAGTGATGTACTGATGCCCTCAAGGTGCTACTTAGAGATGATATTTTGTGCTCATTTTTTGCTGTCTTTATATGTCCACCACAACATGAGCCATTGTCGGTGCCCAGGTTTGGGAACAACTGGTTAAATTGATTTTATACTGTTAACACATCTATGTTTAATATGTGCAAAAAACATTTTACGAGGCACAATTTCAAGCCTTAGCCTAGTTAGTTGAGTTCTGCTTCTTACAGTGTTGAGGTGGTCTTCTGGGAAGAAAGAAACATGAATGAAATGTGTTGATGTAAGGACTTTAGAACATTACGATAGAAGTATAATGATGGTCAGTGGAATTGGTAACCTCTAGATCTCACTGAGTTGTCCATCGACTCTGCAGTTGAACCTAAGGCAGGGCATCGGCCAGCACATGTCTCTCAAAACCCTCCTTGGCCATAAGCACCCTTTGTTGTGGAATTTCTGATCCTCAGGTTAACTCAGTCAACAGGAAGGACGAGGCCCCGGAGCTGTTGATGTCTTACACATTAAGTTTATTGAAGCTTGATCAAGGAGAATTGTCAGGTCTCCACCATTGATGTGTTCTCTCCGTGAAGGCCTCACAACTCTGCCCTTCCTCCCTGGTGCTCAGTGTTTTACCCTTATCATGTTTTGACTTACTCGGTTCCTCTGGCATCTCTGACCCTGGTTGCCCCAGCGACTGGCTCTATGGCCCCTGCTACAGACACAGCTGTACAGATAATGCCCCTAGACAGGAATCCAACCTAATAATGTCAACAGAGGGACACTCTGAGAAACACTCTGACCTCCCGACCAAGGAGAGGGGAATTGATAGAAAATGAGATAATAGAAAGTCAAATAGCAATGACCTACAAGTTCTGTCTTCAAGCCAATTAAGGCCTCCCAAGGAAAATTACCTGTAGACCTCCCAAACCTTTTAAAGGTTTAGAGAGCTCTAGGTCTTTAGGTCGCAGGTCACATGAATCTACTGAGAACTGTCCAAAAACTCCATCTCCGTTTTACAGGAGATGGAGCAAAAAGACCAGATGTGCTAACTAGTCTATCTGGACAGGACAAAGGTAAAACCTCAGATGACAAAAGAGGGAAAACTCATATTGTCCCGTCTGTCAAAACCAACTACCTTCAGGGTGATGTAGGGTGATTTACCTGATCAAGTTTCAAACATAACCCAACACACTTGATTAAATGACATCACACGCTAAATTTTAAACTAAATATGAAGTCAATCTTCATTCTTATACAAGGAAACAAGATAGATAATACAATAAGAAATACATGGAACAAAATCTAAATGGAAGTAAATCATAAATCATAAACCATTTCATTTTTACCCTTTGAAATGGAGATATCCTCACCCTCCTCTCGGACACCATCAATGCACCACCAATGCAGCTCGGCTTTCTCTCCTTTTTCCTCAATCAATCATGCAGGATACAAATTCATCTTAAAGAGTATACGCTTTAACTATTAATCCCCACAACCTTTAATATCAGGATACTTTGATTCTTATAAAATTCACTAACTGAAAAGTTGAAAACATGAAACAATATATGACCTTATCTTCAATACCTTGAGAGAGTAAAAGATTCAACCCATTCACTGTGTTTTCTGTCATCCATGTGATGAGTGTAATGTGTATGCAGTATCTTTATTGAAAGTGTTGTGAGTGTGTGTACTGAGGTGTGTGAGTTAATGTGATGTGTATGTAATGCAATATACACACGTAGGCAAAATTGTTGGTACCCTTCCGTTAAAGAAAGAAAAACCCACAATGGTCACTGAAATAACTTGAAACTGACAAAAGTAATAATAAATAAAAATGTACTGAAAATTAACTAATGAAAATCAGATATTGCTTTTGAATTGTGGTTCAACAGAATCATTTTAAAAAACAAACTAATGAAACTGGCCTGGACAAAAATGATGGTACCCTTAACTTAATATTTTGTTGCACAACCTTTTGAGGCAATCACTGCAAACAAGCGATTTCTGTAACTCTCAATGAGACTTCTGCACCTGTCGACAGGTATTTTGGCCCACTCCTCTTGAGCAAACTGCTCCAGCTGTCTCAGGTTTGAAGGGTGCCTTCTCCAGACTGCATGTTTCAGCTCCTTCCACAGATGTTCAATAGGATTTAGATCAGGGCTCATAGAAGGCCACTTCAGAATAGTCCAATGTTTTGTTCTTAGCCATTCTTGGGTGTTTTTAGCTGTGTTTTATTATCCTGTTTGAGGACCCATGACCTGCAACTGAGACCAAGCTTTCTGACACTGGGCAGCACATTTTGCTCCAGAATGCCTTGATAGTCTTGAGATTTCACTGTACCCTGCACAGATTCAAGACACCCTGTGCCAGATGCAGCAAAGCAGCCCCAGAACATAGCCGAGCCTCCTCCATGTTTCACATTAGGTACAGTGTTCTTTTCTTTGTATGCTTCATTTTTGCGTCTGTGAACCTCTGTTCACAGACGCAAAAATGAAGCTCTATAGCTGATGTGACTTGCCAAAAAGCTCCAGTTTTGTCTCATCTGTCCAAAGGACATTCTCCCAGAAGCTTTGTGGCTTGTCAATATGCATTTTGGAAAATTCCAGTCTCGTTTTTTTATGATTTGGTGTCCTCCTCGGTTGTCTTCCATTAAGTCCACTTTGGCTCAAACAGCGACGGATGGTGCGATCTGACACTGATGTACCTTGACCTTGGAGTTCACCTCTAATCTCTTTGGAAGTTGTTCTAGGCTCTTTGGTTACCATTCGTATTATCCGTCTCTTCAATTTGTCATCAATTTTCCTCTTGCGGCCACGTCCAGGGAGGTTGGCTACAGTCCCATGGACCTTAAACTTCTGAATAATATGTGCAACTGTAGTCACAGGAACATCAAGCTGCTTGGAGATGGTCTTATAGCCTTTACCTTTAACATGAAGGTCTATAATGTTCTTTCTAATCTCCTGAGACAACTCTCTCCTTAGCTTTCTGTGGTCCATGTTCAGTGTGGTACACACCATGATACCAAACAGCACAGTGACTACTTTTCACCCTTTAAATAGGCAGACTGACTGATTACAAGTTTGAAGACACCTGTGATGCTATTTACAGGACACACCTTAGTTTAACATGTCCCTATGGTCAAACTATTTTACATCTTTTCTAGGGGTACCATCATTTTTGTCCAGGCCAGTTTCATTAGTTTGTTTTTTAAAATGATTCTGTTGAACCACAATTCAAAAGCAATGTCT
Organism: Sebastes umbrosus; assembly: GCF_015220745.1. Classification (NCBI taxonomy): domain Eukaryota; kingdom Metazoa; phylum Chordata; class Actinopteri; order Perciformes; family Sebastidae; genus Sebastes; species Sebastes umbrosus. The sequence goes on from NC_051271.1 coordinate 40,228,630, forward strand.
GATTTTCATTAGTTAATTTTAAGTACATTTTTATTTATTATTACTTTTGTCAGTTTCAAGTTATTTCAGTGACCATTGTGGGTTTTTCTTTCTTTAACGGAAGGGTACCAACAATTTTGTCCACGTGTGTAAGTATGTGTGTGTGTCATGATATGTAATATTGCTTTGATTTGAACACACAGAATCATAGGGATCAATACCACTGGTCAAATGATGAATAAGGTTGATTATATTAGATTAACACATTTAAAATGATCTATAACTGATTAAGTCTTCTCTTCAGCTCAGGTGCTTTGCACCTTAACTGCAATCTGTATATATGTATACATCTATTTATGTATATACATCACATATATCCTCATTTGCATATATGGTCTTAATCAGCACTTTACTAGTTTGCATTCTGGTTAGATGAAAAACTGCATTTTGTTGTACTTGTACTATGTGCAATGACAATAACGTTGTATCTAATCTGATCTAATTTGTAGAATTGTGGGATTATAACGACATGTTTCCTGCTGCTCTTCATCCTCCTGCACTAGAGTAAAGTCGTCTAAAGCCCTGTTCACACCTGGTGTTAACATACGTCCTCAGTGAGCGGATCACAAATGGACAGCTTTGAGTGTGTCTGTTCATACCTGGCATTAAAATGCGTCTCCACATGCGTCTTCAGTGGCCACTTGTGATCCGATCCCACTTCCCCGCTCCATATGCAAATAAACACGTAGTTAAGCGTCCTTGGGTTTCTGAAAGGCGCTATAGAAGTCCAATTTATTATTATTATTATTAGTAGTAAACACATGGCTAATACAGCAGCCGTTGTGACATAATATTACATGAATGTCAGTAGTAATATCCTACATATTCGTTAATTCTGGTTTATTGTATTAACATCAAAATAAAAGGTTATTGTATTATTGTGGCATAAACAGCGGTGCCGGCACCGGCGGCGCGGAGGTCCCTGGCACTGCTGCTTTTGCCAGACAACAGCCGGTACAGCGCTCCAGAGAGCAGGGAGGAGAGAGAACAGACGGTCGGGTGTCAGCTCCGTGCAAAGCAGCGGAACAAAAACACTGACACCATGGATCCCAGCTGGACGTCAGTAGAGTAGGCGGTCCTTAATGTGGCCAGGACACATTCACTACACACTGCTACAAGAATGTGGTCATATGTGGCCCAGACCACCTCTGAATGTGGTCTGAAAGATCCCATCTCAATGTGTCCTCAATGCGTCTTGAGTGTGTTCACACCTGTACTTAGAGCTGTCCACTTGTGATCCGATCACTGAGGAAGCATGTTAATACCAGGTCTGAACAGGGCCTAACTTTACCTAGACTAGACCTGTCACTCACTATCCCCCTGCACGACCTCTACTGCTACAGGGGGCGCTGCTCTGCACCTCGTAGCACCGTAGGACCCATTCCGCTCTGCCCTTGACCTTCACTGCTGTTCTGGTCACCAACAGCAGCTATGGGCCTTTCCACCTAGGAGACAAACAGAGAGCACACCTTGTCCAAATACTTAATTAGTATCAGCCACTTTGAAAGGGTGAATTGGCTCGTCCGAGGGTTTTGGGAGCCGTTCTGCCACCTGTAAATGATAAAAACTTCAGTCAGTGCTTTAACATAATCAACCAGGGATTCCTCAGTCCAAAGCAGTGAAGTTTTATGTGGTGTCAACGGGGGACTTGACCCTCTTGCCATTGCTCTCCCCATGAGCACCTCGTGTGGGCTTAGCCCTGTCATAGCAATTGGTGAACTGCGAATGGAGTACAACCCAATTGGCAGTGCGTCAGGCCATTTCAGACCTGTTGTCATCATCGTCAACCTCTCCTTGATTGTGGAGTTCATTCTCTCAGCTTGTCCTGAGTTCTGTGCATGGTAGGGAACATGTAGCTGCCATGTGAACCCTAAGACTGCTGCGAGACCCTGTGTTATCTTTGACACAAAACATGGACCCCGGTTGCTCTTTATTCCCATTGGCACCCTAAACCTAAGGATGACATCTTTTAGAAGACACTTCATGACCATTCGTGCGTCCCCTTTCTTTGTTGCGAACGCCTCAGTCCACTTTGAGAACTGATCAGTGATCACCAACAAGTATTTGAAACCTTGTGATTTTTGCCAATGTTCAAAAGTGATCTGTATATTTACAAAAGGGCCCGAGGTGGCGGTAGATGGTCACGTTTTATCAAACTGTTCTTTCTCTGCCTTCTCTGGTTGGGTAATTATGGAATTGAGATTTATTAACAAAATAATATCTGAAACAATGAGGTAAATCTGCATCCTTATATCTCACCTTAAAGACAAATGTACAGGATTGAAGAATGTTGATGTCAAATATAGTCAATGACTGCAAAAAAAAGAAAAAATAAGAAGTGGTTCACTTGATATAACAGCATCGACAAAAGTTGCTAATCTAATAAACTGTTTCTGTAGCAATATTTTGTTTAGATAAGTTGGAAAAGTACTTGCCCAAACAATATTACAGTAAGTTAAATATGGATAAATTCAACTATAATAACAGACATGTATTTTGTACAAAAGCTCTTATTTTTCTCAGAATCCGAAGAGATTTGGTGACCTTATTGCAGAGAGGTTGTCATCTCTCAGAATACCTAAGAAACATGTTAATGAAACTTTAATTATTTCTTCATTATGAATATGGAATTCAATTTGCTCACTATCATATTTTTTATCACCTGCAAATAACATGAAATTAGACTTTTTGACATTGAATGACAACTTGTTTGTTTGAAACCATATTGAGTAGTTGTGAAGATCAGGATTTAGTTCACTGAATAAATAGAGTTGTCAAATCTCATTTTGAGGCAAAAGGTTAGTGTCATCTGCAAAGAGCAATGGAAATGTGATATTAGATGCAACAGCAAGATAATTTATATAAATAAGAAATATTAAAGGTCCTAATATGGATCCTTGAGGGTCACCGCATATAATTATATTTCTTTTTGACTCATGGCCATTAATAAAAACATATTGATTTCTGTTAAGAACATAGTTTCTGAGCCACTTAACACATAAACATTACCATGAAAGCCATATCTGTCTTTGTTCTCACCTACATGTGCTAGCATATGTGGCACATGGGGGATGTATGAAGTAATTTGTTCGCAATGGTTTGCACCAGGCATCACACAGGTCTCACAAACACTTGTAGAGAGGTGTATAACATGCCAACAAACCAGGGAGGAAGGGCAGAGTTGTGAAGCCTTCACGCAGAGAGCACACCAATGTGGAGGCCTGACAATTGCTCCTTGATCAAGCTTCAATAAACCTTCTGTGTAAGACATCAACAGCTCCGGGGCCTCTTCCTTCCTGTTAACCTGAGGATCAGAAATTCAGAAAGTATAACTTTTTTTCATTAACTTTTTCGACATGATATACTATGACTATTTTTTCATCAAATTTTCCGACATACTTTAGTATGACTTTTTTTCATAAAATTTTTCGACATACTTTACTACGACTTTTTTCATAAACGTTTTCGACATGATATACTATGACTATTTTTTCATCAAATTTTCCGACATACTTTAGTATGACTTTTTTTCATAAAATTTTTCGACATACTTTACTACGACTTTTTTCATAAACGTTTTCGACATGATATACTATGACTATTTTTCGTCGCATTTTTCGACATACTATAGCGTGACTTTTTTTCATGAAATTTTTTGATATGCTATACTAAGACTTTTTTTTAGGAAATTTTTCAATAACTATTCTATAATTTTTTTTTCGTAAAATGTTTCGCCAGGAATCACTTTTTAAAAAAAATATTTTTTTTTTCAGGACATTTTTTCTATGACTTTTTTCAGGAAATTTTTCGAAATGATTTTTTTTCATTACATTTTTTGACACACAATATGACTTTTTTTCAGGAAATATTTTTTGACATGCTATACTATGACTTGTTTCATAAAATTCTTCGACTTACTATGTCTTTTTCATTAACGTTTTTGACATTCTATAATATAACTTTTTTTCATACTTTTCAACATATTATATTCTGACTTTTTTTCATTATATTTTTCGAAACGATGTTCTATTACTTTTTTTCATGACATTTTTCAACATACTATCCTAAGACTTTTCTTCAGAAAATGTTTTGACATGCTATACTATGTTTTTCATTCAATTTCTCAAGACAATACTATGACTTTTTCATTCCATTTTTCGACATACAATACTATGACTTTTTTATTTATATTATGACTTTTTTCACTAAACCTTTCGACATAATTTATTATGACTTTTTCATGAAATTTTTCGACATACAATACAATGACTTTTTTTTCAGGAAATTTTTCAACATGCTATACTATGACTATTTTTTCAGGAAATTTTTCGACATGCTATACTTTGACTATTTTTCCTAAACTTCTTGGAGATACTATATGACTTTTTTTCATGAAATTTTTCGACGTACTATACTATGACTTTTTTTAGGAAATTTTCGACATACTATGACTTTTTTTCATGAAATTTTTTGAAATACGACTTATGACTTACATATTTTTCATATTAATCCACTTTTGAGTGTTTCTTGGGGAGAAATGCTTTCCTGAGTTGTTTTGGAAGAGAAAGACTAGTTAAGTTAAAGCAAGTTTTGTGATGAACACTAGAGTTTTACATGAAATTGAGCTCAGAATGAAGATTTGATGTTTGGAGGCCAATTCTAATGTGAAATTTGAGAAAACTATGTTCCCTTTCATATTTATCCTGTTTTGGATGTTTCCAATGCAAGAGATGTGTTTCTGTGAAGAAATTACATCTTTTTCATCTCATCTTCAATTGTTCTCCGGGGTCGGGTCACAGAGGCAACGGCTCCAGCAGGGGACCCCAAACTTCCCTTTCCCGGGCCACATTAATTATCTTTTCATATTAATCAGACATTTTGTGAAAAGTCATAGTATAGTATGTTGAAAAATGTTTTAGAAAATAATCATAGTATTGTATGTTGAAAAATTTCTTGAAAAAAAGTGAAACTATCGCATATCGAAAAAGTTCATGAAAATTAGTCCTAGTATAGTATGTTGAAAAAATGTCCCGGCTTTTTTATTACTTGCCTCTCAGGTCTTCTGTACTTAACAGTTGAAACATAACCTTAGCTCTGTCGTAGACGGAACATATAATGGCAACACATTTTCCTCAATTACTTCAATTTTTTTGGCAGTTCAGTAATGCAATTTCTCATTGCTACTCTTTTCAGAGGTTTACTGTAGTATCAACTTTTAAAAAGCCATACTATCCTGGGGGGTTTGGGGAGGGTGTGGGAGGGGGGGGGGGGGGGGGGGGGGGGGGGGGGATCTGATGAATAGATAATGAAAAAAAACAAAAAAAAACCATTAACAACAGAACCGTAATAATTTATGCCCATAATGTATTTTATACTTAACAGTGTATGTTTGCCAAAGCAAAATAGAAATATTACTTAGAAATGTATGTCGAAAGGCACAGCATCAAAATACAATTTGACATGCAAGTTTTTTCTTTAAAATTGGAGTAAACATTCAAATGTTGACCAATCTGGCCTTTCTGTTGAATACCAACAACCGTCCGTCACAGAGTGAATACTTAGCTTCAGGTTTGTTGCTTTCAGAAGCGTCCAGTCGAAATGGTAAAGCAAAATGACTACTGACTTACAGTAGTAATGATAGAGCATGCGTTCTCCTAAAGCTCTTGAAAGATCTGACATTTGTAACAAACATTTTCTGTAAAAATCCCTCTGAACATGAGCTGCACCTGACTTCCATGATTAGCACCCAAAACTTTCCGTCATTTGTACAACAGATACCGTGACAACACCTTTACATCACTGTCAGGACAGATGGCCCCTGTACATAAATATACATATTAAATATACATTCAGAGGAGCAGGGAAAAATGAGCATGCAAATTTGGTCCACCTTTACAGCAGTCAGCCAAAACAGAAAGCATTGACCCAAGACTCATCCTGAGAAACAACAGTGAGGAGTTTTGACCCAAAGGACATGCAACGGGCTGCTTTTTGGCACATTTACAGTAAGTCTTTTTTTTGTCTTTTTCTAGTAACCACCCCCTACACCTGACTGGCAATTTGTTTCTCCACCTCTTCAGAGGTCAAGAAGGCTATCTAGCACTGTGCATGGCTTTAAGTCTCTTAATACAGATTTTTATACAAAGTATCAGAGGAGCAAAGCACATTAAAATATTCCAGTTATAAAAAATACAACAATAAAGTCTTAATATAAAAGTGGATGTGAACAGGAACGTCCTGTCAGTCCACAGGAGGTGCAGTTCAGCTTGTTATACAGTAGATCTGCCAAAACATAAAGGCCCAAACACAGGCTAAGAACCCTGAAATCTATATGCTGTTCCAGTTACTGCTGAATGTGCTGTGCAGGTGTTTGATGCTGCCGTCTACCTTCCCGGTTTGTGTCTTCTGAGTTGGGCAGAAGAAGAATCCTGTAATACTTTTTATCTCCAAATAAGTTTTTTTTTAAGGTTCATCTTGAGAGTTTGCTGATGACTCGAATGAGGGCGGCGTTCTCATCCTTCAGCCTCTGGTTGTCTGCTCTGAGATCCCCCAGAACCTACAGAAACATGATGAAACATTGGTGTTTTTAGCTTAAACACTCCCTCAAATAGAACAGTAACCACTGGACTTGTGGTGGTGCAATAAGAAACACATGGTTGCTATGACTGACCTCTTCAGTTTGGTCAGATAAGCAAATGTGACACCTTTTAAATGCAATCACACAATATTACATTAGTTTCAAACATGGGATAATGTTGCCTTTGTGGAATCACACATGGTGAAAGATCTTTAGAAATGAATAAAATGAGCTGTAGAAAGCTGAATAGTGTGAACCCCAGTTAAAGGAGCAGTATGTAACATTTAGCCATCTGGGTGCACCGATAGCTCAGTTGGTAGAGCGGGCGCCCATTTAACAAGGCTGAGTCCTAACCGTGTTGCCCGGGTTCCATTCCGGCCTGTGGCTCTCTCCCCCCCTTTTCCCAGACTCTATCCACTGTCCTGTCAATAAAGGCTCAAATGACAAAAATATTAAAAAAAAAACATCTAGCCATCTATCGGCAGAAATGGAATATAATATTAATAAGCATGTTTTCTTTAATGTGTAATCACCTGATAATAAGAATCATTGTGTTTTTGTTACCTTAGAATGAGCCCTTTATATCTACATAGGGAGCTGGTCCTCTTCACAGAGTCCGCCATGTTTCTACAGTAGCCCAGAACGGACAAACCAAACTCTGGGAACTTTTCCTGCTGGGGCCGAAGTCGATGACGTTACTCACTCCTGTCGCCACCACTCTCTCTCGCTTGCTTCTCCACTCACTTTCCACGTACGTATACGTATACGTATACGCACACACACTCTAAGCACTCTACTCTTACAACAACTGGCTCGAGAGAGGGCCATTTGTGTTTTCGCGTTAGCCACTGTTTTGGCGGGCCTTTCTTTTATCTTTTATCTGTTTCTCCAAACTGGGGGCGTACCGACCGTCATCTACTGTAGGTAATACACTGACTATAGATAAGTACCCCATACAACCCCACTGAGAAACACCTCAACTTTCTCTTTCAACTTTAAACCACTAAGCTAATGCCAGAGCAACATCCCCTCAAGCTACATTAACCCTTTGAGACCCTCAGGATTGCGGACGATCCAAACCGACTTTACTGTCTTCCAATCCATTGGTACCATGTCAGGCTAGCTTGTTGGGAAGGAGGTTAAATATCGCTCTAAACTTAGGCTAAAAGTTGGTGAGGAAAAACTTGCATGGCCATTTTCAAAAGGGGTCCCTTGACCTCTGACCTCCAGATATGTGAATGTAAATGGGTTCTATGGGTACCCATGAGTCTCCCCTTTACAGACATGCCCACTTTATGATAATCACATGCAGTTTTTTAAATGCAGTACAAATGTGTTATTGTCTCCTATTCTAAAATGGTCTGTTTGAATATTTCTGCATACTGGGGTCCATAAACAGTTGGAATTACATAAATAGTACCCTATTTATTTAATTTATTCCCATCACTGTATTCATGTGTGATTGTGTTAGTCCCCATAGGAGACATTTCTTTGTAGTGAGACCATTTTTTTAAACTTGACCTCACTGTATAAAATGACCTCTAGGATAATCACAGCCTCATGAAACTTTACAACCACAAACTAGAGACCTAGAGCATTCAGAGGATGGATGGATCAAACTAGAGACCTAGAGCATTCAGAGGATGAATGGATCAAACTAGAGACCTAGAGCATTCAGAGGATGGATGGATCAAACTAGAGACCTAGAGCATTCAGAGGATGGATGGATCAAACTAGAGACCTAGAGCATTCAGAGGATGAATGGATCAGACTAGAGACCTAGAGCATTCAGAGGATGGATGGATCAAACTAGAGACCTAGAGCATTCAGAGGATGGATGGCTTCTCTAGCTACATTGACAATAAGGGGGTTTCTGAGCAGATTCCAGAACAGAAGTGCTCGCCACCCAATCGCCAAAAAATGCAATTCTTGCAGAAATCTCCAAATGTCAAAAGTTGTTGAACCCAAATCCCAGCATGTTTTTTTCTATGGTGTTCCTCAAGGTCTTGGTGTCTTAATGTGGTATTTTGGACGGATTATTGATCAGTTTTATCAGTTCTCCAGTGGTAAAAATTGTTAAATTCAGCACCAAATGTGTGGAAGAAATGGTATCAACCCAAAAATGTCTGCAACCATTTATGAGACATAAGTGAGCATGGGGATGACCATCATTACCACTCAATTTTACAACTCCTTAAAGATGGAGGAGCTGAGAGGGAGTGACTGGGTGCTGAGGACATGTCAGTGCTGAGCAAAGAAATGAATGCCCTGTAAGGGACCAAATTTCTTGATGTAGTTGGCTTATGTGATGCTTTTGATGATGCTTACCTGTGTAACACATAATTAATCCAATAAACTCAATTTCTCTAAACTTTTCTTTTTGGACATTCACTCTGAGGTTTCCATCTGAAAGCATCATTGCTCATGCAACTGTTATACTTGCTGTAATTATTTGAGAATAGACAGTCAAATGATTACACTAACGCTAATTCAGTACAGTAAGCTATCAGTGTTGAAGTGGACATCCGTACCTTCAGCTCATCCTCCAGCTCCACTGCTTTCCTCTGGAGGGCCAACTTCTCCTGTGAACAACAGTTTGAACATCACTAACTGACAGAGGCTGCCATAGCACACATTTCACCTGCTGATATTCATATAACAGTGAGCAAGTCCTTCTATTGTTTCTGGCTTCATGCTCTGCTGAACTGGTAGAGCTGTTAACATACAGTCATTCTCTGGGCTTATATTTTGTCACACCTTACAAAGCCAAGTATACAGTAAATGCAGAGAACACATCAACCACCACAGCTTCACAGTTCAACTGAAGAACAGGAAATTAAAGCTCCGTTTGATTTCTAAAACTAACATTAACTACCTTTATGCTTTTCTCTTTATTGTGATACAGAAATGTGCTGTATATACAGTATATATATTAGGGCTGTCAAAGTTAATGCGATAATAACGCCTTAATGCAAATTCGCTTTAACGCCACTAATTTCTTTAACGCATTAACACAACTTGTGATTTTCAGTTTTAAAGCTAGAGTGGATACTGGCATCATCATTTCTATGAAACTAGAAAATCTAAGACATCCATTGGGACACATTTTTTTTCTTCAAAAATGTCATACTAGGGGTCCCTTGACCTCTTACCTCCAGATATGTAAATGGGTTCTATGGGTACCCACGAGTCTCCCCTTTACAGACATGCCCACTTTATGATAATCACATGCAGTTTGGGGCAAGTCATAGTCAAGTCAGCACACTGACACACTGACAGCTGTTGTTGCCTGTTGGGCTGCAGTTTGACATGTTATGATTGGAGCATATTTTTTATGCTAAATGCAGTACCTGTGAGGGTTTCTGGATCAATATCTGTCATTGTTTTGTGTTGATAATTGATTTACAATAATAAATATATACATACATTTGCATAAAGCAGCATATGTGCCCACTCCCATGTTGACAAGAGGATTAAATACTTGACAATTCTCCCTTCAAGGTACATTTTGACTAGATACAAAATGTGCGATTAACTTGCGTGATCAAATATTTAAATCGATTGACAGACCTAATATACAGACGTAGGCAAAGTTGTTGGTAACGTTCCGTTAAAGAGAGAAAAACCCACAATGGTCACTGAAATAACTTGAAACTGACAAAAGTAATAATAAATAAAAATTTACTGAAAATTAACTAATGAAAATCAGATATTGTTTTTGAATTGTGGTTCAACAGAATCATTTTAAAAAACAAACTAATGAAACTGGCCAGGACAAAAATGATGTTACCCCTAGAAAAGATGTAAAATAATGTGACCATAGGGACATGTTAAACTAAGGTGTGTCCTGTAATTAGCATCACAGGTATCTTCAAACTTGTAATCAGTCAGTCTGCCTATTTAAAGGGTGAAAAGTAGTCACTGTGCTGTTTGGCATCATGGTGTGTACCACACTGAACATGGACCACAGAAAGCTAAGGAGAGAGTTGTCTCAGGAGATTAGAAAGAACATTATAGACCTAAAGGTAAAGGTAAAGGCTAAAGGTAAAGGTAAAGGCTATAAGACCATCTCCAAGCAGCTTGATGTTCCTGTGACTACAGCTGCACATATTATTCAGAAGTTTAAGGTCCATGGGACTGTAGCCAACCTCCCTGGACGTGGCCGCAAGGGGAAAATTGATGACATATTGAAGAGACGGATAATACGAATGGTAACCAAAGAGCCCAGAACAACTTCCAAAGAGATTAGAGGTGAACTCCAAGGTCAAGGTACATCAGTGTCAGATTGCACCATCCATCACTGTTTGAGCCAAAATGGACTTAATGGAAGACAACCGAGGAGGACACCAAATCATAAAAAAGCGAGACTGGAATTTTCCAAAATGCATATTGACAAGCCACAAAGCTTCTGGGAGAATGTCCTTTGGACAGATGAGACAAAACTGGAGCTTTTTGGCAAGTCACATCAGCTCTATGTTCACAGATGCAAAAATGAAGCATCCAAAGAAAAGAACACTGTACCTAATGTGAAACATGGAGGAGGCTCGGTTATGTTCTGGGGCTGCTTTGTTGCATCTGGCACAGGGTGTCTTGAATCTGTGCAGGGTGCAATGAAATCTCAAGACTATCAAGGCATTCTGGAGCGAAATGTGCTGCCCAGTGTCAGAAAGCTTGGTCTCAGTTGCAGGTCATGGGTCCTCAAACAGGATAATGACCCAAAACACAGCTAAAAACACCCAAGAATGGCTAAGAACAAAACATTGGACTATTCTGAAGTGGCCTTCTATGAGCCCTGATCTAAATCCTATTGAACATCTGTGGAAGGAGCTGAAACATGCAGTCTGGAGAAGGCACCCTTCAACCTGAGACAGCTGGAGCAGTTTGCTCACGAGGAGTGGGCCAACATACCTGTCGACAGGTGCAGAAGTCTCATTGAGAGTTACAGAAATCACTTGATTGCAGTGATTGCCTCAAAAGGTTGTGCAACAAAATATTAAGTTAAGGGTACCATCATTTTTGTATAGGCCAGTTTCATTAGTTTGTTTTTTTAAATGATTCTGCTGAACCACAATTCAAAAACAATATCTGATTTTCATTAGTTAATTTTGAGTGAATTTTTATTTATTATTACTTTTGTCAGTTTCAAGTTATTTCAGTGACCATTGTGGGTTTTTCTCTCTTTAACGGAACGTTACCAACAACTTTGCCTACGTCTGTATATTAGTATTTATGTACAAAGTACAGGAGGTTTGTTCCTGGAAGAACAGATGTAGTAAAAAAGCAGACTTACGAATCTCTCCAGTTCCAGGAGGGCCGGTCTGTCTGTGCCGCTCTCTTGACTCTGCCACAGAGACAAACACTAATCATACAGGTGACGTACAACTACACACTTGCTGCAGTCTAGGACAGCTAAAATGGATACTGAATCATAACTACTACTAAAGGATGGTTTGTGCTGCTGTCCACGTTCACACACTCTCCTTGTTATGGCACATAGCATGTCTCTAACACCCCTCCACAAACACACACACACACACACACACACTTTTAAAGGTCAGATGTAGCAGCAAACCTGCCGAACCTGTTGGAGTCTCTCCAGCTCCACTTTGTTTTGGCTGAGCAGCAGCTCCTTCTCTTGAAGCTTGTCCTTCAGAGCCAGGTTCTCCTGCAGTACCTGATAGTACAGCTAGAGGGAAACACACACACACACATAGACCTTCAGACTACCAACAGCCTGAAGATAAAAGCATCTTATGTGCAGTACAGGTGGAAATAGCTTGGTTGATGCTACAGTACAGGCTTCTGGGGGTTTCTGTTCATTTCTCTCTAAAGCTTGTTGGGTATCATTCCTGTCCTGGTTTATCTAGATCTCAGCTATAATTCACTTTCAGCCCTCAGGTGTGGTTTTCAGGAATGTGTGAGCTTTTCTGAGAGAAGAGGCTCAGACACGTACCTCTCTGTAGTCAGCTGACGAGTCTCCCAGTTGTCCCTCACTGCAGAGACACAGAAGAAACTTTTAAAAACCTAACAGAGGGGCGCCTGGGTTAGCTCAGTTGGTAGAGCGGGCGTCCATGTATTAAGGCTTGGTCCTGACCGCGGCGGCCCGGGTTCGAATCCGACCTGTGGCCCTTTCCGCATCCACTCTCTCTCTCCCCCCTTTCACGACTCTATCCACTGTCCTGTCATAAAAATGGAAAATGCCCCCAAAAAAATAACTTTAAAAAAAAAAAAAAAAAAAAAACCTGACAGAGAATCCTCCACACAAACACAGGGCAGGGTTTTGTGTATTGCAAGCCTCGTGGCCCACCAGTCCTAAATTGACTCCCAGCCAGGCCTAAGCATCAGGGAATTATGTATTGTATGGTAGTTTTTATACTAAAATGTGTTAGACACGTAGCAAACAGCAAAATGTCTGCAACCATTTATGAGACATAATAGAGCATGGGGATAACCATCATATACTTCCATCATAATGTTATTAGCCCTCATACACTTTTACAATTTATTTAAATGAATTATTTTGTGATTTGTGATTTTTGACTCAAACAACTTGACACACAGTGCTGAGCTGCATCTCAAATTAATCTTCAGGTTTCCAGCTTGTCTGAATGATGTGTGAAATTAAAAAAAAATGTCACAGGGAGGGAAAAAGTTAAGGACTGAAACCAAACACACAAGAATTAAAACAGTAACACTTACTTGGAAGTACTGTTACTGTTTGTATCATCCAAATGATCATCCTCATCTTCATTCTGAAAATCAGAAAGTTTTACAGTCAGCTGCACAGCACCAAAGTTATAACAACACCTTACTAGCATGTCTAATCTGAAATAATACACACAACAGGGAAGATCACATCAAATAAATCTGATACTCTCCTATGGGATACATTCAAAGGTTTCTAAAGCACATTTTATTCATTCATTATTTGGTTTCCCCCCATTTGTTTCCCCTTAAAGCTGAAGTAGGCAGATTGGAGCAAATATGATTAAAAACAAATATTTGTATAAAACGGTCACTATATCCTGACAGTAGTACATGAAACAGGTAACCTGAAAAAAACATGTGCCTCTGTGTCCTCCAGTGCTCCTAACGGCATTTGGTTTCGGTACAGTTTCACAGATCGGAGGTAAACAACCAATCAGAGCCGACCTGGGGTCGGCTGTCCAGCAACCGTCTCTGAGCAGCTGTCAATCACTCGCGAACTCCGACCTAACGGTCAAACTTAGCCATAGCCAATAGGAACGCTCTCTCCCTGAAGTCGCCTGTGATTGGTCAAACTCCCCCGTCGGCTAAATGTTCTAAAGCCTGAAAACAGAGCCATGAGGAGGAACAGAAGTCTAGTTTTCTCTCAGAACACTTGAATTACAATATGCTGAAAGGTTATTATGGGACTTTTGCCCAATGATGCCAAAAATATACTGACTACTGCAGCTTTAAGTAGCTTTTAAGTTGTTAAAATCATCTTATTCTACACTGTCTGAAAGTATCATATACAACCGGTATCAGCTTGTTCCAGTATTTTTTTTTTTAAATGGTATATGCTGCATTGAAGCTCAAATGTTGTAGCTGCTCTATTCCATCACATAGAAATATTCCTATATTATTTGCCTTGAGCACCATTTTGTACACAGTTTCCTAAATTCAGCCTGGCATTTTTTGTTATTTTTGGAAAATTTGGGATCCCCACTAGAGTTCAAAATAAAGTTCTGTGAGTTCTAAAACAAAGTCTGGCAGCACAGCGTGTGTTTGTAATGACGAGTTCCACTTACTGGCCGGTAGGTAGGGTTTAAGAGCTATTAACCTCAATGCATGTCAGTCAAAAACATTTTACTAGAAACACACATCATTATGACTTCCTGTCAGTAAAGTTCCCATCAACGACTCAGGCGTGTGCTCATCAACTATTCAGTTACATCATGCAAAGAGGAACTGGTTCGGCTGTCCCTTCCCCTACTTCAGTACTCATACATTGCTGCAAAAGTGAATTAAAGCAAACCTCTGCTTTGGCCTGTTAAACAAAAATCTTTGACCTGATTGGCGGTGAGCTCTCCGCCTTGTTTGAGATGATGTTTCTTTCTTACCTCTCCACCTGGCTGAACGATACCAGTGGAGCGTCGCTCCTTCCTCCCTCTCCTCCTGTCCTTCACTCCCAGACGCTTCTCTCCCTCCAGCTCCACCTGGTTCACCGGGTCTGTATCTGAAACACATGGAGGTCCACAGAAAACACTACTGAAGAACTTTTGGTTGAGTCAAAAATCTAACTAACCACATTCCATGCCACTGTAAAGATCCCAAGAAGATTGAATAACATATAACAAGGGCTGGTTATCGGAACTCAATACATTTAAGGTATCGACCGAAATAACCCAGTACCAAGTAGTATCGAAACGTCTTCAATCCAACGATACCTGCTATCGATCCGTTTGTGCCCAGATCTAGAAAAACAGGACTATATTCAGAGCATGTGAGTGGAGAGGAGCACAAGAAAGCGGGGAGCATGAGTGGAAGGATTTTGAAAGGAGTGCAGAGCGGATTTTTGAAAGTTTGGAGCGTCACCTCATCTCCCGCGCAACCCCGCTCCAATTTCTCTCCGGTACCGCTCACACCATGAGAACGGCGGCTGAGTAGGATTGTTTCAGATTTGTGTGATCCAAACATTTCCAATAACTCCAGAGCAGCAGTTGAGTTCAATTCTTGTAAATGGTTTGTTCTTATTTTAATGTCTAATTTTGTATAAGTGCATTGTTAATATTTGCCTATTAGGCACAATGGCTGCAGTGTTTTTAGTGGCCTGCTGTCACTGCAGGAAAAAAATCATTCATCTGCTTCATGTGTTGACATGAAAAGTGTATCTGTTCATCTTTTCTCTCCATGCCCTTAAAAGCATAATCTGTAAACTTGTTATGTACATTAATTATTAAAACACACACACACATGCTGACACCCGGCCCTCATATCTGTAATCATCTAAGTCAGTTCTCAGTACAAAACTCAAAATTTATTGAAAAAGGATAGATGTAATCATTTCCATAATTCACAACATGTTTTTATCTAATAAAATATTCTGCTTTAATCCATATTTGTCACACACACACACACACACACACACACACACACACACACACACACACACACACACACACACACACACACACACACACACACACACACACACACACACACACACACACACACACACACACACACACACACACACACACACACACACACACACACACACACACACACACACACACACACCTTCCAGTCACATGATGGGTATCAAATGAAGTACTCTTTTGGTATCGGTATCGCTTTAAGGCTACTGGTATTGGTACTGGCATTGTCATTTTTTTAAATGTGACCCAGCCCTACATACAACAAACATAGCTAGAACGCAAAAGGTGCTTGACAGATGTGAGGCTGGAGCTCAGTTCAGGATTGATCTAAGCAACTATGCAGTCATCAGGTAGATTCGTTTCCAAATGGAACTTTATGTAAAACAGGAAGTGGTCTCATCTTTGCCCTCAGTTTCTACTTCAGATCTGCAGGTTGAGACTTGAGAGCAGCGAGCTCAGTTAACATGAACAAAATGCTGTTTGTCTTTGTGAGCTAATGTTCCAGATGGTTAACTGCAGGTCTAAACTGACCCGATGTATTTACTGATCTAATAGGCTGCTTTATTTCAACATTGTGTCAATCATATATATCAGAAGAGGAAATGCTCAGTTTCCCCTAAAAAAAAGGGTGGAGTGTGGAAAGCAGTGACAAAAACACGATAAAGAGGAAGATGTGCACAACTCACAACCTTATGAGTATTATGGTAAACCACACCTAATGTTCCACACCAGCGGCAGTAGCCCTGAGAACCCGTGTGAGAAAACCTCATTTCCTTTCAGCACCCCACCCAAAATATACATACTGTGTATGTTTCCATTTGGTGGTCTTGTAAACAGAAGAGACTCTAGCATTTCATCCTCACTCACCCCTTTCAGCCGGCGTGACAGTAACGATGGGGCTGACAGGCTGGATGTTGCGAGGTGGTGGATCTGTGGCTTTAGCCACGGTCTTCTCTGCTTCTTTCAGGTCTGTCAGAGTCACACCCTGCCAGCACAGAGCAAAAACAAATCACTCAGAGACCTTATATTGTACTCAAAACTGAACAGTTTCTTGGTAAAAATATGCTGCCTCTCCATCAAGAAATAAAATACTGATGCAGGACATCATCTGTAACTCGGTAGGTGTGCAGAATCCTAAACAGGTTAACCACATCATTACTCAGTCAATTATTCACACATTCTAAACTGTGTGTGATAAAAAAGTGACAAAAACAGTGTTTGGTTTTAGCAGTCAAATGTGTGAGTATCTGTCGTACTGACTGCACTAATAGAGCTCCTAATACCCACAACAGCAGTGTGCAGCACTGTGAACATATTGTGAAAGCTTAAAGTATGTGACTATACAGTGCAAATTTCAGGTCCTTGTCATAGAATAGTAAGACAGAAAAAGGAAAGTATGAATAAATGTAAAGATATTAGGGCTGTTAATCGATTAAAATATTTAATCACGATTAATCGCATGATTGTCCATAGTTAATCATGATTAATTGCAAATCAATCACACTTTATTTATCTCTTCAAAATGTACCTTTGACATTTGTCAAGTATTTAATCCTCTTATCAACATGGGAGTGGGTAAATATGCTGCTTTATGCAAATGTATGTATATATTTATTATTGGAAATCAATTAACAACACAAAACAATGACAGATATTGATCCAGAAACCCTCACAGGTACTGCATTTAGCATAAAACAATATGCTCCAATCATAACATGGCAAACTGCAGCCCAACAGGCAACAACAGCTGTCAGTGTGTCAGTGTGCTGACTTGACTATGACTTGCCCCAAACTGCATGTGATTATCATAAAGTGGGCATGTCTGTAAAGGGGAGACTCGTGGGTACCCATACAACCCATTTACATTCACTGATCTGGAGGTCAGAGGTCAAGGGACCCCTTTGAAAATGTCCATGCCAGTTTTTCCTCGCCAAAATATAGGACAAGTATGACATGGCTGGTACCGATGGATTCCTTCGGTCGATCTTCACTCCAGCTTTAAAACTGAGCCCACTACAGCCTAAATATCGCAAGTTGTGTTAATGCGTTAAAGAAATTAGTGGCGTTAAAACGAATTTGCGTTAACACATTATTATCGCAGTTCAGACCCCCTCTGTAAGCAGTATGGATGCCCCCTTAAAACCCAGTTCTGAATTGGATTTCTGACTTCTACATTTGAAGAATTTGAGATTTTTTTTTAAGTCCAACTGAAGTCACATTTAGTCCTCCCTTTTTGTAGTCAAAAATAATGTCAGCATGTTTATTAAAATGTGTTATTAATAATTTTCTATTATTTAAAAAGGAAGAAAAAAGTTGTTTTTTGGGGTATAATATCAGGAATGCTGTCGGCGTCTGTTTGATTTACAGCAGCTGGCAGGCTATGCACGTTACTGTACATACAATAAAAGGAAAAAGGCCAATAAAGGTAATTTATCAAAACACCTGTTCTACAAGTGTAAAGTTGCAGAAAAGCAATGTTTTCAACCGTTTGGTCCACAGTCTCCCAGTCTCCCATCACCGCTGGTATGTTTTAGCCATAGCACACTCATTAGGCTAATGGTCTACCGTTAGGAACAAACTAAAACAGAAGCTGACAGGATGGGGCCTGACTGTTTAGCCTAATTAGCCACATATCATAACATGTTTCTTGCCAGGCCCTCCTCCCTCTACCAGCCTTATCTGCCCAGTAATGAAGCCACATTAGCACTAAGAGCATGACAGAGGACATTATGAATGAGTGATAGTGACTGAACATGGACATAGAAAAGAATCTATTTATTTGATTTAGATTCTAGATTTGTTTCCAGGGAGATATTCTACAGTTTATAAAGTGACTTTGCTGTTGTAAACACTGCTGTTGCTGCTCTAGAAAAAACATTTTGTTATATTGAAATACAATTAAATTGAACTAAACTCTTTTTAATAAACCGATAAGCAGCAGTACCTGTGTTGAGCGGCGAGACTGCCGCATCAGCCGAGAGCGAGCTTTCCTCTGAGACTCTGACTCTTCGTCTCTGACTGGAGCCTGGAACCTAAACACACCAACATCCACAAATTACATATACATACACAGTATTATATACATTTGAACCATTATTATGTAGCATGCAGAATATCTTCTGAATAAAATCATAGAATTTTTTTTTTTTCTATTTTTCTTTTGGATACAACATAATTAAAAATGAACTGGTATTGAATACAAAAATGTTTTGCGTTCTTGTTCAAAACAAACAGGGTTTCTCACTTGCGCCTGTCAGTGTTGGGGGTGTTGGGGGTGTTGGGGGTGTTGGGGCTCTCAGCTGCGGCATCCCTCGTCTGAGGAGTTGGCTGGACTCTGGCAGTGCGGTTGGCCTTGTCCTGCTCCTTCTCCTCCTCACCTTTCTCCTCTGGTGTCTGAACCACATAAGACACAAGAAGACTAGAAGCATATCTATAATCAATTGTCCCCAATGAAAATTTGGATTCATCGCCCCAGTGGGGAAACGTAATTAAAGGCAGCATACTGTTGAAATGAGTCTTTTCAGCTGACATGCTTTAAAGGGATAGTGGGGTTGTGCAGTCGGCACATCCCCAGTTTGGAGAAACATACAGGAGGACCAGCACGATAGCTAAGCAATGTACTGCAGGGGACGGGGGCAGCTGCAAAACAGATTTTAGCCACCTAAAACAATCTATATCAGTTTAAGTGTATGCTATATTTAGAATATTTTCACCGCTTTACCTTGCCGTCAGACCGCCCTTTCTGATGGGGAACTGAAGCCGTTATTTATGCTCTCTTCAAAGCCACCAGACTCCTTTGACAAAAACATTTTATCTTGCAGAACACGGGGGTTGATGGTCTACCGCTGCCTTGATCGGTTAGTTTGTCACACAATAACACAAACAAACTAACTGTTCGAGGCAAAATTACTAGAGTTGGGTCGGATTATGGTTTTGCTGGTCCAGTGTACAAGCTTACACCGGTTCGATTGTATGCCAACCGGATGAACCGGCATTTGTCATCATGACAAGTTATGGTAAATTAATAAGTAGTCGACATCAGCAACCTGCGGCGACAACGTAATATATTGCATTAGTAATAAGCAATATGACAACGTGATTAACATAATATAAACTGACTAACGGAGCCACTAGTGTCAGACGCATCTGCCAAGCCGAGGCCGGTGACTTCGACATAACACCGGTAACATGAAGGAGATCTAATTGCAGTAGAGGTGGGAGGAGGGAAGGGGCATGCGGCATACGTTGTAATGGTTTACTAGAAAGTTCATGTGTTTTTTGTTTTTGTGGGGGTAAAGAGACAAGACAGGCTTCTGTCAGCCAGTGTATTGAAAGCCCAGAGAGAGAGAGAGAGAGAGAGAGAGAGAGAGAGAAACAGAGAGAGAGAGAGAGAGAGAGAGAGAGAGAGAGAGAGAGAGAGAGAGAGAGAGAGAGAGAGAGAGAGAGAGAGAGAGAGAGACTGACGGTGAATATGACATTAGAACTAACGTTATAGCTGAACGTAGCAGTGCAGTGTGTGTACAGTTCAGGCTGTCAGTGAATAAATGCTACAACTCCTCAAGACCCAGGCCAAGTTCCCGTGTCTTGCTTGTCTGCTGATAAAGTGGATGGGGTTATCCCTAAAGTTAGCGACAACAACGGCGTAGGCTTACTTAAGGTGGGCTGACCTTTAAGGTGGACCAGCTATTCTCATATCAGTGACAAGCCAGTCCTCTGAGTTTTGGAGGAGCTGCTGCTGAGTCAAGTACGACACCTTTTGGTAAAATTCGGTATACTGGTCAGGACCGGTGTTGTGGCTTAATATCAAACCGGTTTGAACATTTTTACACCCAGACCAACTCTAAAAATTACTGTTTTTGTCAATGGAGTCTGGTGGCTTTGAAGAGGGCATAGATAACAGCTTCAGTTCCCCCGTTGCTGCTGTCCCCGTCCACAGCAGTACATTGCTTTGCTCCCGTGCTGGTATTCCTGTCTGTTTCTCCAAACTGGGTGCGTGCTGACCGTCATCTACTGTAGGTAACACACTGACTATGTTTAAGTACCTCATACAACCCCACTTCACAACATCCGAACTATCCCTTTAATCCAGACCAAAACCCTTCCACGTCTTCAGATTAAATGAATTGATTTGCAAAGTTTGGAATTACATGTACATGTACATCGGAGCTTTTGGTTTTGAAATTGCATGTACATTAGACATACCACATTCTGGCCTTTTCTGATTTCCTCATATTCATAATATTGTTCTTGGTCATTCTTTGTTCTTTACACCATATGTGTAAGAAAACTATTAAATGAAAATAAAAAAATATTTCTGTCAATTTAAAGCAGAAAATTCCAAACCCCCAGTCCAAACAACAGATATGTTTCCATCAAACTGCCATGCACATTTAGGGTTTCTGTTTTTCAGACATCTATCAAATTAGTTGGAAAGACATCAACTAGGTTGGAGCAAATAGAAAAGGCTATGTAAAATAGTAGTTAGTAATGCACTGTTAAATCAACTATCAAATTGTGTGACATATTGGACTGTGGACTGTGATTTTTACCTTGTCAGCAGGGCTGACTGTGGATGTGGTCAAACTCTCTGGACTAGACAGGGTGGAGCTTTCTGGGAAAAGAGAACCGGCATCTTTTGGAATCAGCATAATTACACACATTTACAGAGTATGTACTACACATTTAAAGAGTATGTACTACACATTTACAGAGTATGTAGTACACATTTAAAGAGTATGTAGTATGCATTTACAGAGTATGTGCTACACATTTACAGAGTATGTACTACACATTTACAGAGTATGTAGTACACATTTAAAGAGTATGTAGTATGCATTTACAGATTATGTAGTACTCAAAACTGCCAACACAGCAGCTGACTTACCGGGGCTGATCTCTTTCTCCTCACTCAGCTCCAGGCCTCCTGAAACACCCCTCTCTTTAGACTGGTCCTGCACATTCATCTTGTCTTTACTGCTCATCCTGCACACTGAGCTCCTGGAAGACATGAAATGGGGACAGATGTTGGCATTGAGGGACCTCATTGGGTGACACTGCCCAACACTGTTCACCTTTCCGTGTGTCTCACTGCAAGTAGATATTTTCACAATTAGAGGTGGGCGATCTATTCAATATAATTTATGTATTGTGGGATGTAGGAAATGGCTACATTGCGAACATCGAGTACTACAAATATTAATTGTCAAGTCATTTTTTAAAGCCGTCGGCTTGAGAATCGCTTTGGCGTTACGCTTCTCCTGCGGCTCTCTCCCTCCCTCTCATGCCACATACTCTCTTGGAGCGAGGGCGTGTGGAGTCGAAGCAGTGATGTGTGTATGAGGCGTGTTTTTTGTATCTAGAGGGAAGCAGGGAACATTGAAAAAGCCCTGACAGAACAGAAGAAGTGATGTGCCAAAGCGGGTTTATACGTGCCGAGGTCAGAAACAATAATGGAAGATGCCAGCCTCTACTTCGGAAAAGACGGTCAAACTAGCCGCCACGTTGCTTTGCGGTACGTGCATATACTAGGATTACGGTAAGAGCATGTAAGAACTGACTTCAAAATAAAAGCGACCAAGAGATCTTCCGGTGAATGTGATAATCAATTTCACATTACTTCAATAAGTTAGTCAGTCAGGCAGTCTGTCAATAATAAATAAATAAATGTAAATAAATGACAAAATCAATAAAATGTATTGTAATTTAAAGAAAAACTACCACCTGAAAACTGTATTTTAGAGAAAAATTTAATTTCAATTGTGTGAATAATTAGTCGAACATAATAGGAATACATTTCCAAAGACCAATGTAGATTTCAGAATGATAGTACACCACCTCAGAGTGTTCAGATTAGTTTGCTAGAATGATCACGGTGGTACGATCAAAGGGTTAAATCAAACAGTAATGTTATTTTAGAGAAAACATTGAGATATTATTTATAAGCCATATCATCGAGCCCTAATCACATTCTTTAATATTGTTATTATTAGGGAATAAATGAAGATGTTACTAGGAGTATGGCATGTTCATTTGTTTTTAGTTCATGCTTAATACCTGTCAGGCACACTTACCCTTAGTGTTCACAGGAAGGAACAATTAAAAGGTTTTTATCTGGGAAACATTTGATTCAGTATAAGTTACAGATGAATACTAACCTCCGACGTTTGTTTTGTACGTTTGCCACGGTGGACCCTTGTTGGTTTTGCCTGTCCAATATGGACTGTGGAGAGAAAGGCGGCTGTCAGTGATCTTTTAAATCACGTAGAATAAATGTATATAATACCAGGTACAGTCAAACTATCTCACATTTGCTTGTTTCTGTGATAACTCCTCCAGGAGCTCCTCAACGCTTTCATCAGCTACATCAAACGGTGTCTGACCCTACAAAGTAAGAAACAACATGACAAACATGAAATTGAAAACAAACTGAAAAACACGGGATGATTTACCGTATGAAGTTGCCCTATAAATGATCTAAATGTCATGGTAAATGTTACTTCTGTAAATCAAAGAACACGCTGAACATAGACGTATGATGTAATAAGAATGGTTTTCATAATTTATTTGAGCCTCACCGCGTTGCTGCGGGCCTCCATATTGCACAGCTGTTCAGCCAGAATGCGACAGGCCTCCCCCTGACCCCAGTGTGCTGCAGCATGGAGAGGCGTCCAGCCATCAAAGTCCATAGCTGACACATCGAGCCCACACTGACACAGTATCCTGGACAACACAAGAGCAAGGTGACAACAGCACAACTGCACAAGACACAATGACAAAATATAGACTTCCTGAAGGAAAAAATAACATTTCTAAGTTCAAATATTATATATCCATTATGAAAATCGTCAGGAGATGCTTACTTGAGGGCCTCTAGGTAGCCTTTGGCAGCAGCCACATGCAGTGGGGTGGCCCCGGTCCTGGGGTGTCGTACATCAGCGGGCGGGCCCTCAGTCAGCCAGGTCCGGGCATCTGTCATGATCTGTTCCTCCTCCAGCCGCTTGGCTGCCTCCAAGTCCACACCTGAACACAGACAGGAAATGTTAAACACATGCTTCCCTTGTTTTATTTTATAAATGCAGTACCTGTGAGGGTTTCTGAACAATATTTGTTATTGTTTTGTGTTGTTAATTTATTTCCAATAATACAAATATAAATACATTTGCATAAAGCAGCATATTTGCCCACTCCCATGTTGATAAGAGGATTCAGCAGATGAAAAATGTGTGAATAATTTGCGATTAATCGCGAATTAACTATTGATAATCATGCAATTGATTGTGATTAAATATTTTAATCGATCGACAGACTAACTACAAATATAAATTTATTTTCCACTTCAGATTTTTGCATTTGTAAGATTAATATCATTGGTTATCGTATTAGTATCAGCCCCAACAAACAGATAATCATCGATTATCATGATCAGTCCTAAAATCCCATATCGGTGCATCTCGACTGATTATGCTTCCTCTTAGCAATATGTCGGGTATGAACTTCTCTCTTAAGCTCTCGTCCAGACCCCCCCCAAACCATTCTTTACACCACTACTTCTGCCACTCCATGTACAAACGAGTGCAACACTCTGAATGTCTTCCAGAAAAGGGATAACGGTGCAAACTGAAATAAATTGTAAGCACGGTGCTTGCAACGCGAATGTGTCACACAATATGGAAGCTGAAATTTTTTTTTTTTTAAAGTATGTGCCACTTTTCCATACCTTATTCAGCACTGGTGTTTCTATTTAACTCAACAAACATATACAAAAACCAGGGCTGTGATTATAAAATATTTAATTACATGATTGTCCATAGTTAATCGCAATTAATCTCAAATGAATCACACATTTTTTATCTGTCCAAAATGTACCTTAAAGGGAGATTTGTCAAGAATTTAATACTCTTATCAACATGGGAGTGGGCAAATATGCTGCTTTATACAAATGTATGTATATATTTGTTTTTTGGAAATCAATTAACAACACAAAACAATGACAGATATTGTCCAGAAACCCTCACAGGTACTGCATTTAGCATAAAACAATATGCTCAAATCATAACATGGCAAACTGCAGCCCAACAGGCAACAACAGCTGTCAGTGTGTCAGTGTGCTGACTTCACTATGACTTGCCCCAAACTGCATGTGATTATCATAAAGTGGGCATGTCTGTAAAGGGGAGACTCGTGGGTACCCATAGAACCCATTTAGTTTGGAGTGTTATTTAGCATTCTTTGTGATTAGCTACTATGACATGGTTGGTACCGATGGATTCCCTAGGCTTTCTGGTTTTATATGATGCCAATATTTTCACTTTAGCCTCACTATCTTAAAATTGAGCCCGCTGCAACCTAAAAATCGCAAGTTGCATTAATGCGTTAAAGAAATTAGTGGCATTAAAACCAAATTGCATGAACATGTTATTATTGCGTTAACAAAAACATATGCTGTAAATTCAACAGAACATGCTCTAGAAAGAAAAACATTCGCCCCAGATTAAGCAAAAACATCCTATTAAAAGGGGTGTGTAGTTGTCAAAGGACAGCACTCACCCTGCCTCAGTGTGTAACCCTGAAGGAGGGACTCAGTGGTCTCATCCAGGGCAATGTCCAGAGGAACGTCACCGTCACAGTTCACAGCAGAGAGAGACGCACCTTGCTGTAAAAGAAAACTGACAAACATGGACAGAGTGAGATTCCATTTAACTACAGAACTACATTTACAAAATCTACAAAAGGACAACCAGTTCTAAATAGACACACCTAATCCTATCACATTATCTTCAAAGAGAGGCCAAAAGGCAATATTCACACAGCAAGAGACTGTAGGAAAAAGGTGCATCAACTGTTAAATCTTTTGAGCTGCATGCGTTTGTGTGCCAGGCCAGCCCACTCATGCTTTAGCTGACTGCCAAACAGGACAACAATGTTAGTATTGTTGAATGCACAAATACTCTGGCACCCACACTGCATTCTGACGTCCCCAAAGTGGCAAAGAGTACTGTATTACACAGCTGTTACGCTGCTGTATTCTGCTAACTGTAGAGACATATATTACACACTCTGCAATGTCAGGGTAACCACAGGAGGCAGCAACATGCAGCGGTGTCCATCCCTCACTGTCAACCTGGTTCACATTGGCACCATGCTCCAAAAGGAAGGACACTATCTCCATGCTGCCGTCTATGCAGGACTGTGTAGAAGAGAGGAAAACAAAAATAATGCAACTGTAAGTGTTTCTCAGTCATCTCAGCATCAGCTAAAAATGTCAATGAAACCTCAGAGGAGAAACTGTTTCACCTGGTGGAGAGCAGTGATTCCATCGGCATTGGAACAGTTGATAATTTCTGCCACATCATCACCATTCCTCCTTTTGGTTTCTTTGGCCTCCTTCAGCATCACCTGGGCCTCTTCTGTGTCCCCGCTGGCGCACGCAGCCAAGAACTCTGCAGCCCTGTCAAACCTCACCCTTTTCCTAAAGACAGAGGATACACGCAGCTAGATGACCTCACTGGTTATTTAAAGAAAACACATGCCATGTAGCACCAGTGTGTATCATGCAGGGAAAAGACAAAAAAGAAACACCTTACAACAAAGTTGCAGTAGCCCTGTAGGAAAAGCCATTGTGATTTGATGAGACTGTTGACAGGGTTTAGTCACAGGATGAGGCTTTTCTATGCTTTTCTTCCAGTTAACAAATCCCATGAAAGGACTAAAGCCAACAATGCATTGTCCCTTTCTGTGGATCTCAGCCTCAAGGCCACTTTCAATATTTGCACTATCTGTTTATATCATGTTTATTTTTGTTTATAGCTTGTTTTGTAAATTGTACATTTTATTCTTATTTTATTCGAACGTTTTATCTATTCTTTTGTTATTATACAGTTTGTCTTGCACCAACAAAGCCAAAGAAAATTCCTAGTGTATACTTCTTGCACCTGGCAATAAACACCATTCTGATTCTGATTGTTCCTACTGAAGATGTAAATCTTTAGAAATTTGTCATAACTATAAAGTCAAATTTTTAAAAAGGACTAAATCTAGGGCTGACCCAAATGCTACTAAGCGTCAACCGTTGCCATGGTATTCAACCTATAAATCAGTATTCGAATGCTTCTGTTTTTTTGTTTTTTTTAAAGTATGTAATAATAATGTATAAATCCCATAATAGCCCATGAAATAAATTATAATCCCACAACATTATTCCTTTTTCATACTCAAAATGATTTATTATTAGTTATTCTCCGACAGATATCGCTGTTTGTTGTGTGTAGAGGTGCGTGTGTGTACAGTAGTGTGGCAGGGGTACTGTCCCGGACACTGAAACGGGGGAGATGGAGACAGACAGACAAAAGAACATGTCAGCCTGCCTCACCGTGCACCTTCGAATACCTTCGAATATATCTCACCAAAGCCCAAAAAATAGTATTCGGTACAGCCCTAACTGAATCATTTCCTACAACAGCTGGGCACATTTTGCAAACAATACTCCAACAGGGAATTATGTATTTCTTGGTAACTATTGTCAACTGTGGATTTGGTGCGCTAATGATTATTTAAGGCAGCAGGACAGGGTATGTAGAATCGACCCCAAATAATCCACAGTGGCCATTTTCATGTTAATGAAGGAGCATGTCCCCTAGTATGTCCCCACACCAGTGTGGCTCACTGATATGTTTTTAAAAGTTTTTGGATGACGATGGAAGTCTATGGATAGAGACAAGCAAGACCAGACATTGAATACACACGCGGCAATAGTTGCTGTATGATCAGGTGGTTTTGGTCTTCTCGTGGGGATTTGTTGACAATAAGGAAAATATGGAATAACACAAGATTTTACTGTGGTTGTTTCTGAAGCCATAGTTTTTGTGTTGCAACACAAACTTTCCTGTAAGTGTCTTTCAGTCAGTGTTGGTGAGGCTCTTCTTGTGACCACTCTTTGCTAATGCAGATGATGTCATCATAAATATAGAATTTCATTACCAATATTCAAATTGTTCCAGTATTTGTGACAGATGGACCTGCATCAACTCCTGTAATACAAGATAGTTCATTATTATAATTCTCAGGTATGGGTCAGCTTAAACACAGATAGTCACTGCCTGTAATGTTGGTGTACTGGTGGGACACAAGCACTGCACAATGATATCTTATGGCAGTCCCAATCATCCTGATATGTGAAGAGGAGAAAAATGAATTAGCAACACAGCGCTGGACAAGCAGACCCGAACCAAGACTAACCAAGACTAACCCAGACCAGACTAACTGGATGAGACTGTGCTAGCTAGCTAACATGCTAATAGAAACACTGACAGTTTGAACAGAAACAGAACATGATGATCTGAATTAAACGATCAACGTTATTTAGCAGCAGGAGGGCTGGTAGAATGCACTGAAAGACATTTAGCTTCTATTATTGTGTCCAGCCCCAGTCCAACAGTCCAAGCCCACGCACACGCACAACATTCCTCCTTTAGCCTGTGTTGAGCTGGTAAGCTAAGCTAGCTGTGTGGTAGGTAGCAGGACGGTTCTGTAGAGCTGTAGAGCTGTTAACAGGAGACGGTTCCTCACCGTCGTTTGAGGAGCGGGCTGATCTCCTCTCTGCCTCCACACACTGGTGGCTGGTCGCTGCCCTCGGCCTCCGGCTCCCCCGCTCCGTGCTCGTTCTCGGCGTCGCCCCCCCACCTCCTCCTGGGCACGGCCGACGCTTTGTTGGTGCCTGAGCTGGCCCAGCGCTTCAGCTGCTCTCGCCGCTTGGTCCTCGCAGAGTCCCCCATGACTTATCCGAGGAGGACAGTGTTGTTAAAAATGAAGCATTCAGTGTCAGGGACCGACACACCCTCCATGTGTACACTTTCACTTCCTGGTTCGTGCTCTCTGGATGTGGACGAAGCCTCGGCTCCGGCTCGTGCTCGTTGTCGTCGGGAGCGCGCAAAGTTGCTCTGGCTTGTCGGTGTGACGTCACCGCCGCTGCTCTGTAGAGTAGTTCAGGGACATCCGGAGAGGAGAGCAGCTGACCTCAAAGCTCCATGCATGAGCATTGTGCACATACAGTCAGTTAGCGCTACACTTCCTGTCATTGTTTTTTCTTGTGAGACTCTGGTCAGTTTTATAATTGAAATAATAGCGTGTCCAAAACAAATGAATAACTATAGGAGCCCTAGTTAGGCCTACAGCTTCTTAACCCTAAATGGTGCCCTATTAGAAAGTGGGACTGGACTACTGAAGGATCGGACTGTCTGATGGGAACCCGTAAGCTTTGAGGATATTGAGTAACAATGTATAAGTTCCTCCTGTTTGCCTCCCCATATGGAGACAGCAGGGTCAGCTTATTGAGACTACAATAAACCACATACACCATATACACTATTTAGTTTAAAGGTGAAATATGCAACCATGTCCTCCTACTTTTCTGGGCATGTCTCCATCTAGCACTGTTCACCCTGAGGGGCGGTATACCTTGCAATGGCTGCTAACCTGAGGCTGAAAAAATGTTGGCATTGGACATTTCTGCAAACCAGGGATACGTTGGATGACAACGTTTTTGCATTCAGTCAGAGCAAGTGACGTGGTTTAAAGAGTGAAAAGAGACACATCGGACGGGCGGGAGGGGAGGTGGATGGGTCCACAAACACATGGCTGTCATCCAGGAGACTGCTGTTTACATCCTGTGCATCACATTACAATCAGCTGTTTGTTGGTGTCCTGTGTTCACAACCTCCAGGGTCATTTTCACTTCACAACTGTAGCAGTTTTAAGCCCAACTATGTAGTTCTTTCCTAAACCTAACTATAGTGGTTTTGTTACGGTTGTTACGGTTGTTAGGGTTACCAGTTAGGTTACGCTGGTCTGTTGGTACATTATTATTTGAACCAAACCATGATCTTTATTCTAACCATAATCAAGTAGTTTTGTTACCTAAGCCTAACCAGTCATTTCATAACCATAACCATGTGGCATTGTGCATTTCTGCAAGTGTGATATTAGGATGATATGAAACATACTAATGAAATGTATTTTTGGTTTAGAAATGTCGCCATTCAACGTATCCGTGGTTTGCAGGAATGTCCAGCGTTCATAAAATCACCTAAGCTGTTTTAAAAGAATCAGCCTTTCATAGTAAAAGCAATGCTGATGTTCATCTCATCTGAGGTTGAGTAGTTTGTATTGCTTTTCACCATGGTTTGTTGTTGCAAAAACTTCCCTATGCATAATTAGCACACAGCTGCTGACCACAACACCCTTGGGGGACACATTGAAAGCAAGAAAGGCCCAAAAATGACCTGATCACTGGTGTAAAGCTTTTTTTTGGAAACAGTCCGGTATAGGCTTGTATGCAGTGCTAGTGACACAGATGAAAACAATTGTGCATAATATACCCACTTTATCACAAATTCCTAATGCAAAAGAGTTGCCTAATGTAGTTTTTCGTGCACAGCCTGTGGATTAGCATGTTAAGCATGTACAGACGTAGGCACAATTGTTGGTACCCTTCCGTTAAAGAAAGAAAAACCCACAATAGTCACTGAAATAACTTGAAACTGACAAAAGTAATAATAAATAAAAATTTACTGAAAATTAACTAATGAAAATCAGATATTGTTTTTGAATTGTGGTTCAGCAGAATCATTTTAAAAAACAAACTAATGAAACTGGCCTGGACAAAAATGATGGTACCCCTAGAAAAGATGTAAAATAATGTGACCATAGGGACATGTTAAACTAAGGTGTGTCCTGTAAATAGCATCACAGGTGTCTTCAAACTTGTAATCAGTCAGTCTGCCTATTTAAAGGGTGAAAAGTAGTCACTGTGCTGTTTGGTATCATGGTGTGTACCACACTGAACATGGACCACAGAAAGGGGAGAGAGTTGTCTCAGGAGATCAGAAAGAACATTATAGACCTTCATGTTAAAGGTAAAGGCTATAAGACCATCTCCAAGCAGCCTGATGTTCCTGTGACTACAGCTGCACATATTATTCAGAAGTTTAAGGTCCATGGGACTGTAGCCAACCTCCCTGGACGTGGCCGCAAGAGGAAAATTGATGACATATTGAAGAGACGGATAACACGAATGGTAACCAAAGAGCCCAGAACAATTTCCAAAGAGATTAGAGGTGAACTCCAAGGTCAAGGTACATCAGTGTCAGATCGCACCATCCGTCACTGTTTGAGCCAAAGTGGACTTAATGGAAGACAACCGAGGATGACACCAAATCATAAAAAAGCGAGACTGGAATTTTCCAAAATGCATATTGACAAGCCACAAAGCTTCTGGGAGAATGTCCTTTGGACAGATGAGACAAAACTGGAGCTTTTTGGCAAGTCACATCAGCTCTATGTTCACAGACGCAAAAATGAAGCATCCAAAGAAAAGAACACTGTACCTAATGTGAAACATGGAGGAGGCTCGGTTATGTTATGGGGCTGCTTTGTTGCATCTGGCACAGGGTGTCTTGAATCTGTGCAGGGTGCAATGAAATCTCAAGACTATCAAGGCATTCTGGAGCGAAATGTGCTGCCCAGTGTCAGAAAGCTTGGTCTCAGTCGCAGGTCATGGGTCCTCAAACAGGATAATGACCCAAAACACATCTAAAAACACCCAAGAATGGCTAAGAACAAAACATTGGACTATTCTGAAGTGGCCTTCTATGAGCCCTGATCTAAATCCTATTGAACATCTGTGGAAGGAGCTGAAACATGCAGTCTGGAGAAGGCACCCTTCAAACCTGAGACAGCTGGAGCAGTTTGCTCACGAGGAGTGGGCCAACATACCTGTCGACAGGTGCAGAAGTCTCATTGAGAGTTACAGAAATCACTTGATTGCAGTGATTGCCTCAAAAAGTTGTGCAACAAAATATTAAGTTAAGGGTACCATCATTTTTGTCTAGGCCAGTTTCATTAGTTTGTTTTTTTAAATGATTCTGCTGAACCATAATTCAAAAACAATATCTGATTTTCATTAGTTCATTTTCAGTGAATTTTTATTTATTATTACTTTTGTCAGTTTCAAGTTATTTCAGTGACTATTGTGGGTTTTTCTTTCTTTAACGGAAGGGTACCAACAATTGTGCCTACGTCTGTATGTTGCTCAGTTGCATTGACTTAAAACCTTGACTTTACCTCATTTTCCAAATATGTATTCTGGCCTGGCTGGTTGGTTAAAACAATCAATGTTAAGCCCAGAGTGCTAACTCTTAGATAGCTTGTAAACATTTCAACATGGACGCAGGGTCAAATTCCACGTCACATTTTCCCTGTGGCACTGTGTGCACAGAACTACAACCCTACAGTCTGTGACCAACAGAAGAAAGGAGAGCCATTGATGGAAGTAAGTAAATAACTCATTTGCATTTATTTGTGCTCTTCCAATCTTGGACTAGACAACTATGAACTTGTCCATGTGTGACAGAATATGCTGTGGTTGTAATAATTCCTTGTATTAATCAACCTAGTTGTAGTTTATGATACAGCACTGACTTCTTCAGTGGAAACAGACATGTGAACCCTTTTAAAAAGGAAAACCCAACATAAAGTGTTGTAGTGATGTGTTGGACCACTACAAGCCTCTACAACATCTCCAATGCTCCTTATAGATTCTCCAAGTCTCTGAAACTCTACTGGAGGGATGAACAGCATTTTTCCTAAAGATTTCTGCTCATTTGGTGTTTTGATGATGGTGGTGGATAGCGCTGTCTGTGTTCAGTTGGGTTGACTGGTGTCTGTGAAGGCCATAGCATATGTTTCACCAGTCAGCGAGCACTCATACCCTGTATGGAATCTGCCTTCATTATGTTTCTCCACTCCACTCTTGTGTAGTTTGACATAAAAGAGGAATCTGGTGGGTGGGGTGGTGAGAAACTGATCTGTTGAATGTAGTCTCAATATATAGATAGGCCTATTTCTTTAAAGAGGACCTATTATGGTTTTGTCCTATTTGCCTTTTTCTTTAGTTTACTATATAGAGTTTTGTATATGTAAAAGGTCTGCAAAGTTACAAAGCCCAAAGTCCAGGCCAAAGGGAGTTACCCTCCCCCACAGAAACACTGCTCCTGAACTGCCTGAAACGCCTCACTTGAAGTCCCACCTTTTCTTCCGTAACATGGTGATGTCACCAAATAACACAGAGTATAATATCTGCTTTGGTGATCATGCAGTTGTTGCTTTGCTAAAACTCCTCCACTGCCATTCTCCTCTGGAAACAGAGTGAGAGGAACAATGCAAATCTATCATCCCATTTTCAAACTGTCATCTACAGTACATAGCCCAGGATCTTCACACAGTCATTGTGAGACAAGAATGCACCTTATTTCACTTCATTATCTGATTTCAGTTCCCACTTTCATGTCAAGTGGAACAAGTTACAAGTTTCCTCCATTCCCACATGTTTCAGAATGTCTCCGCCCGCACCCAATGCAGCACACTCCATCCCACCTCACACTCTGACCCGGCTGGCACGAGAGTGGCTGGCAGAGGACACACCAAACTTTGACCCGGCGGGAGTGTGTGTGGGGTCACAGGAGGTCGAAGCGAGGTTGCTGTGTAAAACACCACACAGCATCCTGGCAGGGAGCCCCTTCTTCACAGCAGTGTTCACAGAGCTCGGCTGCACCGTGGACTGGATGTATGAGGAGGGAGCCGATTCTGGTAGGCATTACATACTGTCTTCCAAAGCACCAAGATATAAGTTTAGATAAGTTTATAAATCCCTAGAGGGGAAACTAGTTTGGTCGCAAACAACAAATAACAAAAGATTAACTAGTCAGATAGCTCACAATAGACCACACAGAAAGACATACTGCCGCAGTACAGGGGTTTGTAAGAATATATCGAAAATATAGAGCATCGCGATATTGTGTTTTGTGATACTGTATTGATTCTCAACAACATTGTATTGATTTTGTATAATAGTTTATATGCAAAGTGTATGTTCCCTCTCAGTGTATGTGCCCTCTCAGTGTATGTTCCCTCTCAGTGTATGTTCCCTCTCAGTGTATGCGCCCTCTCAGTGTATGTTCCCTCTCAGTGTATGTTCCCTCTCAGTGTATGCGCCCTCTCAGTGTATGTTCCCTCTCAGTGTATGTTCCCTCTCAGTGTATGCGCCCTCTCAGTGTATGCTCCCTCTCAGTGTATGTTCCCTCTCAGTGTATGTGCCTTCTCAAAGTAGAGCTATGTTGTTGGATGTTACAAGGACTCTGACAAATGTAAATGCAGATCCCACTGTTCTGATTGCATGAAACAAGTAAACTTTTTATACTCAGATTTTATGCATAGTGGTGTGTTTTTTATGCTATGACAGTTTTCCTAAAATTAGATTTGAAAAATTGCAATATATCACCTTGCTTACAGTATCACAATATATTACAATATATTGAATCGTAGACCCTGTGATACATATCGTATCGCCAGATTCTTGCCAATACACAGCCCAACTACAATACTAACAATAAATCACAAACTAACACATTTTCCAAGAGGACATTAGGCCTTTGCTCCTGAAAATGAGACCAATAAAGCAGCCAATGCATCTTGAAAAAAAAGACAGTTTAAAAAGTACGACCAATATATCAGAAAACAAGCAAATATGACAAGACACCACAGAAGGCCGTCTGAGCGTTTTAAAGACTGAGAAAATAACCCTGTTGATGGCATCAGGTTTACCTCAAATAGGGCTTGGAAACTTGATAAGAACTTGGGGCTGGGGTTTAAAAGTTGTGGACATTTACCAGGCACAGAGAGTGTTACAAAAGATGCTACCGAGATGCATTATGGGAATTCACTCAGTGTTTTGACTAAGTCAGGATAGCTCTGCTGCATGAATCCTCCAATGTCTTTATTTCACCTCCACAGGTCCAGATGCAATCACGCATGCTGTGGTGAGAGGCCCAGCAAGGTGCCTCCTCCTCGGGGAAAGGCCGGCTCTTAACTGCCTGGCCCGGGCCTCGGGGATCGCCACACGCTGTTCTCAGCTCCAGGCAATGGCAAGAGTGGGAGGCTGGCATGGAGAAGTGGCTGGCACACGCAAGACCACCCCGGGCTTCCGTCTGGTGGAAAAGTACGCCATGCTGGTTGGCAATGTGTCTATGCACAGACAGGACCTGAGTGGAATGGTGATGCTGAAGGACAACCACGTCTGGGCATCAGAGAGTATCACACAGGTGGGCGGCACCAAAAACCTCTTCAAGTTAAGCAAGTTAAGCAGTATAGAGTGCTACAGGAATGAGTCCTAAAACCTGGAAATACTTAGCATTTTAGCACTTCCGGTTCCCTCATCTGGAAGTCAATGGGTTTTTAGTTAGATGCCTGAAAAAAGGTCTGTGGTTAACACAAGCTGAAGAGAGTTTAACACTTTGTTCTACGATATAAAATACATCAATAAATATCCCACTTGTGAATTTTGTAGCCTTTATGTGTCCTAAAAAAGGCGGTTGCTAACAAGTGGCTAAATGAGACTACAAAACGTCATCACGCTGACTCGTCCTCCTTTACAGCCTCGTTGTTTATACTCATGCTCATGCAACCGTGGTGTAGTTTGTTTATAGCGTTCACGCTTCAAAAATCATAAAAGTGGTGTTTATTTGTGGAGATTATCTTGCTGAACAAAATGTGTGTTTGCTACAGAGCCTATTTTAAACAATAATCCAAAACCCAATGGAACAATCCCGTTGGCTTTTTGTCGAGGGAATCCAGGGCGATGCTAACTTCCTGGTTGGCCTACAAAAATACATCATCCCTGGAGCACTCTATTAAAGAGAAAAATAAGAAAGCAAAAAAAGCCATAATCATTTTTAATTTGAATTTAAAAAGCAACAAAATACATAATTGCAAAATTTACTGAGAACGTTATGCTGAAATATAAATACCACTCTGTTCATAGCATTTAAACATTTTACTTTTAAAATGATCTATTTTAATTAATGTGGGTTCATTTACCCACTTTTTAGGTGCGATTTCAAAAACTTGGTTCAGCAGTGTTTTTTTAGGGTTCACAAATCCAGACAGAAAATTGTACAACAGACAAAAGAGTCTACAGACGAGCTGGCATCTGAGGCTGGACTTAAGAATAGTGGTGCTTTGAGCTGAATGCTAATGTCAACGTGCTAACAATCACATTGCTAACATGCTGATGTTTAGCAGATACACATGTTAGCATGCTAAAATTTGCTAATTAGCACTACACACATAGTGCGGCTGAGGCTGATGTGGATGTCATTAGTTTTGCAGGCAGGCCTATTTGGTCGTAAACCAAATATTGGACAAACTGAAATTTTGACCTAATGCTGCAGCTAGAGGAAAAGTCAGGGGATCACCAAAGTCAGTAGATTTCATCCTCTGGGGACCATGAAATGGTACCTAAATGACAGTGATTGTCCATAGTTAATTGCGATTGATCGCAAATTAATCACACATGTTTTATCTTTTCAAAATGTACCTTAAAGGGAGATTTGTCAAGTATTTAATTCTCTTATCAACATGGAAGTGGACAAATACTATTGCTTTATGCAAATGTATATATTTATTATTGTAAATCAATTAACAACACAAAACAATGACAAATATTGTCCAGAAACCCTCACAGGTACTGCATTTAGCATAAAACAATATGCTCAAATCATAACATGGCAAACTGCAGCCCAACAGGCAACAACAGCTGTCAGTGTGTCAGTGTGCTGACTTGACTATGACTTGCCCCAAACTGCATGTGATTATCATAAAGTGGGCATGTCTGTAAAGGGGAGACTCGTGGGTACCCATAGAACCCATTTACATTCACTGATCTGGAGGTCAGAGTTCAAGGGACCCCTTTGGGAATGACCATGCCATTTTTTCCTCGCCAAAATTTAGCGTAAATTACCCTCTTTCTCGACAAGCTAGTATGACATGGTTGGTACCGATGGATACTTTAGGTTTTCTAGTTTCATAAGATGCCAGTATCTTCAATCTAGCTTTAAAACTGAGCCCACTACAACCTAAAGTTGCGTTAATGCGTTAAAGAAATTAGTGGCGCTAAAACGAATTTGCGCTAACGTGATAATAATGCGTTCACTTTGACAGCCCTAGTACATTCAAGTTGCTCATATTCTGTGGTAAAATTTGGATCTGAAATCTAAAAATTGTATTCAGAAGAGGTTACATTTCCACAATAAGATTTTCAGTTGCTCATAAAATTATAACCTTTCTTTACTTCCATAGATTTTCAAGTGTAAATACCACTAAATTTATAGCTTTAAAATATTTTAATTTGAAGACCTTCTATCTGAATGTATGCCATTTCAAATCACCTCCTTTCTAAAAGCTGTGCAATTTTAAGGTTCAGAAATTTGGATTGTATTCACTATTCAATATAAAAGCTATTTTCAAGTTGCTCAAGCATCAGTTTTACAAGCATTAAGTAACTAGAGTCAAACAGCGAAACCATTAATATGGCTGCATCCAGTATTTATTATTTTGATAGAATATTATTTTGATCAAACTATTCTATCGAAATAATAAATACTGTCTGAGTTGAGCATTCAACTTTAAATGAAAACCTTTCACTTCAAAATAACACAAGTCAAAAAGATACACACAGTCTTCCTCTTTACGTGTATTTATGGAGCCTATGGTCATGTGAGTTGTGTGTTGCAATCTAGTTTTTTAGGAAGTTTGGTTTTTGTAAATGTTGCAAATGTCTGACAGAGACTGCTATCTGTCCTAAGTTCAGGTGTGGTCACAACACATGCAACTAAAAAGCCCAACCCTGTTTGTTGTCTAGGCTGTGAAAGCTGCCCGGTCAGTGTGTGGCTTCAGCAGTAAGATTGAGGTGGAGTGCCGCTCTGCAGAGGAGGGCAGAGAGGCGGCATGTGCTGGAGCAGATATCGTTATGCTGGACAACTTTCAACCTCAGGTAAAGGATATTAAAATAACACAAGCCCCAGTCACTTCTCATTTTCATTGCCATGTTTCCACTCACTCTGCCAATTAAAGTGTCAGAAGGCAGAATATTGTTGGCATCATTTTTGGCAAAAATTCCATAATAACCTTTCAGCATATTGTAATGCAAGTGCTCTGAGAGAAAACTAGACCTCTGCTCCTCCTCATGGCTCTGATTTCAGGCTTTAGAACATCTAGCCTGTGACGGGAGACTTTGACCAATCACAGGTCATTTCAGAGAGAGAGAGAGAGCATTCCTATTGGCTGTTCATTCAACAGAGGCAGCTGTCAATCACTCACCAACTCAGATTAAATGGTCAAACCAGGCAGCGCTGATCAAATGTGAATCAATATTCTGTCACTGTAATGCCTATTTCTCTCCTCAGATGTTGTCAGAATCATCTTGTAGTGTACTGTTTAGCTATAAAATGAGAAAGTCTGCTCCAGCTGGTGGGCGGTGCTTGGTATTTCCTCAACTGATCTCAACATGACTGCCGGGTCACAAATTTTCAAATTTTACGGCTAAACAGTACACTACAAGATGATTCTGAGAACATCTGAGGAGAGAAATAGACATTACAGTAACAGAATATTGATTCATATTTGATCAGCGCTGCCTAGTTTGATCGTCTGATCAGAGGTTGTGAGTGATTGACAGCTGCTCAGAGACGGCAAAGCTCCAGCTCGGCTCTGATTGGTTGTTTTCCTCCGGTCTGTGAAATCTTGCAGGTACCATTAGGAGCACCACAGGACACAGAGGCACATTTTTTTCAGATTATCTGTCTCATGCACTACTGTCAGGATACAGTGAACATTGTATAAAAATAACTTTTTTTTCATCATATTTGCTCCAACCTGCCCACTCTTTAACCTCTACATGAAACAATACACCCCTCCTCCACCGTCTCTCACCACAGGAGCTCCATGTTGCAGCTCGTGCTCTGAAGGAGGCGTTCCCAACACTTGTGATCGAGGCCAGCGGAGGAGTGACTCAGGAGAACTTAACTATGTATTTCTCCCCATATGTGGACATCATTTCTCTGGGCTGCATAACACAGGGCTGTCCAGTTGTAGACTTTTCGCTCAAGGTCCAAAAGCCTATTGTTAACTCAAGCCTCCAAGAATGATGACCACCACAAATAGGATGTGAGTGCCACAATGATTGAATGAGAAAATTATGAATGTGAGATTTTGTTATGAAAAATAGAGGAGCCTTTTTTTCCAACTACTGTTACAGTGGTCTGTTGTTCTGCTAAAGCTTTACAAACTCACATCCTGTTTGCTCACTGTGTCATCAGTCATTTGATGAGGATTAAAGGAAAATAGAAACAAGACTGAACTTGCTTCTCTGCCGGGGCCATGACAATTTCATGTAGATCTTGAAAATCAAAATATGCAAAGCTGCATTGCCGTAGAGGAACAGCAGTCACAAGTTGAAACTAATCAGCAGAGTAACCACAGGAAGGAAAATTAAGGTAATATAGGTTAGCAGGCAGCCTATAATATGACCTAGTATGTCGAAGGGTTGATTCACCCAAACATTTTTCTAACTAGCGGTGTCTAGCCACGCAGATAGCTTAGTTTTAGTTTTCCAGCTTTTGAGGTATCCATAAAACATCAGCTGGCTGCCACTCCACACACAACGGAGGTGAATGGTGTACACAACACTGAACATGACATACAGAAAATGCAACCTTTCTTTCCAGAAACAATGTCCTGATTATTTTTTGTTTATAAAATGGGTATGGCATTGGTTAATATCCGTGGTATAATAACCACATACCACTGTTATGACGTCTAGCTCCTTTGCATTTTCAGTATCACTCCGCGTTTGAGAAAAACACAAGCTGCCTTCACATGATAAAAAATGTGCCCTTTGCTCACTGTGACGTAGGGCGCAGAGCCTTGCAGAGGCATAGCACAGTGCAGGTATAATATGCCATCAAAAAGTGCGCAAGGAATGCCATTCACTGTTTCTAGGCAGGGCCGGCTCTAGGCCTTTTGGTGCCCTAGGCCAAATTCAGATTTGGACCCCCCCGCCACCGCCGGCACCGCCCTTTATAAGCCTAATTGTTTTGTGAATATTCTGACGTGTTCATTTATGTCGATTATTGAGGTCATAATTAGTGTTAGAGTTGTATTGGACTGCATTATACTAATTAACTGCACCCTAATTATAGTACCTAGTATATAAAGAAGTTAATTTTAGCTCAACCATGACAACATTAAAATGCTGCTCACCCAATAATGCATCAGTAATCACATTCCAATAATGAATGGAGCAATTCTGTGTAATGAGTACTTTTACTTTACAGTACATTTTAATGCTATTACTTATAAACTTTTACTCAAGTACATATCAAAATGCAGGTCTTACTTGTAATGGAGTATATTTATACTGAGGTATTGCTACTTTTACTTAACTAAAAAATCTCAATACTTCTTCCACCAATGAAATAAACCATCCTTACTTTACCACATTTGTGAGATGGTATAATTATCAGAGCGCACTGGGGTTCCCACAAGTTATTCACAGGTTTCTCTCTTTAACACCCGGTTTATAGATAACTGTTTCATATCTTTATTTGAGTCTTGTTCTCAGTAAATCCTTCTTATTATAGTGTATACATGTTGCAGGGGTTAACCAAAATGTGTGTGGTTTGGGGTCCAGGCTAATTTTAAGATGTTAAACCAATATGATACAAACAAACAACAAACAAATACAAGGCACAATCCCAGTGAATTGAATCCTGCCACTAATAAACTTGAATCTGCATAAGATCATTGTTGTCATCATGTTGTCAATCATGTTATTAATAATAATAATAATAATAGTAATACATTTTATTTGGTGGCGCCTTTCAAGATACCCAAGGACACCTTACAAAGATAAAATTACACTCAAACAGATAAAAACAGCCAGACATGACAAACACATGTAGGCCAGTTTGAACAGGTGAGTTCTGAGGTGGGATTTGAATGTTGTAACAGTGTCAGACTGCCGGATGTGAGGAGGGAGGGAGGGAGTTCCCATGGTGCTGAGGCGTGAGGTGGGGGTGGTCAGAAGACCAGCTTATGATGAGCGGAGGGAACGGGAGGGGGTATACTCCTGAAGGAGGTCAGTGGGGTAGGTGGGGGCGAGGTTGTGGAGGGCTTTGTAGGTGAGCAGAAGGTTTTTGAAGTCAATCCAGTATTGAACATGGAGCCAGTGTAGTTGGATGAGGATGGGGGTGAGGTGGTCGGAGGATTTGGTGCGGGTGATGATCCGGACGGCAGAGTTCTGAATGATTTGAAGTCTGTTGAGCTGTTTGGTGGGAAGGCCAGAGAGGACAGCGTTGCAGTAATCAATCCGGGATGTAACAAATGCGTGGACCAGGATTTCTGTGCTGGAATGAGACAGGGATGGGTGGAGTCTGGAGATATTACGTAGGTGGAAGAAAGCAGTCCGGGTGACGTTTTTTATGTGGTGTGCAAAGGAGAGGGTGCTCTCTAGGGTGACCCCAAGGCTCTTGACGTTGGTGGAGAATGGGACGGAGAAGCCATCAATGATGAGGTTTGGAGCAGTGGTGTGTTGTGCTTTGGAGAGGTTGTTTTTGGAGCCGATGAGCAGGGCCTCTGTTTTATTGCCATTGAGTTTTAAAAAGTTCCTGCTCATCCAACTCCTGATGTCTTGTAGGCAGGTGGTGAGGGAGGTGGGTGGCAGGGCAGCGGTGGGTTTAGCTGAAATTTAGAGCTGTGTGTCGTCGGCATAGCAGTGAAAGTGGACATCATGATGACGGAGGATAGTGCCAAGGGGAAGGAGATAAATGATGAATAGGAGTGGACCCAAAACTGACCCCTGGGGGACACCCCGTGAAACAGTGGAACACCTTGACCTGTGGTTGCTATGGATGAGCTCAGAGATGGTAGATTCTGTTGTTGGTGTGAAGTTAGAGAGGGTGCTGATGAGTGGTTAGCAGGAGGTTGCCATCCAGGGTGGGTCACATGGGGAGGTGCAGGATGATGTTGGATGGTGTTGATTTAGTTATCAAAGAATTGCAGAAAGGCAGTGCAGTGATCAGTGGAGGTATTTGGGGGGAGGGTCCTTG
Source organism: Sebastes umbrosus (assembly GCF_015220745.1). Taxonomy (NCBI): domain Eukaryota; kingdom Metazoa; phylum Chordata; class Actinopteri; order Perciformes; family Sebastidae; genus Sebastes; species Sebastes umbrosus. The sequence goes on from NC_051271.1 coordinate 40,270,362, forward strand.
GAGGCTGAAGAAGGTGGTTGACTGTTGAGAAGAGGGTTCTGGTGTTGCCTTGACTGGTACTAATGAGGTTGGAGTAGTAGGAGGATTTGGCGGGGAGGCAGCGTTCTTGTAGAGGTGTAAGTGTTCTGTGTATAGTTGGATGTGCACTGAAAGTCCAGTCTTTTTGTATAACTGCTCAAGTCGACGACCGGTGGTTTTAAGATGGCGGAGGTCAGCGGTGTACCAGGGAGCGGTGTGGGTGAGGGAGACTGAGCAGGTTTTCAGGGGGGCCAGGGTATCCAGGGAAAAGGAGAGATAGTTATTGTAGTGACTCACCAGTTCAGCAGGGGAGGCGGATGGGGGAGGACTAGGGGAGGAGTTAATAAAGGTGATGAGATCTGTGATATGCTTGATGTTTCTCAAGGAGATGGTTCGTTGCTCTTTTATTTTAGATAGGGTGGCGTAGACCTCAAATAGGATGACTTTGTGGTCAGAGATGGGAAGGTCAGTGAGGTTATGAGGGGCGATACCAGTGCAGCAGATTAAATCAAGTATGTGACCTATGTTATGGGTTGGGAAATGAACATATAGTGTCGAGACATTCAAGGAGTGAGGTGAAATCGTTGGTGAGACCAATGGAAGAGTTGTCAATGTGGATCTTGAAGTCACCCAAAAGGATGACAGTAGGGGACATGGCACACACAGATGTTAATAATGCTGAAAGTTCAGTGAGAAAGAGGGCAGAGGGCTTTGGTGGTCTGTAGATGGTGATAATGATGATGGGTCTTGGAGCCTGTGAGTTTTACAGCTAAACACTCAAAAGTGGAGTGATGAGGGTCGGTGACTGGACTGACTTTAATGCTCTCACGATAGAGCACAGCAAGACCACCCCCCCCTCCAGGATGCACGGGGTTTGCTAATATATGCAAAACTAGGTGGGACAGCTTCATTAAGCTGGGAAAAGTCGTTTGACTGTTGCCAGGTCTCAGTGAGGCATAAAAGGTCCAGTTTGTTGTCCATAATAAACTCATTAACCAGCAAACCCTTGCTAGTGAGAGATCTGATGTTATAAAGAGCCGGTTTTAAACAGTCAAGTGGCGCATAGGTGTCTGCTTTGTGCAGGGGGGACAACACAGAGCTGAACCGCAGAGCTGCAGGCTACACCCGGGCGGGGAGACCAAAATACGCCGCCGGGACATGCAGCAGTTAGCCGGTTAGCCGCTGGGCAGGGACCAAGCACTGTGACAGAGCAACCTCCGTGTCAGCAGTAAACCACAGGAATCACTTGGAACCCAGGAAAGCAGGCAGGATAGACAGCAGACAGCTTCGATCAGGCGTGTGTAGGCATGCCAGATCAGGGTATCCAGCCACAGTGAGCCCAGAGGAGACCTGACAGTCCCATAGAGGTGAGCCCTTTTTTCCGGCGAAATTAGCTGCAGGCAACTGAGTGTAAAGTTAAACACAGTAGCATAGAACTCACAGAGAAAACCAGACTGTTGACCTACTTCAGCAATGAACCAGATCAGCTAAGCAGTATGCAACAGACGAGTTTAAGCGAAACAAATCAAATCAACAAACAAATCATGGAGGAGGCGTAGCAGCAGCTTGCCAGCGGTCCCTCTCCCTGAAGTCCACAAATGAAATGCTATTTGCCTCCAGAGAACATAGTAAACATTGGTCTTGATTGGTTGATTATCTTCTCCCCTTGTTCAGTATAGTATCCTTTTGTTGACTCAGTAGACTGTTTAACCACAAAAATGTCTGCAGCTGTGTTTGCTCAAATGTGACTTCTACTGAGTGTGAGAGCGGGGTGGGGCTGTCTTTCAATAACCACCACTATCTTTATTCTGCACTATCCTTTTTTCATGATGTCAAGTAATTTCTAAAAAGTGCAAAATGAATGCTCTAGAAAGTGGAAGCATGAGTGATAGGAAACATTTTGCTGAGAGTATTGCCGTGTGAGCATAAGTGTCACAACCACCTGTTACGGAAACGCCCAAATTTATAAAGCACACAGGAAGTATTGCACAGCCGCATGTCTCAAGCAGCAGCAGCAGCCGCAGCAGCAGCAGCCGCAGCAGCAGCACTGTAAGCCGAGAGAAGAGTGATGGGAAAGATGCCAGGGCAGAGTCGCATCTTCCTGCTCACCTACATGGTGGCTGTTGGTAAGATCTAAAACTTTTAATAATTTATGAAACAATATTCAACTACAAAATGACAGATAAGGAGGCTTTATGTGTGTGGGGAAGGACATGATGGTGATTTTGAGGCTTAAACCCTTGAGAGATGTTTATGTTGTGTGAGCTCTTTTTTTTCCAGAAAAAAATATTGCATTTTTTGTAAAGTTGTAAAACCTTTTTTTTTTTTTATGTTCACTACAGATTTTAGCATATTCTATTTATCATATTCTGTCCTTTAAGTTTCAACCCTTAGTTTAATGTAAAAGAAAATGTGCCGAGTGCAAAAGCTCAGGAAATCCTATCATGGTGAAACTACTTTTTACAGAAGAAATGCCGATAGAAACTGAGGTCTGTGCATTATTAAGAGGAACCAGGACATTGTTTTTAAAGAAACAGATTGCTTTCGGTTTTTTCAAATGTCATTTTTTAAATTTATTTGAGCAGCACAAACTTTTATTTGCCTTGAGGTGGCAGAAAAAAAAATATCAGAGCTGGTTGTTTCAAAACTTCAGCATTAAAATGAAACTATACAAATATAGTCCGAGAGGACTGAACATGCTACAACTTCTTTATGCATTAACTGATTTTCTGAGGCTGTAAACACAACACTGACATAAAATCCCCATATGAAGGTGTTATCGCAAACTTGTTTGGGTCATGCGAGCCTACTCTGGATGACATATTGCCGATCTGATATATGTTATAGGAGTGCAATGCTAGGTGGGGTTCTCTTTTAAGAGTAAGAGTGGTCATGTTTAAGCTGTGTAAAATCAGACATTCCCAAGGAATATATTCTGGTGTCGACTGGGATTGATTTGGCCCTGATCTTCCCCCTAGTGGATATATTTATTAATCTGTCGTATTTATAATTATTAGTACTTCTAGAAATGTTTTCTTAAATGGGAAAAGAGGGTTGTGCAGATCTAAACAAAATAGTAAATCAATGCATTCTTAATTATCATGAACAACAACTGTTATGAATGCCTGGCTGAGTTAGATTACTAACCCATCTTTAAATATGACATTGTTGTTGTTGTTGTTGTTTTTTAGTACATTGTTTCTAAAACAGTAATGCTATTTTATATTTCTCAAATTCTGATTATTTTTTAGTAATTTTAGTAATTACAAATTATTTGCCACCCAGATTAAGGTTTACAAAACTTAAATATGTGTTCTTTTTTTCACAAATTGTAGCCATTCCTGTTTCTTTGGCTTTCAACATTGATATGACAAACCCTACTGTCTATATTGGTGAACAGAAGGATTTCTTTGGATACAAAGTGCTTCAATTCATGTCTGGCCCGAACAAAGGGTAAGTTTGCATTTGCAACTTGACGGCTCAGTTGATATTTAATGTTGCTATAATTGTCAACATCCTGATTACTCATAATGCATAAAATTTGTATCAGCCATGCATGATTTTCTTTTATATATACTTTGAGTGTAGATGGAAAATCACTCTGTTTTTTAAAGACGCATTTGAAGAGCGGTTAACACTTTGTGGTTCAACACCTTGAATGACATTGCATCCTGTCACTAATTTTCCGGTTGTGTCACAAGGAGATAATTCTAACACCTTACAACAGCAAAAGCATTCTTTCCTTTAGTTAAAACTGTGCTGCACATGTCAGCCTAGCCACTAAAATGGTTGACTCCATCCATAGCATAATCGTCACTGCACCGCTGCAGCTAAATGGATCTGGGGGAATATGCAAACCCGACCTTTACCAACCCAACCAGTGCTTCAACCCTAAAGGTATACAATTTTTTATTTTTTTCAATGTTACAGAATAAATCACATAATTAAAAACAGAAAATGTACAGTTTCCAACAATGCAGAAATATAAAATGGAAATGGAAACATTTCATAATGTAAATGAAAAGCATTATGCATTTTTAAAGTACTAATCCAATGCTACTGTGCCAGGTATTTCCCTAGCAAACACAACAATACCAGTCAAGCACTTTGGCCTGTCGATAGCTGAAGACTCCAAACGCTCCGAATTCACTGTAAGAAAATCCTAAAGCTCAATAAGTTTTGATAAAATTGCAAACACATTTTCTGTGACAAGTTCTGAGTAAAACAAATCAATATGATGAATCAATTTCTTTCATATGTTATGATCTAGGTTTGCAGTCCAAGTGTAGTCCATGAATGTAATGAGAACTCCTATGTGAACAGTGTGTGCTACAAGATCACAAATCAACTTCAGACAATCGGCACTCTCCAACCTACTTTCCAAGGTAAAAGACATTTAGAGAGTGTAAACGTGTCCTTGTCCTTCCTGCAGTCAAATATTTAATCTCAATTAGGGCTGTCAATCGATTAAAATGTTTAATCCCAATTAATTGCATGATTGTCCATAGTTAATCGCACATTTTTTATCTGTTCAAAATGTACCTTAACGGGAGATTTGTCAAGTATTTAATACTCTTATCAACATGGGAGTGGACAAATATGCTACTTTATGTATGTATGCATATATTTAACACAAAACAATGACAAATATTGTCCAGAAACCCTCACAGGTACTGCATTTAGCATAAAACAATATGCTCAAATCATAACATGGCAAACTGCAGCCCAACAGGCAACAACAGCTGTCAGTGTGTCAGTGTGCTGATTTGACTAGGACTTGCCCCAAAACTGCATGTGATTATCATAAAGTGGGCATGTCTGTAAAGGGGAGACTCGTGGGTACCCATAGAACCCATTTACATTCACATATCTGGAGGTCAAAGGTCAAGGGACCCCTTTGAAAATGGCCATGCCAGTTTTTCCTCGCCAACATTTTGTGCAAGTTTGGAGTGTTATTTAACCTCTTTTGTGACAAGCTAGTATGAAATGGTTGGTACTAATGGATTCATCAGATTTTTTAGTTTCATATGATACCAGTATCTTCACTCCAGCTTTAAAAGTGAGCCCACAACAACATCCGAAAGATCGATTGCGTTAATGAAATTAGTGGAGTTAAAACAAATTTGCGTGTTATTATCGTGGTGACTTTGACAGCCCTATTCTCAAAATGTTTGTCCTGACTAAATATTCTTTACAAAGTTTGACTCTGTATATTTTTTTCAGAATGTACCAAAAAGACAGTGGACCTTGTCTTTCTATTTGATGGATCACAGAGTATGACCGAAGCAGAGTTCAACAAAAATAAAGATTTCATAATGGATATAATGAATTCATTGAAGAACTCATCAATCAAGGTCACTGTGCTACTGCAACATATAAGTGTCCATAGCATTTATTTGTTGAATTATAAACACAATGTTGAATACTGTATGATCTTGTCTGCTCCTTTTCAGTTTGCAGCAGTTCAGTTCTCCTCAATTCACAGGAAAGTTTTTGACTTCAATGACTACCAAGCTGGTACTGATCTCGATAAACTTGGGAAAGAACCCCATATGATGGCTCTGACCAACACACACAAAGCCCTCACATTTGTGTTGTAAGTTCAGTTACATTATACAAATAAACAAATGAATAACATTCAAATTACAGCTGTTGTTGTGGGGAACAATACTCAATAACAACAACATGCACAGTACAACTATAAGATTACGAGCATCTTATTTGTTGATGTAATACATGTTAATTTATAGGTGAAGTTTTTTTTTTTTTTAAATACTACTTTTATATTTGTTTCAGGGACGACATCTTGGAAAACCCAAAAGCAGGCGCCTCTCCTGATGCAACTAAAGTTGTGGTACTAATCACAGATGGAGATCCCAGTGATTCAGACAAAGGCATTATTAAGAGATATGATGATAAAAACATAATTCGCTTTGTCATTGGGGTAAGCTGTGATGTGATATATAACATATCTCATTATTCTGTCTGTCTTATAAATCTATTTATTCAGCTAAAACAGTAACATGTGTAATGCCTCAGATCAATTCTTAGAACTGTACTGCTATGCAGATGATGATTTAGTGTAACTTGTACTGATTCCAGTTTTGAGTCCAAGATTGTACAACACTGTAAGGTTTATCTGGCTGACATCAGCCTCTGAGGTACTTCATAATTTCAAGCAGCATTCTGGTTTCAGGTCAAAAAGGCTGACCTGAAAAAATTCAAAGCCATTGCTTCAGAACCAAAAGACAAAAATGCCTTCAAAATTGAGAACTACGACGGACTCACAGGAGTACTGGAAAACTTTCAAAAAAAGATCTTTAATATGGAAGGTGATGTTCAATTTTTTCCCCGTCTTTGTTCAGTAATGTTGCTACAAAAATCGATTTGATCTTCCTGGTGTACCTCTGCAATAGCAACATTAACTGCTTGACTTTATATTTAGGCTCCAAAGTGGCTCGGGCAGGAGAAATGACCAATGAAATGTCTCAGAGTGGATTCAGTGCTGTCTTCTTCAATGTGAGTAAAGTCATAAAGACAAAATCTGGACACATTCAAAACATCGACAACTTTTACCCATAACTCTAGTCAACCATCACAGTGCTTGCTAACCATTCATACATACAGATGAAGGTAAACAGTATCTTTAGACAGAAATATTTGATCTAGTTCATAAATTGTATGTATAACCATCTTGCTATGGGATCAGCTGCGACGCCTGAGCAGGGACGTAATATGGGGGGCCAATGGCCCTTTTCCCCACATCCTACCGCCCTTGCTCGGACCACACCCACCTTCGAATTCTGCATTCATTTTGATCTCAACTACACTACTGTAAAATTTCGTGACTGTCTCTTGCACAGTTGCAACACTATCGCCTTGACAATATCTGTCGATAGACAGACAGACATATAAACACTCAGCAAAGTACTCAAAACCGCTTCTGTGGTAGTTCCTGCTACAGAAGGTGTCTCCAGTACCACAATTTGCCATTATGACACACACACACAGCCTCACATGGTGAAAACAATACCAGCCACACACTGTTCTGGCTACCAACAGTTTCATAAAGTATGAATTAAGTCATGGTGCACCCATAGACTGTATAAGAACCCATCGGTTTGTGGACTACCGTTCTGAAGACTTGAGTTTGGCATTTTGACCGTCGCCATCTTGTTTCTTTTAACCAGAAGTGACACAAGAGAGTGGAGCTAAATACTACCGAACCCTGAACAAGACATTTTTAGGCGACCAAAAATCTTATAATTAACTTTTACAAACTGAAAACACACTGTGAAAGGGTTAAAGTTGTAAGACAAAAACACGGACAAATCCCAGACTGGACAAGACTGTGGTAGCGACCTGTCAGTCACAAGGTAGCCCCGCCCTAAAGCATCCCCTGCTTTATGGTCTATCTGACTTTAAATGGGACCATCATTTACTAAATGAACATCATGCTGTATTGAAGAAGACTTGGAACTAGTGATTGAGACCATAAACTCATGTTTACAATGTTTACTGAGGTAATAAATCAAGAGAGAAGTAGGCTCATTTCTCATAGACTTCTATACAATCAGACTTCTTGTTACAACCAGAGGAGACGCCCCCTGCTGGCTGGTAGAAAGAATGCAAGTTTAAGGCACTTCCACATTGGCTTCACTTCTCAGACCTGGAGGTTGCCGCCTGGGTGCACCACACCCTAGTAGGACTATTATGTTTTACTCATCTAGCATGGCATAAGTGAAGAATTCACCTCAGCAATATCTTGCAGTCTTAACCGTTACAAAGTTTGTGCCCTGACAAACTGCTGGAAGACACTGAAAAAGTATAATTGTAGTACCCCTTCCAAAGTGTGTACTGTACTTTGCAAGGAGGACAAACATTTGACCTGTCAGTGCAGTATCAATGGTGTAGGTTTTACATTAAAGCACACCATCCAGGTAAAATTGAACTGGTGACGTTTGAGACAATGTAAATAAAACGATAAAAACTGGTAGTAACCACAAGTGAGTTTTGATCATACAGGTCCCAAATTTCCCTACAAAATGACACATGTACTGTATTGGCAGTAAACATGCCTTGAGCAGCTACTCTGTCAGAAATGCAGCTACTCATGCATGTCATTTTTGTTGGAAAGGTAACACTACTACTATATGTTATGTACAGCGAGCCGGTCATTGTTATGAAATAAACCCCGACAGGGCCGTGACGCGAGGCGGAGGGGACTTGCATCGGCCCTGAAGGGGTTTATTTCACATGAATGACCTAACATCCCTCCAGTTCTTGTTTTTGATCCAAATAACCTAAACCCACCTAACTGTGTAAACCTTGTAGCTTGTGAAAGAAAATGCTTGATTCTTAGCACTAGTGGGGCAATAAAGGTAAATAATGGCCTGACAATGATGCCTAAATCAAAAGGAGGCCAACTGATCCTGAAATAACCCCAAAAATCCCCTGCGGCCCAAAAAGCTGTAAAAACAGTTTACAAGTAAACAAACCATGAACATTAAATACTATATACAGCATGTGTGTGACATCATCTTAATGCTAAGTGCCCATAACCACCTCAATTCATATTTTAACATGTTCTGTTAAATATGTATTTAGCAGGCTCCACTTTAGCACTGGGACAACATGGTTTCTGCTTATTTGATCTCTTTGATTTTTGGATATCTGTTCTCTGACCGCTCTCCTCCCAACAGTTCTGCTGTAGGTGGCTCCACTCCTCTCTGTGCTCTGACTATGTCTGCACATTTCTGTCAACAGGAGAACTTGATTCTGGGTTCAGTGGGATCAAACAGCTGGCGTGGTTCTCTCCAAGAGCATCACGAACAAAAAGAAATACAAATTGAAGATCCACTCATGAAGATGGACTCCTACATGGGTACTGAACACAAAATTGTTTCTATTTTCTTTTAGATTACCCGTTCTTTATTTAAAAGGATTTTTTTTATTTAGCTTGAAATGTTCAAGTTCTGTTTTAATTTAGCTGATGCTTGGCAAAAAGTATATGCCTCAGTAAATTATCTCTATCAGTTTCCAATCTGAAATATGGGCTTAAAATGGCTCTGTCTAGAGTGCTACAGGAATGAGTCCTAAAACCCAGAAATGAGTTAGCATTTTAGCACTTTTGGTTCCCTCGTCTGCAAGTCAATGAGTTTTTAGTTAGATACCTGAAATAAGGTCTGTAACTCTGTAAGCTGAAGAGATTTTAACCTTTTGTTCTACGACATAAAACACATTAGTAAATATCCCACTCGTGAATTTTGAAGCTGTTATATGTTTTAAAAAAGGCGGTTGCTAACAAGTGGCTAAATGAGACTACTAAACGCCATCACGCCGACTCGTCCTCCTTTACAGCCTCGTTGTGTATACTCACGCTCATGCGACCGTGGTGTAGCTGGTTTATAGCCAACGTTAAGTTTTTACTTCTGGCGATTGCATTCACACTTCGAAAATCATAAAAGTGATGTTTATTTGTGGAGATTATCTTGCTGAACAAAACGTGTATCATAAACATGTGCTCACAAACAGAGCTTATTTTCTGAAATAATCCAAAAGCCAATGGAACAATCCCGTTGGCTTTTTGTCGAGGGAACCAGGGCGATGCTGACTTCCTGGTTGGCCTACAAACATACGTCATCCTTGGAGCACTCTATTGTAAATGTAGCAAATAGATAGAATGGGATCATACGTGAATATGTATCTGCAAAACGCAATATGAAAAAATTAAAACCATTTTAGAAACTGAACACTTCCTTCATTGCATTTTAACTTGTATACACAATTCTAACCTCTTTGATGTGAGTGAATATTTAGCAGGTGATGTCATATGTGACACTGTTGCAGGATACTCTGTTTCTGTTGGAGAGAAGAATAACAATCCTCTATATTTCACGGGAGCACCAAGATTTGAGCACAAAGGACAGGTCGTACTTTTCAGATCCGATTTCAAGAACTGGACTGCAGCCCAAAGAATAAATGGTGACCAGGTTGGTAACCGTCTTATGATTTTTTGTTTTTGTTTTGTTTAAATCTGATTTATCATACATAGTCCAAACAAAAATAGTTTATTTATTGTTTGCTTTAAGGGTGCTATGCTCAGCATGTTTAAAACTCAATGTGCCATTTCCTTTTTGCGATGCCACCGTTAGAGCAAGTGTCATTAGGACATTTCTCATTTCGTACTTGAAGAACAAGAGCCTGTCTACGAGGCAGGTTTATTTTTTACCTTTGTGATAACTTTGTTTAGTAAAACCTAGAAACCCCTCGCATTTACATCTGCTGTAAAAAGACTTCAGGTTTTACTTTGCAAAGTTGCTTATAAAACAAAAATAAACATGCTGGCTGCTGGGCCATGGTTGTATTTTTGCCTTGAAGTAATCATGCAGATTTATTTGCTAAAATGCATTTCGAGATGCAAAATGCTGCATTATTTCTGCGGTTGCAGAGAGGAAACCAGAGCACTTCCTTTTACTGGCACCTAGTTTTGCTTGAAGAAAAACTGTGAAAAAATGACAGTTGTTCGAAGCACAATAAACGTTCATCCTCACTTCACACACATGTAGCAAATGTAGTACATGTAGTATACGTGTAGGCTTCTAAAAAATGGTTCAAGGGTAACTTTGGTATTTTTCAACCTGGACCCTCTTCCCATGTTTTTGTGTCTAAGTGACTAATTGGGACAACAATTTTTGAAATTGGTCCAGTACTGAGTGAGAACGCTGTAAGTGGCAGTTGCGAAACAAGTTGCGAGGGCAAGTGCGCCGCATCAATGTAATGTCCAATAAAAGTGCTTGTTTTTGCCGCTGGCAGACTCAAATTGTTATTATAAGTGTCTGACAACATTATGGAAAAGACCCTACAGAGAAATTAAACATTCTTCTTACCTTTCACTTGATCCGCTCTGTTCGATATTGTGTCCAAGTCCCGCTCAAGGAGAAGTCTCGTTGTGAAATCTGAATATCTGTAAACAATGGCTCAAATAAATACGGGCGGCCATCAAATCCAAAGACCTCATCCACATTGACGAAATCATCTAAATATTCAGCCATGAAAATCTTTTAGGTAACACTCAGCTTCACTTTCTGTACTCCAACACAACAAACTCTGCCTGGCTGGCTCTCACGTTTCCACCATGGAGGTCTTCCACTATTCCACCGGTGTCTTCTGGCAACAAGTCACCTCGCAAGATTTCAAAACGAGACTTCTCCTTAAGCGAGACTCTTTCCATAATGTCAGACGCTTATAATAACAATCTGAGCAAAGTCGTGGCAAAAACAAGCACTTTTAGTGGATGTATATGACGGTGCCAGGTTGCCCCAATAACACCATATTGCAGCCCACGTTCAGCTGCCCTCTACAGCGCTCTCCCTCAATACTGGACCAATTTCAAAAATTGTTGTCCCTTTAGAGTGCTGCAGGAATGATGTATTTTTGTAGGCCAACCAGGAAGTTAGCATTGCCCTGGTTCCCTCAACAAAAAGCCAACGGGATTGTTCCATTGGGTTTTGGATTATTGCAGAAAATAAGCTCTGTGGCAAAAAATCATTTAGGATATTTAAATTTTTTTTCCGTAAGAAAAATGAACACCACTTTTGTGATTTTTGAAGCGTGAATGCAATCGGCAGAAGTAAAAAGCTAACGTTAGGCTATAAACGAACTACACCAGGGTCACATGAAAGCGAGTATACACAATGAGGCGGACGAGTCGGTGTGATGGCGTTTAGTCGCCTCATTTAGCCACTTGTTAGCAACCGCCTTTTTTAAGACACATTAAAGCTTCAAAATTCACGATAGGGATATTTACTGACATATTTTATATCATAGAACAAAAAAATCTCTTTAGCTTGTGTTCACCACAGACCTTATTTTAGGCATCTAACTAAAAACCCATTGAGACGAGGGAACCGGAAGTGCTAAAATGCTAACTCATTTCTGGGTTTTAGGACTCATTCCTGTAGCACTCCATTAGTCATTTCGACACAGATAGAAAGATAGATAGATACATAGATAGATAGATAGAAGTACTTTATTGATCCTAAATTCGGAAATTATTGAAAATTATTGCAGATCATGATTATTGAAAATCAATCTGTGTGGAGTTTGCATGTTCTCCCCGTGTTAGCGTGGGTTTTCTCCGGGTTCTCAGGTTTTCTCCCACAGTCCAAAGACATGCAGGTTAGGTTCGTTGTTGACTCTTAATGTCCCGTAGGTGTGAATGTGAGTGTGAATGGTTGTCTGTCTCTATGTGTCAGCCCTGTGATAGTCTGATGATCTGTCCAGGGTGTACCCCGCTTTCACCCAACGTCTGTTGGGATCCCCCCATGACCCCAAATGGGATAAGGGGTTACAGATAATGGATGATATAAACTTCACTTTTCAGATTGGTTCCTACTTTGGTGCAGAGCTGTGCTCAGTAGATGTCAACTCTGATGGTAACACTGATTTCCTGCTGGTGGGAGCTCCACTGTTCTACCAGTCTCAGGAGAAGAAAGAAGGCCAGATCTACATCTACATACTGACTGATGAGGTGGGCATGGATAAAGGTTCACAATCAGTGTTGGAGAATAATGAGATTACTGCCTGTACTGGGAGCTAATGAATGCATTTATTTTCTTAATCAATGAACGTACGTTCTTATTTCCCACAGATGCAGCTGAAAAATGAACTGAATGTAATTGCACCATCCATGGGGAGATTTGGCACCACCATATCTAGTCTGGCAGATCTGAATGGAGATGGACTCCGAGACGTTGCTGTTGGAGCCCCCCTTGAGGATGACAACAATGGGGCTGTGTACATCTACCTTGGTGACAGACACAAAGGCATACGCAGCACTTTTAGCCAGGTGAGACAGAAAAACAGACACATTCTATCTTTTTGTTTTGTTGTATTTTTGGGATTAAAAGGATGTTGGCCCTCTACATGAAGCGACAGATTGGATGAGTGGTCACTATGCTGGGAGCACATAGTTTACCGTCTCTACCTGTCTAAATATGTATAATAACCCATAAAATAATTTAAAACAAATGAATAGTGCATCAATATCATGAGGGTTAGACAAATGTGTTTGATTGCCAAATACATCAGACTAAAAGTGGCTTTTGAATAAAACTAAAACGTAGGACTGTCAATCAATTAAAACAGTTAATCGAGATTAATCACACATTCTTTATCTGTTCAAAATGTACCTTAAAGATAGATTTGTCAAGTATTTAATACTCTTATAAACATGGGAGTGGACAAATACGCTGCTTTATGCAAATGTATGTATATATTTATTATTGGAAATCAATTAATAGCACAAAACAATGACAGATATTGTCCAGAAACCCTCACGGGTACTGCATTTAGCATAAAACAATATGCTCAAATCATAACATGATAACAACAGCTGTCAGTGTGTCAGTGTGCTGACTTGACTATGACTTGCCCCAAACTGCATGTGATTATCATAAAGTGGGCATGTCTGTAAAGGGGAGACTCGTGGGTACCCATAGAACCCATTTACATTCACTGATCTGGAGGTCAGAGGTCAAGGGACCCCTTTGAAAATGGCCATGCCAGTTTTTCTTTATTTTTCTAATTTAGCGCAAGTTTGGAGTGTTATTTAGCCTCCTTCGCGACAAGCTAGAAGGACATGGTTGGTACCGATGGATTCTTTAGGTTTTTTAGTTTAATATGAGCCCGCTGCAACCTCCGTTATACTGAATAGCATTAATGGGTTAAATAGATGAGTGGTGTTAAAACAAATTTGCGTTAACTTGTTATTATTGCATTAACTTTGACAGCTCTACTAAAAAGTCATCCTCAGAATTATATGACTTAGTAGAGGATAAGACTATCATCAGGGTATTTTTCAAGGATTTTGATATTTTGTTTTAAAAACCTGCATCTGTCTCGACTTCGCAAAAATAACTGCACACACAGCATTTGACTCCACCTCCTTCAAATATGTCTGCAAATCATGCACCGTTTCAGTTGTCTAACCTCTGTTATTCAAGAGAATCGTGGGAGAGAACATAGTGTCTGGGCTAAGATTCTTTGGACAGGCCATTGATGGGGACATTGACCTTGGAGATGACGGACTACCAGATATTGTGGTCGGATCACAGGGCACTGCTGTTGTCTTAAGGTATGGATACATTAAGTATTTAGAATTGCTAACTCCTCACCTCTCAAATCCAGACTACATCTCAATGCTCAGTTTTCACAACAAAAGAGTGGAACACAGTGACGGAGAATCTACCAAGCTCTATGAGACAATGTAAAACCAGACCAAAAAACTCAACATGCAGGCCTACTGTTTATGGTACATGATGAGTGTCTACATGAAGTGACTCGCTGCCTTATGAAACTCAAGGACTTCATGAACAGAAGATGTTATAGAAACTAGAAGTCAGCACAACACATTTTATAATCAACAAAAGCATAACACGTTTTTTTGCATAAATTTTTCTTTCCACAAACTGATTCCAAAATACAGTAAAGGTCAGTTGAAATTTGATGTTTCCAGAACAGCTGTAAGGAATCCATGTCTGAGGGAAGGAGAGAACTGTCAATCATAAGCTTAAATTCAAAACCATGGACTGGTATCTTAGTATACAATCATCCTATAGAACATGTCATGTGCAAAGTCTAATAATAAATCCTTTTTTTTGTTTTGATGAATGTCTTTCAGGTCCAGGCCTGTCTTTAATGTCACGGCACATCTGTCTTTTCTACCTAAGGAGATAAACACTGACCAAATTGACTGCCTGGGCAGCACAGATGAAACTTTACCAATGGTTACCCTAACAGCCTGCTTTGAAATGGTGGAAACAACAAAGAGCAAAGCATGTATGGACCTGACCCAATACTGGGATTCATTAACAGCTGCTGATACTGCACACCCTATCGATGCATCGTTTTAATTCTGCTGTATGCCTTTTCAGCGGGAATGAGCTCCACACTGAACATCTCGTACACGCTTGATGTGGATCCGACAAGACAAACATCTCGAGGTTTCTTCAGTGAAACCGACAAGAAAGCTAGGAATCTCACCTCTACCTACGAGCTGATGGATGAAAAAACCTGCTTCAACTACTCCATCTACATGCCAGTATGGAAATGAATTGATAATATTCACTCTCACATACTCTTTAACAACTATCACCTATCTATACATGTAAATATCATCCATGTCTCTGAACCTCGGCCAGTTCATTTCAACACATTCTCCCTACCGCTTGGTCAGTGCCCCTTGGAGTCGGAGACAGACGCATGGGGTACCCCTCTTGCGTTACTTTTGGAAGGACCAGGGACAGCGTGTCATATATGCTCATAACATGCATAGTGTCCTTTCAAAATAAAATTTGGTTTCACAGGAAGTTAGATTTAGGCAACACAACGACTTAGGTAGGGTTAGGAAACGGTCGTGGTTGATGTTAACTTCACTGACTAGCGACTCACGTGACTAGTGAGTGATGCTAACGAGTCACGTGACTAACCACTAACCACCGGCGTGACAAAATAAGTTTCACAGGACACAAACAGGTCTCCTGGTTGAAAGTCTTGTGTTTGTTTGGTCCATCCACCACCCCTCCCCCCGCCCTGTCACGCTATTAACACTACGTCAGTTGCTCTGACCATCGAATAACGCCGCGGGTGGGTTTACATTGGTGTTAGTTGAAAGCCCGGTTTGTCACAAACTGTCACTAAAGGGTGCCTCCGTGCGTTGGTTTCCGATGCTGAGGGGCGATGACCAAACGGCGGTATTTGACGAGTTGCGAGTGAGAACGGGTTGTTAATTCCTAGATTTTTCCATTAACCAACACAACCAGTACATATATAAATATCTAAGAAAGTTTTGTCAGGTATATTGATTTTTGTTGCCCAAAATGTAGGCTTTGGGCATGTGTCCTAATAACTCTTTATTCTACAGATTCCTAAAAATTGTGTACAATTGGGTCTTCACAGGCAGGAACATTTTCTGATGATGATTTCCATTCAAACTTCTATGCTTGTTATAATGTAATAATATAAAAGTTTTTTATCAGAAATGTAGCTTTTAAAACTATAATGCAGAATTATTATTCATCTTCATCACCAAAAAACAAACAAAAAAAACACAAATGCTAATAATAATCCTAACACACTTATTCATTATTCAATCCTTTAGCTTAATGTTGAAACCAAAGTGTTCTAAAATCAGAAATCTTTGCTTTTTGTGTTTCAACAATATGCAGATGACTGTTCTTTTTCTTGCAGAAATGTGTGAAAGACACATTATCACCCATAAGCATCAAATTCAACTTTTCCCAAGATGACAGTGAGAGCGCAAGTGCGGTCCTAAACATGGACAGCAAAACGCAGGCTGTTGTTGAGGTATGAACAGTGACTACAGCAGAAGGCTGCAGGCAGTCACGTGAATATGCATCCTTACAGATTTTCTGTTTACGTATGCCCAACTTCTAAAACTTTTGTGAATACATAAAGATCAGAGTTCTGCACACTACTAGGCAAACACACACTAGGATGTGAAAGGGAATTCTATTGTGTTATGTGACGATGACTTTTGTTTATCAGTTTTTGTCACACTTTTCCAAATGGGGATTTACCTTTGACACAGATAGCAAAGACTACCTTGAGAACATATTTGTTACTAAAGATCTGAATGAGCCAAAACTTTGTCATTTTCTATTTGTACTGCTCTATTTGAACGTGTCTGGTCAAAACAAGTTATGTTTGTTTAGTATTTACACCATTTTGTCTGGTTTGCTCTGTGTTTTCAATCACGAGACATTTCTTTTATTTTTACAGGTTTACTTTGAAAAGCATTGTAGAAAAAATGACACCTGTATTGCCGAACTTGATGTGGATTTCAACTTCACGTATGTATATATGACAAACACAGCACAGCAACTGTAATATTAACATCATATGACCAAATGTAAGAAGTGCTCCCTTTCTCTTAGGACTCCAACATTATTGGTGGCAGAAGATAACTACTTCAACGTCTCTATAAAACTGTCTAATCATGGTGATGACTCATACTACACCAACCTTACCATGCACTATCCTCCAGGCCTCTCCTTCTCTAGGATGACTCTAACAGATGTGAGTTCAAAGTTAAACATCATGTCCCACTCAGTGGCTGCTTTAATATATCTAAGTGATGTCACTTGAGTCGCTGTTGGTTGGGGCTAAAGAATACAATTTTTAAAATGAAAAAAATCTGGGTGTGGAGTTAGAAAAAAGTGAGTTTACCAGACATCCGTAGCTGGTAACACTTTATATTAAAGTTCCGTAATAAGCGTTACTAAGCATTAGTTAATAGGTAATAAGGTCCTTTTCAAGTCCTTATATGATGGTTATTAACAGTGATATGTTAATAAGACTATATAAGTGTTAAAACGAGCATTATAAACACGTTATATTATGAGACATTTATAAGCACTTAATAAAAAACGTATCAAGAGTTTATAAACTGCTTAAGAATGTTAATAAAAGCTTTGAGTTTCTTATTATCATTTCTAAAAGTATTACAAACACATTTATTGAGTTTAACTAACTTACCTATTATATCATTGTTAAACCTTAAATAACCTTTTTTTGTTGCTTTATTAAGATTAATACATACTTTATTGCATTTATTAGCAGTTAACCATGCACTTATTAACAGTTAACTATGATATTTTGTAGGTACCGGATCTTATGCGATAACGATGCTTATTTAGGTTAATAAATTCTTTATAATTCACGTATTAACATGTTAACTATGCTAGGCCACAGGTTGGATTCGAACCCAGTCTTCTAATAACTACTTCCAGCAGAATAACGTGTCATGCCACAAAATACAAGCCATCTCAAGCAATTCCATAAACATCTCAATTCAGTGAACAACAACACACTTCGTCCAATAGAGCACCTTTGTGATGAGGTGGAACAAGATATTTACAGCATCAAAGTGCAGCTAACAATTCCTCCCCTGATCAGGTGAATCTAATAAAGTGTCCACTGAGTGTAAATGCTACATACATTATTTTGGATCCTTTTTGCCCATGCAGGACAATTGCAAACTCCAAGTTGCTTATTTTATTGAATAAAATCTGGGTTTCACACTAATGTGTTTTGGTTTCCCACTAATGGGGCATGATGACTGGAAGTGAAGAAATACACGATACACATGAAGACCTTATGTGTTTGGTGTAGTTATTTATCTTTACAATCAGTCCATCAGAGAATAGTTGAAGAAAAAGCCTGATCAGTCTTTGTTGAACTGCTTGTTAGAAAAGAACACATACATAGTTATTCAAACGTGACCACAATTCCTAAAACACACCATCACATCTCTGCACCCTTTTTTATTTAACCTGAGACCCACGATCCCGACCAACTTCACTTTATAGCTAGACTAAAGGTACAGATATCATATGAAACCAAAAGAATCCATTGGTACCAACACCGTCATGTCAGGAAGGAGGATAAATAATGCTCCAAAGTTCTATGGGTCCCCACAAGTCTCTCGCTTACAGACATGCCCACTTTATGATAATCACATGCAGTTTTTTGCATGCAGTATAAATGTGTTATTTTCGCCTATTCTAAAAATTATGTTTTTGAATATTTCTGCATACTGGGGTCCCTAAACAGTCTTAGAATTGCATAAATTGGGTATCATTGTAAAGCTGAGACTATTTTGGATCCAATGAGCCCAACTGTATTCATGTGTGATGATGTTAGTCCCCATAGTTTATGACTAGAACAACTTGACACACAGTGCTGAGCTGTATCTCAGGTTAATCTTCAGGTTCCAGCTTTCAGATGATGTACACCACTTCTATGTGACATCTACTGTTGACCTGCTATCTCCCCCTAAAGAATCCCCGTACCCCCCTAAAAAAGAGTAAAAGTGGTCCATTGAGGGTCTCAGAGGGTTAAGGTGCATGTAAACAGATGAGATTATTAATATATGATGCACTTTTTCTCCAATTTATCAAAACGTCCTAATACTAATTATGAATTATGTTACTAATAACTTTTAACATCTGTCAGATAAAGACATCTCGACTGATGAGTGCATAACTACTGCAAAGCTGTCTTTCACTTACACTGTGCCACTAAAGGATGAGTTGAAACCGATGCAGGATGTGTGGGTTGTCAAAGGAAGGACTATTTCTAATCTCAACATCAAATGCTGAGAACTAATGCTGTTTGAACTCTTTAGCCTCGCCTGAAAGTTTAAACTTAAACTTAGCTACAGTATATCAAAGTACAGTTGTGCTCACAGAAGAGTCAGTATTGAATTCGAACTAAAAGCTTTTATTTTAGAGGGACTCAGTTCAAACATTGACATGTTCTTTTCTTTAAAACAGTCAAAGAGACCAATACTCCACAGCTGTCAAGGTCTAGAAGGAGTACTCGACAAAACTATATGTGATGTCAGCCGTCCTGTGTTTCGCAGCAGATCAGATGTGAGTCATATTGCACCCTCACACCCCATACCAGACAGATGTGAAGTTTCATAAATCAAGAACTGTGACCAACTGCCTGAACCTTTGACATTTACAGTCTTCTCTCACGTCAATGTTTTATCTCTCTCTTTGACACACATCTAACATCATTGTCTTTTTCCCGTCAAGGCAACATTTAGAGCTTCTTTCCACATCATGAACGGGTATGAGTGGGATGACATCATTTCGATGAGCATTACTGCACAGAGGTAGAGGCCTTCTCATATAATCCAACGCACAGAACAAAGCCAGACATTGTTTCAGAATTATCAAAATATTATTCACTATCATTACATATTGCATGTTTAATATTCACAAGAAATGCCTTTTTACATTCTCAGTGGAAACACAAACTCCACCAGGACCACTTCCCTGACCAAAAGCATCCCAGTACAATTTGAAATTAAAATGGCAGTAACAGTGTAAGTTTCACTATCCACATAAATAGTATTTTGTAACTGTAGTTCTTCTGTATTTATGCCTAGTAATTTGTAGTATTAGATTATTTGTTTTTATCCAGTCGGTAGTTATATTATCCCACAGCTACCTGCATATTGTGATCCTCCAGTATTCTTTTCAGGAAAGAAGACCCGATCACCTATCTGAATTTCACAACAGAGGATACTGGACCTAAAAAAATGGTTACTATATACAAGGTGAGGCAGTAAATTACTATGCAACAAGCAACCATCCAGTCCCAAAGCACATTTAACTAATCATTAAACCTGCTAGACAGAATATTTTTGGCATCATTGGGCAAAGATCCCATAATAACCTTTCAGCATATTGTAATTCAAGTGTTCTGAGAGATAACTAGACCTCTGCTCCTCCTCATGGCTCTGTTTTCAGACTTTAGAACATCTAGTCTGTGACAGGAGACTTTGACCAATCACAGATCATTTCAGAGAGAGGGCGTTCCTATTGGCTGTTCATTAAATGGAGGCAGCTGTCAATCACTCGCAAACTCTGATCAAACGGTCAAACTATGCAGCGCTGATCAAATATGAATCAATATTCTGTTACTGTAATGACTATTTCTCTCCTCAGATGTCAGAATCATCTTGTAGTGTACTGTTTAGCTGTAAAATGAGATCGTTTGCTCTGGCAGGTGGGCGGTGCTCGGTTTTTCCTCAACTGATCTCAACATGGCTGCCGGGTCACAAACGTTCTCATTTTACAGCTAAACAGTACACTACAAGATGATTCTGAGAACATCTGAGGAGAGAAATAGACATTACAGTAACAGAATATTGATTCATATTTGATCAGCGCTGCCTAGTTTGACCGTTTGATCAGAGTTCGCGAGTGAATGAACAGCCAATAGAAACGCTCTCTCTCTGAAATGACCTGTGATTGGTCAAAGTCTCCCGTTCCGGGTTAGATGTTCTAAAGCCTGAAAACAGAGCCATGAGGCGGAGAAAGTCTAATTTTCTCTCAGAACACTTGAATTACAATATGCTGAAAGGTTATTATGGAATCTTTGCCCAATGATACCAAAACATACTGCCTGCTGCAGCTTTAACAGGTGCTTGTAGACATATTTTGCTATACCCTCGGACAGAGTCAGGCTAGCTGTTTCACCCTGTTTTTAAGTATTTATGCTAAGCCATGCTAGCCGGCTGTAGCTTCATATTTACCATACAGAGTTGTATCAATCTTCTCATTCAACTCTTCAGCAAGAAGGTGAATAAGTATATTTCCCAAAATGTCGAACTATTCTTTTAAAATGGACCAACTGTCTCTCTCTATTCGCAGATAGATAATCTTGGTTTCAAGGCCTTTCCTGTCAATGTGTCCCTGTTCTTCCCAACTAAACTGGAACATAACTTTGAAATGACAAACTATCAAGTCTTTGTCCAGCAGGTAACTCAGCGACTGCCAGAACACTACTCATACTTACTTCTACTGCTGCTGTGTCTAGAATTACAAATCCTTAATCCTTACCAATTACCTTTTTTTTATAGAACAAAACTCAATGCACAAGCATTACTGACACACAATCTGAAGTAAGTCAAACCTATTTAGTAGCAAATTCTAACTGAACATGTTTTGAAATTGCAATTCCCTTAATAATGAAATGAACTGTTGTTGTGTTACAGTACTGCTCACCAGAAAAATACTGCAGAATGATAGTGTGCGACAGTTTCATCCTGGAGAGAGAATCACCGACTGAGTTTACACTGTCAGGAGACGTACAGTTTAAGGATCTCAAACAGAATGCAGCGGTACGTAGCAACAACACACACAGACCGAATATAAACTACATATACCATTTAAAGTGGTGCTCATTGACATGCTCTTACTTTACAGAATATTGCCTTTCTTAAACGATATACTGGAGACGGCGCAGAGGTTAAATTTAAAAGCTTTATACGTGTTAACTATGACAAGCAACGGTATGTGCTGGACTCTCATAAACAAGAGGTATGTTCATGTTTGACCACAGTAACGCCATTTCAAAGATATAGCTTTTATTGTTTTTCAGGATACCTAATTTATCATATTATTAACCTCAAAATAAATATGGTTTTACGCAGGAGAAGTCTGACAACGATCCAACAGTGAAATGGGTACATTCAGTCTACACATGAACAGCCCAAACTATTTGATCTGTAAAACATTTTAGATCCTCATTCCAAAGGAGCAAAGGCACCACTTTGACAACTTGTATTTTCTCTGCCAACAGACTGAAGTTCGGGTTGAGTTCATAATCCACCCCGATCAACCGCTGATCATTGCAAATGGAGCTGCAGTGGGACTCTTGCTTCTGATCATAATCACAGTCATCATGTTTAAGGTGAGAGTCGAATTTCAAGAGTTTCCTTCTGAACCATAATCCAACACAAACTTCTACATGTTGCTTGAATGTCAGTAGGCTTGTTTGAGATGAACTGCTCCTTGCCTGGAGAGCAGACGAGATCAGGCGGCAGCAGCATGAGGCAGAGACTAAAAGCTGCGGTCAAGTCGGACAGTTTTCAGCAGCCTTCACTGAATTTAGATGAAGTCACAGAAAAAGTGACTTCCTGTTAGAGCCGATCTGTAGGCTACTTGTAGTTTTCAGACCACGTTGGGGTTTATTTATATTTGTTTGGTAATATATGTGGAAATGTGCGTGTGTCTGTCAGTGGATTCTATCCTTTATTAAAGCACATAATGAGCACACATTTTGATAAGTGTTATATAGATAACCTTCATTATTATAATAATTATTGTTATCAACCACACAAGATGTGTTTGTTAACAGATGAAACCTTCATTGCACAACATGAGACTAATACAATCTAGCGTTAAATATTACATAGCACAGAAAGTTTGGACTTTTCTACAACACGTGGTGTTTGCTATGAAAACTAAGAGCCAATCAGCTCTTTGATCAGGCGAGAAACAGGCGTTTCCCATAATGCCCTGGGTCTTACAGTCGGTAGAGAGCAACAGCGGCGCCTGACTCTAAAAACTGTGGCCGCCTCGATCTCGTGAGGTTATCGTTGCCCACGTGTGCATGACGTCAGAGCAAGTCGGCATCAAATCGGACACACATCTAACCAGCATGCACTGCGCGGCGACCGCCGGTGATCGGTTTTGCGCAGGCCTGGCTCATCTCCAACGGGCCTAGTAACTGAATTAAAAACATTTAAATTATGCTTTTCTGCTGGAATTTGTTGTAATGGCGTTTGGTCTTTGATTTTTCTTGTGTCTGTCATAAGTTGGGTTGCTTTAAGAGGAAAACGCTCGAGTACTATCAAGAACAGGAGGAGGAAGCTGCTCTTCAGGCTGGCACCCCCACTGAGTCCACCCCTGCCCCCAGCAACGGGAAAGTCAGCCAATCAGAGACTGACGGCAAATCTGATCAACCTTCAGAGGACAAAACGCTTCTTGATGACGGTGAGGCGAACGGCAGCACCCCACCAGCTGATACAGAGGAGGGACTGGATTAACGTCATGAACCTAAGTGGGCTGACTGAATTATAAAGCATGCAGCATGCAGCATGCACAGGGGGTCATTATTAGTGAGGGGAACACCACCTAAATTAAGAATTCCAATGTTATCTAGGAAAGTTCAATCAATATTAGTGAACAAGAGCTCCTCTCTGTCAAAGCCAGAAACCAGAGAAGTAAGTCTCAAACTTGTGATGTCATCGGGTATAAAGTGTGGAGCTGCTCCACAGACAATGAATGGGAGACTGACTTTGTGGACCCACAGAATGTTTGTTTGCTTTTATACTCAAATGAGCTTTATTCTATTGAAGTGTTGTCAGTTGTGAAACAGAAAATGTCCCCATATACTCAGGACTTTCCCCAGGGTGCCCTCAGTGTCATCTAAATAAAACATCTCTCCCCATTCATCGTCTATGGAGCAGCTCCAGCCTTTATACCCTGTGACATCACAAGTTTGAGTTTTAGCGCTCCAGTTTTGGGATTTGGGAGAGAGTTGGTCGTGTTTACTAATATTTTTTGGACTGTAGTGGGCCAATCACCCTTCACATTAAATTGAAGAACGCTTGCGGTGATTGGCTGAAATCAAAACCACACATATAGCACAAAAAGGATCGATTGCAGGTATCGTTCGGTCAATGCCTTAAAATAAATTGAGTACTGTTACCCAATAGCCCTTGCAGCCCTAGCAGAGACAACACACAACAAACGATCTCCATCCGCTAATAAGGGAAGCAAGATTTCTTTTGTAAAATCATAACATGAGTTTTTTTCAGAGTCTTGATAATACATTTAAAGGCATGTTCAGGCTGTATTAGTATTTTTATGCCTCCGCACCAGTGACAGCCGTGGCCGTGAGCTTACGTCTGTCGAACTCTAATGAAAGTGATATCTCAGGAACATCTGGAGGGAATTTCTTCAAATTTGGCACAAACTTCCACTTGGACTCAAGGATGAATTGATTAGAGTTTGGTGGTCAAAGGTCAAGGTTACTGACCTCACAATTTATATACCAATTATGACAATTTCACAGGGACAGACACGGATGCAAACTGCAACTTGACTGGTTGGCGGAGGTATACAACCACGAGGCGGTAATTCTAGTTTTATTATGGGAAAGTTCACCCATCTAAGGGCATTCAGGTGATGCAGGTGCAACATTCTCCCTTAACACTGATTCATTTCCTGGTAGTGTTACAGCCAGCTTGGTCGTGTGATCTCCTCAACATAACTGGTTGTGTTTGTTAGTGGAAAGATTCACGAGGCTTTACATCCTCTTCACTGCACTAGCATCTACTATACTCTTATCTAGGAGTATTATTAAAGGGACTGTTTGTAAGAATCAGAAATGTCTTGTTAACAGCGACACCTGTGGCCGTTAAGTCAACTAAAGTCAGCGTCCTGTTGCTGGCGCTTGTGCTCGCTCTACATAGACATGAACGAGCATCGCTCAAAACAGTGAGGAGACACACGTCAGCTAAAAGCACAATATCACTCTATATTTCAGCTGCTTGGCAGTAATGTTAGCTGACCAGACGAAGGTCTCTCTATGAATCAATGCTGATCCTAGTGTTGGCTTTTCCTGCCTCAGCCTCCCGACCGCGGCCGGAGGGAACAGGGGAGACACCAGAGTTTTGGTCAGAGACGATAACGTTTCTCTCTGCGGAGCACCGTCACTTCACAAGACACGGGAAACCTCTGTTGGTCTGGAGGAGCTGCAGCAGTTATTTCTGCACAAACGTCCACTGTACATTCACTAGATATTCTCAGAGCTAAACTAACTCTTCTGCAGTGAGGAGTGTGCGCGCATTCACGTGAGAGGTGGAGAGAGAGAGAGAGAGAGAGAGAGAGAGAACGAGCGTGGTGTGTGAGTGAATGCAGGCAGAGGAGCAGAGGAGCAGAGTACAGCAGAGACTCCGGTCCTGGAGACCAAAGCTACGGTCTCCCCCGCGTCCTCCGACCGCGGCCAACACTGTTTAACAGACGGGCTTCACTAGATACAACCAAGAGGTTTTGGTGCTTCACTGTAGTTTGTGTTGGAGTCTGAGTCTGAACAGCGTAGCCACACGCGAACGCGCATGGGACACCGACCAGCAATGACTTATACGTGGAAGAAGTTACAAACAGTCCCTTTAATACATGTATTATTTGCATTTGAATATATTGTAACTGTACACAAGTATGGTATTTATTGAGGGAATGTGAGTTCTTCTTGTATTATAGCGGACTGCTTGTTAAAATGTATAACTTTTATTATGATCATTTGAGTGAATGAAGTGGTACGTTCGATGCATTGTCTATTAATTAGTGATCTTGCAAAACATTGTAGCAAGCAACAGTTCTTGGGTTGGTAACACTTTACAATACACAAAAGTATGAGTAGTTACTAAGGAACGAATGAGGATCAAATCAATGGTAGAAACTGCAGCATCTGTCCTACGGAGGAGCAGCTTTAGGGGTGTCTTCAAGCCCAAAATGCAGTCATTAGTTAATAATTGAACCGGTGCTCTTATGTTATCTTCGTTTCCTTATAGGTTCAACCAAGTGGGCTTAGTCATAGGTTAGAGACCAGACAAACAGCAGCTCCCTTGCTCAGATTTGAAGGCCATTGCCAAAATAAAATATTGTTTTATGAACCTGAAGTGCCTACCTAAAGTTCTCATGCGACCTGTGACTAGAGGTTACCGGCAATCCTGAACTTTATCCAAAATCCAAATTCTGCTAATTAAAAGAGAAATGCACCAAGGGAAAGCTGAAGATCTTGCCGTTCTAAAGGTGTTGTCATTCTATCATGAAGGCAAGGGGATGAAGTTTGACCCTGAATTGACCATGCTCCTTTTATTTGTTTTTTGCGTTTTTTCTCGGGTTAAAAGCTTTTAAAAGCACCCTTAAAATAAAGAGGTAAAATAACCTGTCTGTGATCTCCTGACATCTGATCTGATCAGCTTAAACACACTTTAGAAATCATCAAGAGTCATAAAATCAGTTTTCTGCAACATTTAGGAATATTTAGCACCTATTTGGCGGCCATTTTGAAAAATGGCCAAATTTGCAGTGCCCCGATATCTATATCTTTTCATAACATATAAACCTACATCTGTGCCAAATTTGTTGCCTTTATCGCAAAATGCACCATTGTTACAAATATTTCAGCTCAGCTGCCCCGCTATCTAGTCTCAATTCGTTTTTTATTTAGTCATCAATACCACTATTTTTCTGCTGTGCCTACTTTTGACCACATGGCACTTACGGTTTATTTGTGTCAGTGTTACTAGTTGCACTTGATTAAGACATTGATGTACTTGAAACGTGGGTGGATTATGTAATCAGTTACTGAATGACATTTTGCATTTTAGTCCAGAGGGAAAAAAAAACACCACTTTTTTTCTGAACGACTGTCATACAGTTTGGCCAGCAAGTACGCAAGGGTCTTATTTAAAGAAGAAAGAAAGCTCAACACTCATATCAACAATAGTGTATAAAATAATGTAGCAGAGCTAGCCGGAGGAACTTGGAGGCATGGTGAATGGAGGCAGAGAGATCCATATCTTCTGAGAGTGCTGTTGGAGGCTGGTAGTAAGTCTTTAGGTCATGACTGAAGAAAGACATACCTAATGTTGATGAGTAGATAGATTTGGTATATGGAGAGGATTACTTCTAAATTTGGAAGCCAGGAGGATCCATTCTCAAACTCAAACTGTAAATTTTTTTAGATCAGCTTTTGTGTAAATGTGCAGTATGATGAATATAAGTATATCTTCCACTGTCATTTCCATTGTGTGTGTATATACTGTATTTTGCTTTTGCTCTTATTGGTGCTTGAATATTGTATCAAAGTATTATCTTGTGTTTGTCATGTATCATTCTAGGATGTGGTTTGTGCCAGTCTTAAACAAATAAAAGACACTTTGTACTTGCAAGAAACAAATTTAAAAACGACTCTGTTTCACTGACAACCTGTCCAGAGAGATGACTTTGTCCAACAATTGTGCACATAGTGTAAAGGAGGTGAAATTTAAAAATGCTATCATAATGTAATACTGCAGTTTGAACTTTCCACAATGTTTCTGCTGAGAAGTCAACTTTGTTAGGAGACTTTTTGAGCTATACTGAATCCCTGGCCTAAAAACTAAAAGTTCAAGTTTCAAGACAAAATGTTTCAATCCAACTATAAAGCCAGGAGTCTATCTGTCTGTCTGTTATTCACACATCGCGAGAACTGCTCATTTAATCTACTTCACACGTGGCGGGTGTATTGTTGGGGACCCAAGGGAGGGCATTTTCAAATTTGGTGCAATTTGGACACGTTCAATATGATCAGCAGCAGAGGGAGGAGGACAGAGGACAGGATGAACGACCAACTGACTGATGTTTGTGTTCTTCATTCTTTATCAACTTCAGGAATATTATTTATTTGATTGACATTATAGATGTATTTATATAGTTAAATTATTCCTGTTCTGAATTTATTCTTTTTCAAAATAATATATTAAATAGCAATTATTTAGTTATGAAAAAGAACCAATAAGGAGCATCGATCAACTGATACCTATCTCTACTCGTGTTATGAATACAATACCGTATGATATTATTTACTGATCACTAATTGTTCCGAACTTCTGATCTTAAATAAAAATCAGATGCGGTCCTTTGAGTATAGAGTTTGAGACCCCCTGGCCTACAGGAACAGCGTCACTCTGCCATTGCAATACAAACTGTGGATGTTTTTGCCATACTAACTTATAACTTCACCGCCGGGAACACCTCCACTCATAAAACCCATGCTCTACTTCATAACTGCGGTGGTTATGTCAAAGCAAGCGACTAATATGCCTATATGGAAATGACCTCTGCTAAGTGTATTTCACCGATGTTTCTGACCGCGAGTCACCGCGACCTGGATGTGGTTTCAGGGGCAGATTTAGTGATTTTTGGGTCCCAGGCAAACATTGTCTAGCTTTACTTTTCACCCTTTCTAACTGGGAATTGTTTCTTTAAAGCATGATGGAATTAGCTAGCTAGCTAGCGGACATCTGGCTAGTTAGCTAGCTTGCTAATTCCATCACGCTTTGATGCTACACTGGTTAGAGAAAATGGCCGAAGGGCAGGCAGGTGGCCAGCAGCCGCCGGGTCTAACGGCCCCTCCGTGTCGGAGAGTGACAAGCTACCTAGCTACCAAGCTTAGCGTCCGTCTTTGGAGCTGTATCCGTTCTCTTGACCACACTTTACTAGTACCAGAGGGGGATTCCAATCAATGGGCAACATGTGGTTGAAACGTGAAAGTTGATTAGATATTCACATATTAATATGGTCATTTAATAGCTCCGACACAGAATCAGGGTTATTAAAGGAATATATTTCAAAAGGGAGATATCCTCATTAGAATGCTTTTAAAACGATGCTTTATCAGAGTCTCTGATGAAGACGCACTTGGTGGAAAAGTAAACCTCTAATAAAGTTTGTTGCCTTAGATTTGTGTACTCCCGTATACTTTAGACCAAGTCTCTGAAGTCTCACCTGATAAATGCTCTGAAGCACATCACAACCACAAATTACACATATTACACAATCAGTGATCAGAACAAGCTACGTATTACACAACCTCACTCCACAGATCAGGAATGTATTACACAACCCCTTTCATATCATGAAGCTACTCTACAACCCCTGCAGCCTCAAGCAACATTATTTAAATTCTTTATTAAGGTAGGCACAAATGACTTTTCAAGCAGTTGAGTTTACATTATTACTGCCTGAGGACAATCTGGAGTATAAGGCTGGATCGGACCATATTCTCTGTGCTTGCCTGAGAACAGACGGCTCATATTGACTGGAGGGTCTTCATCTCCCCGTAACGTTCATGGCGGTCTGTACCAGATGAGCAATTTGCATATTGAGATCCAGACAATTCAAGATAACGAGAAGAGTCTAACACTCACTCCAAAATCTCCCATGGGTGTTCAATACGGAGTTACTTTAGTGTCTTTATTATCCAATCTAACAGAATAGGTTTGAGAGCAAAACTTTCCACACTGTAATAAAAAAATAGATTAAAGAGCAAAACCAACGACACTGAAATCAAAAAAATGTTTTATTGTGATTCAAATAAAATTGTTATTGAAAATGTATTAATGCAAATCCAAAAGTTTTGCTTGTGAATCCAAAAGTTTTCTTCTCCATGGACTTCAAAACTCCCTCTTTCATTTCTAACAGTGGATGTTGTCAAGCGGTCATTCTGCTGTTCACAAACATTTTGATTAAGACATGATTAATGAGTTTTCAAGGAAGCATTTATTTGCTCCCTAACTAACTTTTAGTGGCATTTTGAGCTTTCTCTGGCAGCAGTTACTTAATTACTTAAATTTGGTGGATTGATTCGTGTAAATTAATAGTGTATTTTTGTTGTTCTTTTAGTTTTATTATCATGGCCTCAGGTTAATGGGACTTTATCTGCCCAAAGGCTTTTGGATCACAAGGCTACACTGGAGACACTTCTGACAAGAAATAAAAACATGAACAATTTCTGCTACCTCACAAGTAATTTCAAAACAGTTTCCTTAAAGCTGCAGTAGGCAGAATGTTTTGGCATCATTGGGCAAAAATCCCATAATAACCTTCCAGCATATTGTAATTCAAGTGTTCTGAGAGAAAACTAGACTTCTACTCCTCCTCATGGCTCTGTTTTCAGGCTTTAGAACATCTAGCCCGTGACGGGAGACTTTGACCAATCACAGGTCATTTCAGAGGGAGAGCGTTCCTATTGGCTGTTCATTCAACGGAGGCAGCTGTCAATCACTCACAAACTCTGATTAAACAGTCAAACTAGGCAGCGCTGATCAAATATGAATCAATATTCTGTTACTGTAATGCCTATTTCTCTCCTCAGATGTTCTCAGAATCATCTTGTAGTGTACTGTTTAGCTGTAAAAATGAGAACGTTTGCTCCAGCTGGTGGGCGGTGCTTGGTATTTCCTCAACTGATCTCAACAAACTTTCTCATTTTACAGCTAAACAGTACACTACAAGAAGATTCTGAGAACATTTGAGAAGAGAAATAGGCATTACAGTAACACAATATTGATTCATATTTGATCAGCGGTGACTAGTTTGCCACCTCTTTAAAGCCCCACATGGAATGATTTTACTTTCCTAGAACACACAGATCAGTGTGTACAAAGAAGCACAAGCATAAGAAGATTATTAGTGTGATTTAACATAAAAGTCATCCAACGTTAATGTCCGTGGAAAACGGTGGTGTCTAAAGTCTTGAAAAGGTCCTTGAATGGTGTGGCCACCACGTCCCCATTTACACACATTCCTTCCTCTGATGTGGGCTTCTGTCTTGGTCTGGTGCGATGCTGCATCAGCGGCGCCACTGGTTTGCATGGCATGTTGGTTGTGCCAGGTGAATTTGTCACCTGAGGTTCAGTCATTCCTGGACTGCTGACGGAAATGTGTGGAGTCTGAAGAGCGTGCTGGTGCTCTGTTGAGTTTGCAACTATGTTTTCAGTCGACTGTTGGACTGGGAGTCTGAGGAGCAGATTACAGATGACAGAAAGAGGCACAAAGTTATGAGAGGCCACACACTATCCAGAGAAGGGTAAGATACAACATAACTCAGAGTATAGAGCCTGACAGTCTCATCTGGACAATAGAAATACCCAAAATCAACCCCCACAGCATCTCAAGTGTGTGTTTAAATTAGAAGTCTGACAAGATTCTGTATTTTTCTTATCGTCAACAAATGCCATGAAAAGACCAAAACCAATAATGAATTGATCTCACTAAAATGTCCTCTGTGTGTAACCGAAGGCTGAGAAATTATATTCTTCTGTGCCATAGAGCTTCATTTTTATCCAAAAAATATTAAAAACACATTGATGAGCCACA
The DNA here is from genome assembly GCF_015220745.1 of Sebastes umbrosus. Lineage (NCBI taxonomy): Eukaryota > Metazoa > Chordata > Actinopteri > Perciformes > Sebastidae > Sebastes > Sebastes umbrosus. The sequence continues at coordinate 40,301,699 of NC_051271.1, forward strand.
CTGTTAACACTGGGTGACATGTTCCATCATAAGGATGATGGGCACTGTAGCTCTTTTTAAGTATATCCCACATTCACCATCATGGTGCCGTAAATACTCAGCACCAAATCTGGATTAATCCACAGTTGAAAACAGTCCTCAGTAAATGCACCATTTCCTCCTCTTATGGGTTTGTTTTAATGCCACTAATTTCTTTAACGCAACTTGCAATTTTCAAGGTTGAGGCAGGCTCACTTTTAAAGCTAGTAAACCTGATGAATCCATCGGTACCAACCATGTCATACTAGCTTGTTGCGAAGGAGACTAAATAACACTCCATAGTTGAGCTAAATGTTGGCGAGGAAAAGGGGGTCCCTTGACCTCTGACCTCCAGATCTGTGAATGTAAATGGGTTCTATGGGTACCCACGAGTCTCCCCTTTACAGACATGCCAACTTTATGATAATCACATGCAGTTTGGGGCAAGTCATAGTCAAGTCAGCACACTGACACACTGACAGCTGTTGTTGCCTGTTGGGCTGCAGTTTGCCATGTTATGATTGGAGCATATTGTTTTATGCTAAATGCAGTACCTGTGAGGGTTTCTGGACAATATCTGTCATTGTTTTGTGTTGTGAATTGATTTATAATAATAAATATATACATACATTTGCATAAAGCAGCATATTTACCCACTCCCATGTTGATAAGAGTACTAAATACTTGACAAATCTCCCTTTAAGGTACATTTTGAACAGATAAAAAATGTGCAATTAACTGCAGTTTATCATGGATAATCATGCGATTAATTGCAAGTAAATATTTTAATCGATTGGCAGCCCTAATAGTAATATCAATTTCTTCAACAGGAATGAATATACAGCTTACCTGCAGGGACACTGATGTGATCTACTATCCTGTTGCTCTCCATCCTCTTGGTACGGGCCCAGGCTCAGAAAGAGTGTCTTCAGAACTGAATTTGCAGTGGCTGCTACTACGGATCCTACAAAATGAGGCAGTAACAACATACTTCAGCAGCAAATCAGCATTTCACACTAGAACTTGTAAGCAGTGTGTGGCACGTCCTTACCTTTGTGGGATGAGATGTCGGGCAGCGGCTGATGAGCATGGGTTGTAGATGGACTGTTACCACAAGGAGTTGGACTGAGAGAATCCGACACAAGGCTACAGACGGGATTCACCAGCTGCTCTGTAGCTTGATTTACATGCTCCTTTGAATTGTCTTCATTTCCTATTTTAGGATTACCAGAAAGATTGGGGAATCTTAGCGCATGAGGGATTTCTTTGTAATCAGCTTGGCCTGGGAGAGGTGGCTCTAAATTAGAAGCCCTTTGTTTGGAGTTTGATAACTGAGATGTATTTTTAACAAACTGGTTTGAATGTTGAGAACAAGAGGAAATCCTGGAATGCTCCAGAGACTCTATGGATGGGAGAGGAGTAGCAAAAAGGCTGAGGAAGGGCCTGGCAGAGGCTTTGTCATGTTCAATCACTCTTTTAACAAGATTACTTGTGTAATCTGCAGACTGTGGGGAACAGGAGGATTGAATGAAGCCTTGAGGACAAGAGGAATCTGTTACAGAATCGTCTATAGGCTGCAGAGCGTCAGAAATGGGGCTTGCGAAAAGGCTACGAAAGGGTCTTTTCAGGGTCTTTTTAGATCCGGCTGCCAAATCACCACAACGTGCCATTTTACTGCTACACTCTGCTGTGACTGCAGTTGAATGATGATGTGTGCCACATTTGAGGCCAGCTGTTGTCTTTTTGGAGTGCAGGTGGATCTTAGTGGGTTGTTTTGCAGCTAAATGACAACTGACGGAGTTTGCAGAATCACTTGTTTTCATGAAGTAGGTGACAGAGTCAACAGGAACCGCAGATCCACCTTTAAACTCTGTGAAATCTGAAGAGGGATAACAAGGCTTCATTGAGGCTTGTGAGTCAGATGTGTTCAGCCTGGAGGTAGACGTCTGACCAGCGGGCCTTGAAGAAATGCTTTTGCGGTTAGTGCGTCCAAAAGGAATAACACCTTTACTTTTACAATTTACTGAGCACGTAATATCCGTAGGCAGGTGCATGCTTCCTTTCATTGCTCCTTTGTTTTTGGAGGATGCAGACCTCTCTTCCTCAGTAACAGGAGAAAGCAGCAACTCCAACTTGACTTCATGAGCAGCTCTTTGAGCAGGTTTTAGGGGTTCTGGCATATTGCCACCTTGTTTCTTGTAATCCCTGGAGGCCAGAGTGGAACTAGGGCAGGTCTTTGAAATCAGGCTGGTGTGCACTTGGAGGGATGACAAGCTCATGACTGTTCTTTCCTGGGATTTGTTCACTTCATTTCTGGTATTAACCGAATACAAGACCTTCTCGTTGTGGGTTTCTGAGCTCAGCAGAGGACCAGTGATCTCTTCAAAGTCAGTTTTTGGCGTATAGGATACAGTTTGTGTAGGAGGGGTAGGTGTGTGGCCAAAGGTTGAATTTTCCACTGATTTATAGGACCTGAGAACAGCATCCACAGAGTAGGGAGCTTCGCTTTGGCTTGTAGAGCCAGAAGTGACAGATTCTTGACTTTCTGGAGTTGTAAAGAAACTTTGGAAAGGTTTGAATAGTTGAGATCCAAGCACTGCTGCAACTGAATAGCAAATCGGCTCCTCATAGTTCAGATTGCTTGACGGGGGAATGTGAGGCCGGACAGCATCTGATGCTTGTGGTGGGACAGCTTCCTCCATGACATCAGCCAGGTCGTCAGTCTGACATACCAAGGTTTCCTTCTCAGCATTTATCTCTTCGCTGTTGTAAAAGATAGGCCTGAAAAATAAAAATATCAGCGTGCTAGGAAGTGAATGCTAATTACTCATATCATAACTGGTAGGGGTGTCACGATTCAATTTGACTTTTGATTTAAACAAGCCATTGTTAGATTATGAAGTCTTGATTTGTAAAGATCAACAGATCTTTGGTTTTATGCTCTGACAACTGTCATTTACACTTTCAAATTCTTCTTTAAAAAGAGAACTGAAGTCCCTTGTTATTTAGAAAGTGTTTCAAAAATTGGACTACAACAGTCTACAATAAAAGCTGCATCTGTTCAATCTCAGTATCTGTGTGACCACCTCAGTACATAATCATTACAGAAACTAAACAGAAATCCTTCTGCAGTGCATTACAAGTGTGCTGTAATCTACAAAAATAGGGTTTTGTTGTCATTTATGGTTGTGCTTGTGTCTTTTCTCTCTTTTTTTCCCTCTCTCCTCTGATCGCTGTGCATCACCCATGGGTGTCACCGAGGGCAGATCTTTGAGACAGCAGTCTGCCAGCTTGTTGCTCTCACTACCAATATCAGCTGCTCTGATTCAACAATGTTGAACTGAAAAAACGTGCATGTTGGCTGGAATTCACCCGTGGTGTTGTTCTGTCAGGAGATGCAGTGACTTAATGTTAAATCAAGTAAGAATAGAAGAGTTATGAGAAAGGAAAAGTCTGCTGGACGCTTTGCTACTTCATGCAGTGTACAATGCCATTAGGCATATGGAAGGAGAGTGAAAAGAGGAGATATCACGCATCATCACATCTTTGGGGTACAACACATGATCAGTAAAATCTGATCTGCACTCGCTGAAATTGAGCCAATCGCAACGCACAACTGCAACTCCAGTTATACTGCGCATGTGTTATACCCCATACCTGTAGCTCAAGATCATGTCCCAGCCTCTTTAAATAGGCCTTGTAGGCATGCAAGGAAGTGCCCTGAGTATTGTAGCGACATGGATGGCCCACATTTCCCATCATGCATGCCTAGTCCTGAGTGCAGGACTGAGTAGTTTAAGTTTGCTGTTTAATGTTCCAAAATGCAAATGTTACTTAGTGTTTGTAATGTAATGTGTCTGTTCAGAACATGATGGCTTTGTTGGTAATAGTGATTTTTGTGCTGGTTTATAGTTTTAACCATGAGTGAGAAGGCTGTTACAGTACTCGAGTACAGCTGTATTTTTCGGTGGATGCATGCAGGTAGGCGGGGCGGAGAAAAATTAAATAATTGGTGGTTTGCTTTTGTTTTCGATTAACGAGATCGGAAGCTAATTTCGTCCAACTTCCAATTTAGAAACAAAATCAAGACACCCCCGATAACCGGTATGAATGATTGATTGTTAGATACATTTCTATGCATACCTGAGTGATTGTAGGAGTGTATCTGGGGTCCTATTTGCTTCTATAATTTCGGACTCCTCTGTGTCCTCTGGCTGTCCTGATGCCTTCTGTTCAGCTTTTTTTCTAAGTTCACAGAGGTCATGCTCCCGTTTTAATGCCTGCAGTGAGAAGAAGCAGAGACATGCAATCGTCTTCAGCAAACAGCAATGCAAATAAAACATTTTAATAGTGGATTTTTACATACACACCTCACACAACAGTCGGTTAGTGACGTCATTGAGTGGCTCATGGGAAAACCTGCAATCTGCTCCTTGATAACATTTGCCTTTGCTGTGGAAGTACTTGCAAGGAAAGGACAGTGCAGCTTCATAAAGGAAAAGTTCCATATTTAACATCCACTTTTTGACAAATAGCAGTACAATACTAATCACTGCAATGAGTTATTGACAGAAAGATGTACAGATTATTGCTGTTCAACCAAAGGATATTATGCATGTATGGGCAGCCCTCCCCTTTTGTACAGACTCCTTGGATGTAGAATTTGCACACTTCTTTGACAAGATTGTTGTAACCCTCAATATGTTCCAGTTGGCAGTCATCACCCTGTGTGCAGTTAGAACAACAATAAAGCCACAATAATGAGGCCTTTTTCTATCCCATAACCACGTGTCTAGACTGCAAGCGTATCAGACACGTATCAGACACGCTTTTCACTCGCGTTGGCGCAATAGATACGCGCTCATGTTAATCTATGCAGCTGTCTACACCGGCTGCATCGCAGCTGCGTCTCACGGGTGGAACTGCGACCTGAAGTGTGTATTTAGGCATTTAGTCTATTTTTTTCGATAGTACACGCGTAAATGCGAGGTTGACTATATTACTAATATATACCACATATTTTAGGGTTTTTCATTATTTAATCCATTTATTTATTAAACTTTTATCACATTGTCTTTATTTCATCATTACCGGACCTTGTCCTTTGGTTGTATTGTTTCCGATGGCTTGTTTGTTTATTGATTCCGTTTTGTGTGGTATACATAGAACGTTTTCTTTAAAGTCTTTTCTATGGAGAGAGATTATCCTCTAGTGGTCAAAATAATTAGTGCAGGCTTTGCTCAGACTCAGAAAGCTGTAACCTGTTGTAAATTAATCATATGCATCCATGTTGATGGAAAATAGATCAGAGGTCTGTACTACGAAGTTCAACATACCCAGGATATCCTCTCATTATCTGGCTTAAACCAGTCTATTCAATTCTATTTTTATATACTATATACATTATAGACTGTCATTTTAATTACTTTTTAAGTTTTGACCAATTTGAAGATTTCTTTTACCAGTTGCTGGTGTACGCTTTATTATCTTATAATATATAATTCAGTAAATTTATATTTATGTATTTATTTGTTACATTTTGTTTTACAAGGTCAGGAAAGTAATGTTTTAGTCCAGCCTGATGTTGCCTTACACATAAAAGCATGATCCTAGTCTCTTCCACACAGTGAGGCATACAGTTTATTAATTAAACACTGGTATTGGATCAGTACTCCGTATTGGAGGGGTACCATTTATCGGCCGACACCCAAAGCCCAGGTGTCGCTATCTGTATCGGGACTGAAAAAGTCGGATCGGTGCATCCCTTGCTGTCGTGAAGCGAGTGCGAGGCTGACAGGATGCTTGCAGTCTAGACACTGGGTGAGTCACTTTGACATGTCAATTTTGGTATCATATCACTTTTTAAAAATATATATATATATATTAATATACACAGTAAACATAACCTGCCTTGATGCACCTTCCGAAAAGGAAATGTCGACACACTAACCGCCCGTCCACCAACACAGCATTCTGGTCCTTGAAATCCTGTGACATGAACCTTGTAGGTTCCACTTGGATGTCCTAAAGAGGAAAGATGAGCATAACAATAAGATTCACAAACATTTTGATTAAGACATGATTAATACGTTTTCAAGGAAGCATTTATTTGCTCCCTGAACTAACTTTTAGTGGCATTTTGAGCTTCCGTTGGAAGCAGTTACTTAATTACTTAAAGGGACTGATTGTAAGAATCAGAAATGTCTTGTTAACAGCTTCACCTGTGGCCGTTAAGTCAACTAAAGTTAGTGTCGGGCTCGCGCTTGCTCGCTCTACATAGACATGAATGAGCATCGCTCAAAACAGTGAGGAGACACACGTCAGCTAAAAGCACAATATCACTCTATATTTCAGCTGCTTGGCAGTAATGTTAGCTGACCAGACGAAGGTCTCTCCATGAATCAATGCTGATCCTAGTGTTGGCTTTTCCTGCCTCAGCCTCCCGGAGGGAACGGGGGAGACGCCGGAGTTTTGATCGGAGACGATAACGTTTCTCTCTGCGGAGCCCCGTCACTTCACAAGACACGGGAAACCTCTGTTGGTCTGGAGGAGCTGCAGCAGTTATTTCTGCACAAACGTCCACTGTACATTCACTAGATATTCTCAGAGCTAAACTAACTCTTCTGCAGTGTGGAGTGTGAGGGCATGCACGTGAGGTGGAGCGAGCTGAGTGAAGGCAGGCAGAGGAGCAGAGTACAGCAGAGGCTCCGATCCTGGAGACCAAAGCTACGGTCTCCCCCGCGTCCTCCGACCGCAGCCAACACTGTTTAACAGACGGGCTTCACTAGATACAACCAAGAGGTTTTGGTGCTTCACTGTAGTTTGTGTTGGAGTCCGAGTCTGAGCATCGTAGCAACACGCGAGCGACCATGAGACACCGACCCGGGTGATTTATACGTGTAAGAAGTTACAAACAGTCCCTTTAAATTTGGTGGATTGATTTGTGTAAATTAATAGTGTATTTTTGTTGTTGTTGTTTTATTATCATGGCCTCAGGTTAATGTGACTTTATCTGCCCAGAGGCTTTTGGATCACAAGGCTACACTGGAGACACTTCTGACAAGAAATAAAAACATGAACAATTTCTGCTACCTCACAAGTAATTTCAAAACAGTTTCCTTAAAGCTGCAGTAGGCAGAATGTTTTTGGCATCATTGGGCAAAAATCCCATAATAACCTTTCAGCATATTGTAATTCAAGTGTTCTGAGATAAAACTAGACTTCTACTCCTCATGGCTCTGTTTTCAGGCTTTAGAACATCTAGCCCGTGACGGTATACTTTGACCAATCACAGATAATTTCAGAGAGAGCATTCCTATTGGCTGTTCATTCAACGGAGGCAGCTGTCAATCACTCGCAAACTCCGATTAAACGGTCAAACTACGTAGTGCAACATGGCTGCCGGATTACAAACGTTCTCATTTTACAGCTAAACAGTACACTACAAGATGATTCTGAGAACATCTGAGGAGAGAAATAGACATTACAGTAACAGAATATTGATTCATTTTTGATCAGCGCTGCCTAGTTTGACCGTTTGATCGAAGTTCGTGAGTGATTGACAGCTGCTCAGAGACGGCAGATTCCAGAACAGCTCTGATTGGTTGTTTTCCTCCAATTTTGTTTACCTGTCTCATGCACCATCGTCAGGATATAGTGACCGTTTTATAAAAATAACTTTTTTTTAATCATATTTGCTCCAATTCTACGTACTGCAGCTATAAGTGTCAGAAGCATTTTAGCCCCATGCCTGTTTATCTGACCCAGCAACAAAGGTCACGGGCCAGATTTGAACTGGGGACTGTCACGCCCAATACTGGCCCTGTTTTTATTAGACATGCAAAATTACTGATCTGAATGCCTCTTCTGCCACAACAGCAATTGGAAATGTCCTTTCATTCAAACTGCAACAGATAACAGGCTGAAGACAAAGAACGGATATTGATAGGAAGTGAAAGTCAATTGTTCCTTCCATTGCAACATCAGCAGAGCGACACTTCCGCCATGTTGGACTGAAGGAGACTACCTGACGCCAGTAAAACGCACACCTATAAAGTGCCGTACAAAAGTAAAACAGTTATTTCTATTCTATTGTCATAATTTTAATGTCTCTACTGATGTTTCTTGTGTTGAACAATAAAATATTATAAATATGCATACTACTATAACAATTTACTTACTTCTTATTAAACTATTTTGCCCGGCTGCTTCCCAGAGGAGCATAAAGTGAGTGATGGACAAATATGGTAGTTAGAACAATCCAGCACACAGAGCAATCTCAAACGTTTTCATGTCAATGATCTCCAAAATGGAGTCCAATAGACCACAGACCATGGATATAAAAGAGGGTCCAATAGACCACAGACCATGGATGTTAAAGAGGGTTCAACAGACCACAGACCACGGATGTAAAAGAGGGTCCAACAGACCACAGATCATGGATGTAGAAGAGGGTCCAACAGACCACAGATCATGGATGTAGAAGAGGGTCCAACAGACCAGACCATGGATGTAGAAGAGGGTCCAACAGACCACAGACCATGGTTGTGTCCTGAGGCCTGTACTACGAAGTGAGTTCAAAATACCCAGGGTATCTTCTTGTTATCTGTCTTCACTAACCTTAACAAACGAGATCCCGCTAAGCGGTCCTACGAAGCTGGTTATCAACTCGGTAAATCAACCCGGGGTTTCTCAGTCTGGCTATCAGCGCGTTCACATGAACGGGGCGGTCTTAGCAGCATATGACCAATCACAAACAAGGACAAGTCCACAGATTTGCAGACAGACAGGCAGAGGGGCACATTTAACAAAGAGTAAACTAAACTGGAAAAACAAAGTTTGGAAACTTGTGTTTGGTGGATTATTTCTCTGTTGTTACAATGCTAATGGTCATTGTATTTGACATCGTTGGAAAGCCTGTTTATTTACCTTCACAATGATGTCCGACTTATAAGGATCATGCATTTGTGGGATGAGCAGCGCAGCTGATTATGTGGGTAGCGCCCAAGAAAAATTTGCCAAAATGCTCCGTCAATGGTAAACAGTGTATTCTCCTGTTGGTATTGACTCTTGTTTTGAGTTGTTTGGTGGATTGGATGATTGAACTCTCTATCAGTAACAAGGAACAAACATGACATATTGGCAATTTTACACTTTATTCATTTAATACACCGTCAGGAGCCTCAGTAGCGGTGGAAGATCCATATGCAGCCACAACAGCCTTGCACCTCCTCCTCATGCTGGTCACCAACCTGGTCACACGTTGCTGTGGGATGGCGTTCCATTCCTCAACCAGGATTCGTTGCAGGTCAGCCAGCGAGGTTGCGTTGGTCACTCTAACACGTACAGCACGCCCAAGCTGATCCTACAAGTGTTGAATTGGGTTGAGGTGTGGACTCTTGGCAGGCCGTTCCATTCTCTCTACTCCCACATTGTGGAGGTAGTCTGTGATAACCCTGGCTCTGTGGGGGCGAGCGTTGTCATCTTGGAGGATGAAGTTAGGTGCCAGATTGTGGAGATATGGGATCGCCACTGGCTGCAGAATCTCATCCCGATATCTCCCTGCATTGAGATGGCCTTCAATGATGACAAGCCTTGTTTTGCCAGTGAGGAGATGCCGCCCCACACCATGACACTGCCCCCACTAAAAGCTGTTACTCCATCGATGCAACAATCAGCATAGCGTTCTCCACGTCGTCTCCATACTTTGACCCTGCCATCCAACTTTCGCAGACAGAACCTGGACTCATCACTGAACATGACATTCCCCCACATGTTCAGGTTCCATTGTCTGTGTTGTCGACACCAGCGCCAACGGGCCTGACGGTGAAGGGCAGTCATTGCAGGCTTCCTGGCAGCCTTATGAGAATATTGCGAAGGTAAATAAACAGGCTTTCCAACCATGTAAAATACAATGACAATTAGCATTGTAACAACATAGAAATAATCGACCAAACTCAAGTTTCCGAACTTTGTTTTTCCAGTATATATTAGACAAATACAAAGAAGGTAAACACTTAATCCAGGCTAAAAGTAACACAGTTGAAGCTGCCAAATGCAGGAAGAACTGTTGGCAAAAGAAAAAACTCCCGATGTGTGAATGCGTAAATTAACAGATTTATTAATTTAACAGAACACTCAAAAGTAAGATATACTCGTCTAGATATAAATATCTTTTAAATGTATAAAAGATGACTGGATTACACCTAATCATGCCCAGTAATAACGTTGCGGCGTGTATGACTATTTGAACCTTCTTTCAGCTGCGTCCCCCCTCTCAGGCGGTGTGAAACGGACTCAAGAGAAAGTTAAAAAATACGTATGAAAATATAATTCAAAGCGGTAAACACCCACAGCATACAGCCAGCTGTCCTTCCTGCATCTCTCAGTTTAAACTGTGTTGTTTTTAGTCTGATTATGACTGTAACTTCTTCATATTTGTGTAATATTATCATACAATCACCGCATTGAGCTTTGATTGGTCAGTAGGAGGTGCTTTTATACGAGTTGATCTCTTATCTGGAACATAACCTGCTCCGGAGCAGGTTAGCTGTTCAGCATCAGTTACCATGGTGATCTACCTCGATAAGAAGCGATCCACCTTCGTAGGACGGAAACCCCGCAGTTAACCCTGAAGTTACCTCGCTAAGGTCAAATCCTGCCTCATAGTACAGACCTCTGGTCTTTTGTCCTGCTTGTTAGTAAATAGCCAACAACTCCATTAAACTCTGTTGATGTCAAGCAACTAGCACTACTAGCTACTGGCCGATAGCCGGTTGTTTGGGAGCAGAGACGTTAATACATCCAACAGGCTGACAGCATACAGCCCATGGGTGTATTAGAAGATAATAAAAGTGATGAATTACAGCCAATATATCCATTATTACAGCCGCATACAGCAAGCAGGAAGCTGGTAGAACCCGATATGTTATATGAGCGTGCAGGGCAGTGCTGATGCACGATCATTATGCCGAGGAAAAGAACTCTGGATTCAGCTGTTAGTTCATTTTACAACTTTCAGGAGATAATGATTTAAATGAGGACTATATAAGTGTTCCTACTGGGAAGTTGATTTACCTCATTAAAAAATGATCATCTGATTTCCTTACGTCTCTTTATACATTCCACAGCAATGGACTCGTTGGCGTTTTCAGTCCAAAATGGTGAAAGCACAACCACAGCGCCATCTAGCGGTTATTGTCAAAAAAGTACCGGAGTTTCACCTCTTTGCTTCTATACTCTTTGCTGAAGTTGGATAATATGACAGTCACAGCCAAGTGTCTTGCTTACCTGCTTGTCATATTTATTTTTACTGTGTCCTCCACCTTTTCCCCAAGTAGGTCTAGTCCGATGGCTTCCACCTCTATCGGCAGTTCTCCATCCATCCTTCTGTTGATGCAGATTTTTCTGCTGCTGCTGCTTGTTCATATTACGCTTATTTTTAGTTGTGAAATTCTGACCTTTGTGACACATTTTATTGTGGCCAGTTTTATCACTAGGATTATGCATCACTTGTTCTTGGGTGAAGCCAAAGTCATTGTCTTTGAAGGATGTAGCAGGATAACTTCTGGTTAACTGGGCTTGGTAAAGTTGCTTCTGTGGAAAGAAAATACAAATAAATGACATGTCAAGGACATCATAACCTTTTCAAGTTTATGATGTACATGTTGTACAGACAAGCAGTGAAGACCCCATATAACATAACTTCATTTTGAATTACACAAAGTTGCAGGTAGACCTAGATAAAATGAATGCTGTCTAATATTACATTTCTGCAATAAAAGCTGTTGGATTGTATTGCATTGTCTTATACTGTGGGGGTAGTTGGGCGGATCGATACATCGATACTCACAGGTTACTCATTTGGTATTGAATTATTTTTTAAAAATATCGCTAATAAAATTATAAAGACAAAACGTGGCTGCATAACCTCCAAACGTTTTCAATATGTGTCACATGACTGTGGAAACCTATGTGAGATCAGAATGTAGCGCGCAGCCGCACACTTCTGCATTAAACCTGTGAGTGAGTCTACTGCAGGAGGTCTACGGAGAGCGAGCTGAGTGTCAGAGAATGGAAGAATGGCAAAAAAGGAAACGCAGCGTTGTGTGGTGCTACTTTTCCTCTGTAGATAAAATAACGGCAAGATGCACCATTTGTGACAAGAACGTGGCACACAGCAGCAACACGAGTAACCTCTTCAAACATTTAAAAACATCACACACTGAAAGTTACAGGGAGGAAGAACAACAAGAAGAAGATGGCCATACATCCAGGTCTCCTGCACCACCCTCAGTCCGACAAAAGACGTTGCAGGAGAGCTTTGAGAGAGGCACAGCATATCCAGGTACAGGTACAATCGTTATTAGTTCGTTGTTGCCGTGTCTGTCTGTCTACCCTAAATCCTAAAATCCTAAACATCATCATCATCATAATCTCATTTTAAATTTGGTTGTTACATGGGTTCAAGTTCTTTATAATCATGTGCACAACAATGAGAGTGAAGCAGTCGTTGGCAATGAACATCTTGGAGCTTAGACTCCCTCCAACAATGCTCATTAAATATGCAGACTATAAAAAAAGGAAAATCATGCAAATGAAAGCAAAATGAGAATCTAAGACATAAAACAGTGTATAAAATATAGGGCTAAAATATAAATAAAATGTAAAATAAAGTAGGCTAATATAAATTGGTGGTAGACAGTAATTGCAAATGAATAAACTGAATGTAAACAGTCACAGGTATGTGTCATGTGATTTGCCTTTACATGTAATGATCTGTTGAAATTACCATTATTTAAAAAAATCCACCAAAGTTAGGCGTAATATTAGACTATTTGCATCATATTTTCTTAATAGTCATCAATTGGTATTCTTCTCTCATCAATTCATTCTTCTAACTTCTTTTATAGACTTCTGGAATCATTTAATTATGATTGGATTAGTTTTTCTTCAAGGTTATGAAGATATTGACAGCTTAGAAATGACACTTGGACTGGTTATTGTCCAATCTGCTTTCAACTATCCCCTGTTTGAATCACCAATCTATAATCTTTATTCATTATTTTGGGGGGATTTTGTGTTGATTGCCTCATTATAAGCCTCACGTTTGTTTTAATCAATTATTGATTGTTATAATTGTCTTCTGTAAGTGTTTTTGATTTGGCTTTAGTATAGGCTATAAAAGGGATTGTCTCATATTGTGAATGTGATGCCTGACTAGGGATGCACAGATCAGACTTTTTCAGTACCTGGGCTTTGGGTGTTGGTCGATACCGACCAGTGTTTCATTAATCAGCTGTGTGCCTCACTGTGTGGAAGTGACTGGGATCACTCTTTTACGTGTAAGGCAACATCAGGCTGGACTTAAACATTGTTTTCCTAACTTTTTCAAATTAAATTTGACAAATAAATACATAGATATACATTTAATGAATTGTTTTTATCATTAAAATAATAAAACATAAACCAGCAACTGGGTAAAAGAAATCTTCAAAATGAGCAGGAATTTAAATTCTAGTATATAATGTATATCTTATATAAACATAGAGCTGAATTGAATAGATTGGCCCCATTGTCACAGACATTTGATCCAGCTATTTGAGTCAGTATCAGCCCGATATTCCATCCAGTATCGGTGCATCCCTATGCCTGACAAAAAGATAAGCCAACACTCAGTTTAACAATTACAAAACTGACATTTTACAGCATTACAAATTAACAACCTTCATGAAGGTTGTGTTTATTTCAGGGCTGTTGTTTGTATTAGACTGTATTAGTATTATTAGCTAGGTGTATCACATAAACTAGAAACTGAATGTAGCCTACAATGATGAAACATAGAACTTTCCATGCGATGTAGTGGCGCAGCCAACAAAACCTTTCACTAAATGCGACATGCGAGATCAATCTTCAACAAAAAGTTGCAACAAGGACACACAGATTAACCCTCCGAGACCCACAATAGCCCCGTTTTTGATAGCAGGTCAACAACAGATGTCACATAGAAGTGGTGTTCATCATCTGAAAGCTGGAACCTGAAGATTAATTTGAGATGCAGCTCAGCACTGTGTGTCAAGCTGTTCTAGTCATTAATCTGAAATAAACATGATTTAATTAATGAATTAATTATTAACAAAAATTGTTAAAGTGTATAAGGGCTTAGAACATTATGATTAAAGTATAAAATGGTCATTCCCATGCTATATTATGGCTCATAAGTTGCTGCAGATATTTTTGGGTTGATACCATTTGTTACACAGCATGGTTTTGGCCCTAAACTGCATGTGATTATCATAAAGTGGGCATGTCCGTAAAGGGGAGACTCGTGGGTACCCATAGAACCCATTTACATTCACTGATCTGGAGGTCAAGAGACCCCTTTGAAAATGGCCATGCCAGTTTTTCCTCACCAAAAGCTTTATTTTGATAACTTTACGATGTAATACAGTTAATTAAAGTTCCAATTCATCTCACCTTTTCATAAGGGCCAGTCTGCTCAAGCTGGGTTTTCCTCTTTCTGGCATTGCCTCTTTTACCCTCCCCAGTCTCATTCCTGTAAAACAAAATGAGTTTGTTGTGAGAATACGTTAGATGAACGAAGTGCTCCCTCGAACTCATCAAAGTAATAATGGCTGCCTATCGTTGAATAACTGCGGTGTGGACAGGCTGGTTGACCAGGCTGACCAGGCTGGCTGACCAGGCTGGCTGGTTGACCAGGCTGACCAGGCTGGCTGACCAGGCTGGCTGACCAGGCTGGCTGACCTGGCTGGCTGGTTGACTTGACCAGGCAGACTGGCTGACCTGACTGGTTGACCAGGCTGGCTGGTTGACCAGGCAGGCTGGTTGACCAGGCTGGCTGACCAGGCAGGCTCGTTGACCAGCCTGCCTGGTTTGCTCATTTTCTACTTCAGTCTTCTTGTGGAAACACTAGAATGGCACTCCTAGCTGAAGATGTGACCCCCAGTCAGAAGATACCGGAAGTAGAAAAAGGAACTTTTAAACAGCCACGTGCACACGTGGGTGGGGACTCACAGACACAAACAAAGCTGCTTCAGTCTTCTCCAGCTAGTATTACCTATCCTAACCTCCTTTCCTGTCAAATGACAAAACTATATTCCAGTTTGAATTGCGGTCCAGTAAAGGTGGCTTACATGACTCCCTCGCTCTGGCGCTCACTCCATCGCTCCATCCATGGATGGATCCCTCCACCGTCCCGCATCGTTCAGCTCTTCTTCCGGGTGTCAGATAAACGTCACTTCTTCTTCTTCTTGTTTTTCTTCTTCTTCTTCGTCTTCTTCTTCGTTGGAACTTTATAGCGGTTCGCAAAACACTTTATGATGCATTACCGCCACCAACTGGTCTGGAGTGGGGATCAGGATTCTAACTACTCGCTAGTTTTACTACTAAAGAAAATGAAAATAATCATAATCAATCACACACACACACACACACACACACACACACACACACACACACACATATATATATATATATATATACCTAAATACCTAAATATGAGATATACGTATAAATATATATATATATATATTATATATATATATGATGATATCAGTAATATGCTCCGATTCCAGTTCATCATTAATCAGCTTGAAGAGCAGCATTTGTTTTAATAGAGATACAGCAAACCCTATATAGAATTGAAATGATTGGATTAGATACAACATTTGTATGGATAACACATATATAACACAGCACATATAGGAATTAAAGGAAATGAATTAGCTGACAAGTGTGCAAAGGAATCGACAAAAACAAATCAGACTGACATCACAGTACCCTTTAGTAAAAATGAAAAATGAAGACGACAATTAAGCATAAGCTGAAAGAAAGGTGACAAAAGGTGGGAAGAAGAGAGATCAGGAAGGTAGTTATACAGTATTCAAAGAAAAGTAGATATGATGAGAAGCACAAGGAGAACCCGGAGAGAGGAAACAGTAATATCTAGTGTGATATCTTCGGATATCAATAACCAGATAGCGAGAATTCATCTTCAGTCGAGCTGGCTTTATTGCAGGAACAACTTAATAGCATTAGAACATGCCCAACATGGAGGTACAGCCTCTGCTGCCCGGGCTGTATACACACTGCCCCTCACTCTGGGTAATCCTACCATGTGTATGGTCCTGGAGTCCTCTACTGGGTCTGGGTCAACAGTCACTTCATAACATCCCTCCCCTCTCAAATCTGAACTCCTCTCTGTAGTTTACAGTGACTCAACACACAATAATAATACAACAAATGCACATGTAACTTAACAAAACAGTAAACACCACTGTTCTTGTGTTCTGCTTATCTTTTCATACCCACCAACATAAACAGGGTTAAACACATACTCTTATCAGTGTGACGTGTTTCCATTCTAACACTGTTTACTGTTGAGTTCTGTTTTTTTGTTTTTTTGTTTTTTACAACACAAAAAATATTATACTGTGTATACAAACCTTACATATAACAGTTCAGGCTCAACTCAAGTATGCTCAAAATAAATGTGGTTAAAGGGTTAATTACAGTACCACAACCACAGTGCTGAAACAAAACAATGTATCATCTTTGTGTCTTAAACATGTTCTTCACTTCACAAAGTCTTTCATATCCGCTGGTGGTTTCCTGTTTCTTTGAGATTGGAACAACACCTCAGTTGGCGACCCACCAGGTGCACTGCTCTCTTTGTGTTGCTTCACAATAGGCAGAGCTTTGTCATCCTCTTGTGTAGTACCTACAGTATGTGCTGTGGCTCTCTGCTGGTCACCGGTGGTGGTACCACACACTCCTCTTCCTGTGTCCAATCTGGCATCAGAGCGGGCAGATCCTGCTCCTGTCTGCTGAACAGTTGATCCACGTGTCGCCTGACAACTTTACCATTTCCCAGCAACACTGTGTAGGAAACTGGTCCTGTGATCTCCTGTATCAGTCCTGGTACCCATTTAGGTCCACATCCATAGTTTTTGGTTTGGACAATGTCTTCTTCCACAAAGTTGCGTTCTTTGGCATGTTTGTCATGGTAGGTTTTTTGACTTGCTTGTTTTGCTTCCACTTTGTGTTTCAGGTCTGGGTGAATGAGATCAAGTGTACACCTCACCTTCCTACCCATCATCATCTCAGCAGGAGACAGTCCCGTTGTTGACTGTGGAGTGATGCGATAGCTAAACAAAGCTCTGTTTAACTTTGTCTCCAATGTGTCACCTGTGCTCTTTTTCATGAGCTCTGTGAATGTTTATACAGCTCTTTCAGCCAAGCCGTTAGATGAGGGCTGGTACGGTGCTGATGTGACATGTGGGATTCCACTTCGTGTCATAAACTCTTTTGTTAGTTTACTGATTAAATACTGGGCATTGTCAGACACAATCATCTCTGGGATACCATGTGTGATGAGACTGTTTCTCAGACAATTTATCATCGCTGCTGATGTAGCTGAGGTCACCAGGTATACATCTAGCCATTTCCAGTGAGCATCCACAATCACTAAGAACATTTTACCCATAAAAGGACCTGCATAATCCATGTGGAGTCTCTTCCATGGCTTTTCAGGCCACTCAGGGGTGCAGGGGTGCAGGGGTGCACATGCCGGTGCCTTTCTGTGTTCTTGGCATGTGGTGCATGACTTTACCTTGTCTTCAATGTCAGTGTCCATTTGAGGCCACTACATGTAACCTCTTGCCAGGCCTTTGGTGCGGCTCAATCCAGGGTGTGACTGATGTAACTGCTCCATATTAGGAGCTAGTCCACTCTCTGGTGTCACAATGCAGGCTCCCCACAGCACACATCCATCCTGTACACTCAGCTCATGTTGTATCTGTTTATAAGGCATAAAGTCTCTGTCTGGGTTATTGGGCCATCCTCTCAGGACATACTCACGGACCCGGGAGAGTAGGGGATCCTTAGTGGTCCATTGTTGCAGCTGGTCCGATGTCGTTAATCGACTCTGCTCCTGGTCCGACATTAACACATGCTCCTCCGGTGCTGGACCTCTGGGTGTCTCTGGAAGTGGGAGACGGCTAAGAGCGTCTGCGTTACCGTTGTCTTTACCTGCTCTTTACATGATCACATACTCATATGCTCTTAACTGGGGCTACTCAGATTTGTGACGTGGCTCCAGCATCCTCTAGCCACGGTGTAGCGCCGTGCTCGACAGCGCCGGTCGTTGTGAAATATCGTACATGGTTAAAGATCGCCATCTTTTGTTGTAAGTTCAGTTTATTGATTTGAAATAGCTGATGTCAGGCTGTGGATGTGGATGGCATGAATTATGGGGAAGAGATGTTGCACATTTTGAATAGTGGATCTGTGCAGACTATTGTGCATAAGCCTATTTGTTGTGAAGTTTTTGCTCTCTCTCTCTCTCTCTCTCTCTCTCTCTCCCCTCTCTCGATGGAGCTGTCCCTCTCTCTCTTACTCCGTCTGTTTGTATCTCTTACACAAACAATGCACTGCAGTTATCAGATGTAGCCTATTGGTGGAGAGTTGTAACGGGGACTGTAATGGAGTCATTGTTTAAGTTTGGTAACGGTATTTTACGACCTTGATATTAAAGGATTGTGCACTCGCCTGCTGACTCATGATACATGTATGTGCGTCAGGATAAAATAAAGTTAGAGGACAGACATGAATGTAAACTGCAACTTGACTTGTTGGCGGAGGCGTACACCCGCGAGGCGGTAACTCTAGTCATACATGAAGGAAAAAGCCCCGGAGAAGTTGACTCTGTAGAGGGCCATGGCCTCGGTGCAGAACAGCAGGGGTCATCATGTATGTGGAGAGAGAAGATAAACTGAAGAGAGATACAAACATCCAGCTTATGAAATGGTGATTACATCATGCTCCTCAAAGTAAGTACACATTCTCATGTGACATCATTTTATATTATCAGCTCCATATTGTAATGATCGTTTGGTAAATTGAAGTCAGATCACTAAAAGGAAGTATGATATGAAGTAAGACATTGCTAGTGTTTTTGTTTTGCTTCCTGAGCTGTCTGTGAAGTGAGTACAAACACTTCCCAGAAAAGAAAAAGACAAGTGCCATGTATTAGCTGGATGGGGTTTCACAAGTACTGCTGGTTTAGTTGTTGGTGAGCTGAGAGCGATGACTGCAGGTCTGGAAGGAGAAAAGACCTCGTCTTCCTGCCAGGGTTTTCCATGCAGGTGGATGTGATACGGCACAAACAGGATTCTGTCAGGTCTGACAGTTCGGCACAAACTGTCTGTTTACAGAAAATGTCGGCTGGTATAGAAATGCTACAAACATCTTCAATGAAATAATGAATAAAGAAATGAAGTGAATCAGCGGGATGACTGTAGCCTGTTGATGGACATGAACACAAACTGTGACTACACAGATGTACTCAACGTGTACTCGGATACATCAGAGTACCTTCCCTGGATTAAAAGCACCCTCAAATGTTAAGAGTCAAAATCTTCTTCAGCATACATTCATTGTAATACAGAGGCATAGTGGTATTCAAAATAAAAGTTTATTTCAAATACCATATTTAATTTCCTTCTGTAACAACCTCATCAGAAGACACAGATTGTGTAGTGCCAGTGAATAACTGCCAGTGAATAACAACAATAATAACAATAACAATTAAAGCAGTAATGAAACAATAATAACAATAACAATTATAGCAAAAATAATAGCTAAAAACAAAACAATAACAACTATAGCAACTATAGCAATAATGACAAAATAATAACAATAATATCAATAACAATTATAGCAATAATAATTACAAAAAACAACAAAAATAATAATAATAACTATAGCAATCATAATGACAAAAAACAAAACAACAAAATAATAATAATAATAATATCAACAGTAATTACAACTATAGCAATAATACTAATAAAAACAAAATAATAATAATAATAATAACAACAACAACAATAATAATAATAATAATAATAATAATAATAACAATAATAATAATAATAATAATAATAATAATAATAATAATAATAATGGATTAACTCCTCTCCGGTGTGTAATGTTGAATGTGTGAATGGAGTGGAGTGTAACCATGACAGTAAATGTGGACAACAAAACGTAATTTAAACAGGAAGTTATTTTCATTCTTTCATCCCACCATTAATACAAACATATAAACAGACATCCCTCATTTTGCTGTAATATTTCTATATAATAAAGACTGAAAAAAAATGAAAAATATAGTGATAAATTATCAAGTGATTTAATAAACTTGATTGACATGAAACAGTGTTGATCTGATCTGATCTCTATCTTTCAATTCACATACATTTTCATCACTGCCATTTTCTTCAGTCATTTTGTGTTACTTCCACCCTTGAGGCCACTTTCCTTAAGTGATAAATGGCAATTTTGTGTTGTGAATGGTGAATGATGATGGGACAAATTGTGAAATATGGCTACGTTTTCAACATATCACGACTGTTTTAGTCAAATCGTCTTCAATTCACATGCATTTTCATCACCTCCACTTAATGTGTGTTACTTCCACCCCTCATAGTAGTGTGCACATGATGAAGAATTGCATTTATATGTGAGCATTTTGTTCTATTCGTGCTGAATAAATCACATTATGAATCGGATGATTTTAACTTGTTAATGTTGGTTTTCTGGGTATTGTTACAGACCTTTTTTCTTTGCTGTGAGGTGTGTGTCCTCGGACTGTGTGTGGTACTGCTGCCATCTGCTGGTTACTGACTGTACTAACAGTTTCCTTTGACCCAGTACTACACTGTATAGTTCACAGTCTTTTCACATGATTTCAGCACTTATTTTCTAACATGTATAATGAGTTTAGAAACAAATCTCTGATTTCACTTTACCAGGACTTTAAATCATATTGGAGTTGGGAGATCGATCCATAACACTGAAAAAAACATGTGATACTAAAAATCAATAGGAGACACAGCACTAGCATCTCCACCCAGTACTTCACCCATTTCCCCAACACATTTGCTATTAATTCAATCACCAAAACCAACCGGGGCCCTGGGGCAAGTCGCAGGGATTGATGTATTGATTTGCAATCTACTTATTGATATGTAACTGGTAACTTGTGTTTTTCTAAATATTGTAAATAAGTGTCAAATCATAAGGGTAAGTTTTGTGACTTTTATGGAGAAAACAATTATTTATGGATTAAGAAAATTGGTAGATGAATGGATAATGCCCTTTAAACACAGAGTGATAACAAGTGTGTTGCTCTTTATTTCTTTTTGTTAAAAAGAAAAAATGCTATATTTCCCAGTCTTTGTGCTAAGCTAAGCTAACCAGTTGCTTGCTGTAGCAATATATTTAACGGACAAATATAAGATTGATATCTCATCTAACACTACACAAGTCAGCAAAGAAGCATTTCCAAACGGTCTCTATTTGTTTAGTATGAGTATTTAGACATCAAATACACATATGAATTGAGTTATGCTCAAATGAAATGTCAGTTAGGCAAACTGTTAGCTAGAAAAGTAGTTTGAACGCTGTCAAATGAAAATGACAAACTCCCTGTATCATAAATACCATACCAAAGAGAGTGTAACTTGTGTACTGAAAATACCCACTTGTATTATCTCTCATTTGATTTAGCTTAACAAGGCTCCACTTTGTAGGAGTCCGGTAGTCGCTTTCAGTCCAAAATGGCGCCCTACTCTGCCTCTGATTAGCTTACCCTGATATTCTTACCCTAACCAATCTCATTCCTCATGCCTAAACCTGACCAACCCAACCAGCGAAGGCTATGAGTACTAGCCAATCAGAGGCAGAGCAGGACGGGTCAGTACACTGGCTTTCCAAGAAAAATACTGCAGTTTGTTACCATTGTGTTACCACATGCATTAACAAATCAACTGGGGAACTTTTAGGCAGCAAAAGACAACTGGACCTGAATATAGTAGGAACATGATTACAATGCTGAACTTCTTGTAACATACATTATCTCCATGTTCAATCAACACAGTCAACATGAGGCTTCACAGCACAACACGGCAGCAGATTTATGCCCATGAACCCAAAGTCCAGCATGGAGCGGCTGAGTGAACGTGGTCTGGTATCTGTGGAGGAGGGTCATGGTTTCAGAGACGCTGTAGAAGGACAGAATACCTGCCCTGTGGTCCAGGTACACTCCCACTCTGGAGGACATAGGGTGGGGTTTGGCAGCATGGATGTACATGTGTCTGACTATATAACGGCTGTCGAAACAATCCAAAGCCCAAGACTTGTAATTGCATCCAAAGATACTTTCAGTTCCCGTTCTGCTGACATCTTTGTATGAAATGGCAACAGAAACAGCTCCGCTCCTCTCCACCTCCCAGTAACGGCGTCCGGTTAAACTCTCTTTACTCAGGACCAGAGGCCCGTCCACGAATCGGTCCGGGTGACTGGGATATACCTGATCTTCTTCCATGTTTGTTGCTTTTCGGTTCCCCTCAGACAACATCAGATGTGCGTTTGCTGTGTTTGGATCCAGTGTTATTTCACAGGAGTATTTTAAGAAGTCAGCCCTGGTTTTGGGCTCTTCTTCTTCTGGTTGTAAAGTGTCAGTTGGTAACATCTGTTCATTAAGACTCTCCTGTAGTTTATCTGCAGGTCCTGGAGCAGCTTGGCTTCCTGTCTTCTTTAAATCTATTAACATGGTGTTTCCCTCCAGGACAGGCCTCGGCATGAGGACCTGTCTGCACTGAGGACAGCTGTCAGTTGTGTCTTCATCACAGAGGCTTTTAATACAGCTTGTGCAGTAGCTGTGCCCACAGGGAATAGCCACCAGATCCTCTAATAGCTCAAAACACATCAAACAGTGTTTCTCCTGGTCAGACTGGGTTCCTTGCTGTGCCATGGCCCCTCTCAGAAACTGTAAAAGTCAAACTGCTCCCCTTCCTGATAAACACTGCCCTCTGATGCTGAGTTAATTTCCTTCATGTGCTTGCTGATCTGCACTGAATGTGGATTGTGAGCTCTCTCTCTCTTAACAGCCTGCTGGTTAGACCCATCTGTACGCTGGCAGATCTGTGCAGGAGGCTCCTGGACTGAATAGGAGTGGCTGTGTTTCCGAGCAGGAAGTCGAAGGAGGGGTTATCTGGGTTTTCAATTTTTTCCAGGAAGAGGAGCGGCTGAGCGGGTGTTTACAAGAATGACTGAATAAGGTCAACCTATAACACTTTTCCTCACAAAAGAAAATAAAAACTAACTCTAAAGAAACTGTTCCATACACCATTTTATTTAGAGGAAAGTGTCTGCCTTTCAGGACTATGTTAACTCTGATATGAATGACCTCCAGTCACCCAAACTTTTAAGTCTAAAATAAATACTATGTGCTGAAAATGTATGATTATCACCAAGAGAGTCATGTAGTAGAATCTCCTACAGTGAAGCAGCAGCATGAACGTTTTAAAGTTTTTATTCCAACATTATTTCCAGTATAAACATTCTGGAGAAGTAGTTCAATCTGGCTTTTAAAGCCAGGAAAACTGCATTTTAATGTTAATTCTACTCTGGCCTCCACGTTGTCCATTGACTCCTGTTATTACACGGCTGTGTTGAATACTCAATTCTGATTGGTCAATCAGAATCAGAACAGATTGTGTTATTTCTTTATAACAGACCGTTGCTATGTATAACAGACCGTTGCTATATAAAACAGACCATAGCTATGTAAAACAGACCTTTGCTATGTATAACAGACCGTTGCTATGTAAAACAGACCATTGCTATGTAAAACAGACCTTTGCTATGTATAACAGACCGTTGCTATGTAAAACAGACCGTTGCTATGTATAGCCGACCGGTGCTATGTATAACAGACCGTTACTATGTATAACAGACTGGTGCTACGTATAACAGACCGTTGCTATATATAGCAGACCGTTGCTATGTATAACAGACCGTTGCTATGTATAACAGACCATTGCTACATATAGCAGACCGTTGCTATGTATAACAGACCGGTGCCATGTATAGCAGATCGTTGCTATGTAGAACAGAACGTTGCTATGTATAACAGACCGGTGCCATGTATAGCAGATCGTTGCTCTGTATAACAGACCATTGCTATCGACGCAGTTCTGATGGCGGACTCTGGTGGACTGTTTTTGTGTAAAATTTATTGATTTCTTCAGTAGTTAGCCGTGTAATAAGCAGGATAATTTACAGCTAGCGGTTCATTGTTGTGAATTAAAACCCCTTCAGGGTGATGCGGCACGCGGTGCATCGCCCTGCCGGGGTTTATTTCACAACAATGACCGGCTCGCTAGACATTATCCCTTACATACTGGACACCTCGTCAGGCGTTATCCTGCTTACACCATAGTCACTTGCTAGAGAAAAGAAATGAAGACCATTAATTTATATTTTCATGTGTTTTGCAACCAAACCCCCCAATCCATTCACTGCATTTCCCTGGTAACCCTGAGGGTTCGCTAATACCAGGAACAATCATAATTTAGGGCGGCTGTGGCTCAGAGGGTAGAGCAGGTTGTCCACCAATCGAAAGGTCGATGGTTTGATCCCCGGCTGCTCCGGGTCACATGTCGTTGTGTCCTTGAGCAAGAGACTTAACCCCACATTGCTCCCGAAGGCATAGCCATTGGTGTGAATGAGTATTTAGATTAGATCCTGATGGGCAAAGTTGGCACCTTAGCAGCCTCTGCCATCAGAGTATGAATGGGTGAATGCTGACATGTAGTGTAAAGCGCTCTGAGTGGTCGGAAGACTAGAAAAGCGCTATATAAATGCAAGTCCATTTACCATTTGCAAGTCCATTTAATGTTCCTATGCAATGGAAACGTTGTTACTCCATAGGACGGACCTTAGCTACGACTTGGCAACGGGAGATATTTCTAGTCCGCTCAGCTCATAGGACCCTTTAGCTCAGCTACGAGCCAGAAAGCTAACGTTATGCTAGCAAGATTCAACGTCAATAACATTACGTACAGTTGACAACCGGTAAATATAATCTGACACTATGTTCAACAACAAGAGCTGTGTTTAACTCCATCAGTCTCTAAAGCTGCAGAGTCCACTCCAATCATTGGCACTCTTTAAGGTCGTCATTAGTTTCTCACTTTCTATCACATCTGTGCTGTTTGAAAACCCACCAACTAAATGAATAAACAGACGAGTTGCTTCTTGATCAGTAGTTTGGTTCAAACTTCTTACGTCTCCCTTTGGAAATCTAAAAATATTATTTGTTGAGTTTCCCCAAAATACCATACAGTCAGTGATGTATGGAATAGATAGATAGATAGATAGATAGATATATACACAGATAGACAGATAGATAGACAGATAGATAGATAGACAGATACAGTGCATCCGGAAAGTATTCACAGCTATGTTACTTATTCCAAAATGGATTCAATTCATTTTGTCCCTCAAAATTCTACACACAATACCCAATAATGACAAAGTAAAAAAAGTTTGTTTAAAATTTTTGCAAATTTATTAAAAATAAAGAACGAAAATATAACATGTACATAAGTATTCACAGCCTTTGCTCAATACTTTGTTGAAGCACCTTTGGCAGCAATTACAGCCTCAAGTCTTTTTGAGTATGATGCTACAAGCTTGGCACACCTATTTTTGGGCAGTTTCTCCCATTCTTCTTTGCAGGACCTCTCAAGCTCCATCTGGTTGGATGGGGAGCGTCGGTGCACAGCCATTTTCAGATCTCTCCAGAGATGTTCAATCGGGTTCAAGTCTGGGCTCTGGCTGGGCCACTCAAGGACATTCACAGAGTTGTCCCGAAGCCACTCCTTTGTTATCTTGGCTGTGTGCTTAGTGTCGTTGTCCTGTTGGAAGATGAACCCTTGGTCCAGTCTGAGGTCCAGAGCGCTCTGGAGCAGGTTTTCATCAAGTATGTCTCTGTACATTGCTGCAATCATCTTTCCCTCCATCCTGACTAGTCTCGCAGTTCCTGCCGCTGAAAAACATCCCCACAGCATGATGCTGCCACCACCATGCTTCACTGTAGGGATGGTATTGGCCAGGTGATGAGCGGTGCCTGGTTTCCTCCAGACATGACGCTTGGCATTCAATGCTGCAGACATTTTTCTGTACCCTTCCCCAGATCTGTGCCTCGATACAATCCTGTCTCGGAGGTCTACAGACAATTCCTTGGACTTCATGGCTTGGTTTGTGCTCTGACATGCACTGTCATCTGTGGGACCTTATATAGACAGGTGTGTGCCTTTCCAAATCATGTTCAATCAACTGAATTTACCACAGGTGGACTCCAATCAAGTTGTAGAAACATCTCAAGGATGATCAGTGGAAACAGGATGCACCTGAGCTCAATTTTGAGTGTCATGGCAAAGGCTGTGAATACTTATGTACATGTGATTTTTTCGTTTTTTATTTTTAATAAATATGCACAAATTTAAACATTTTTTTTTCACATTATCATTATGGGGTATTGTGTGTTGCATTTTGAGGAAAAAAATGAATTTAATCTATTTTGGAATAAGGCTGTAACATAACAAAATGTGGAAAAAGTGAAGCGCTGTGAATACTTTCCAGATGCACTGTAGATAGACGGATAGATAGATAGATAGATAGATGGATAGATAGACAGATAGACAGATAGACAGATAGATAGACAGATAGATAGATAGACGGATAGATAGATAGATAGATAGATAGATAGATAGATGGATAGATAGACAGATAGACAGATAGACAGATAGATAGACAGATAGATAGACAGTGTAGTATCTTGCCTGCGACAGTGCTGTTGAAGTGATGAGAAAGGATGCTCCGCGGACACTGTTCTTGCTGGTATAATAGAGTTTATTACAAACAAGCAACAAATGTCATAACGAACGTCTAGAGCGTCCGGAGGTCTCAAGTCAAATCTGAAAGTCCTGCACTTCGGGGCTCTCGCACCTCCTTATAACGGGGTCATATCATGCAGCATCTGCTCTGAGGATATGACCCTGTATGGCTCCTTTGTCCTAAATGTTTATCTTTCAGCCCCTGGACATATCCTGTGACCCTAGGTCTCCACGTATGCTTCTTACACATCTGTTTACAATTAGGGGCCCCACTATCCGGTGCAAGACCTGAAAATATACCACATATTCCCCCCTTCGGGACTTACAAAGTCTCGAAAAAATAAAAGAAGAGACATACAGGTGTATTAACATGACAAATTTAACAACCTGCCCTTTTTACCATTGAAACTACTGTATGGAGTATAAAAGTGAGAGTGAAAAACCTGTCAGGCAGCTAATCTTTCTTGAAATATCCATTAAACAATGTAGACAGGAAAATTCTCTCACGGTCCCTCTGCCAAGGCGACCATACGTAGTACTCCATAATACTGAAATGAGGAAATTTAGCAATTTGTGTATGGAAATGACTTTAAGCAAATACATATGGAACTCTCAGCAAATTAAAACAAAACAATGTCCAAAGTCAGGCTGGTCAACCCATCGCACCTTTCTATGGACCTTTTCCTGCCTACCCCACTGTCCCTAAACATCGAGAAAAAGAAAACATCTGAGGTCCCATTATATTTAGAAACCATCATTTGCCAAGCATGTAATACACAAAAAACAATTCATTTTTAAGAATACTAATGTAACATCTTAAGAGAAGACATAAGACTGTATAACGCTGCAGTTTCTCAGCAGCCTTGACTCCGGTGTAGTATCGATGGCGTCTTGACTCTGGATGTTATATCGCCAGTCCACGTTCAAAGTTCTTCAGACCATTCGTATTTTCATGTTTGACGTGTCTGACCCCATTCAGCCCATCGGAGTCCCCGACAATCCATCACCCTCACAGTGGTCTTCCCCCAATATGTTCTAGAATGAAAGACAAGAAAACCAGTATCTTTTGCATACAGAACAGATACAAATTAAAACATCAAACACAGAATAAGAACACTTCTATATGTAAAATTAGAAATCATATTGTCCATTAATCATATTGTTCATTTGTTGCCATACCCCCCTTTTGAGACTAAACAAAGTCTCGAAAAAATAACAAATCAACACTACAAACTACGCAAGCAAAAACAGAGGTAAATAATATGATTATAATCATATGAGATATTTAAAATGGAAGGATACTTTATCAAGTGTCTGTGTCACCTTCTCCAATTTCCTAGGCGTTAATGTTGTCACCAAGGTAGTACTCTGATTGAATGCATTATCATTATTTATTGATTTCAAATTTAAAGTAGCAGTCCCTATCCGTGTGTTATTTACCTTTGCAGTGGTTGCTTCAACAGGTCTTAGGTTTGTTATCATAAGTCTCACCTTACGACTTACGTAACTTTCAATCCAAGAGTGGCTAGATGGAACAAATTTAAACTCTGGCTCTCGATATGTACATATATATTCTCCTTCGTCTTCCCGAGTAACGTTACGCAGGACAAGGGAACAATCATCTTTAATTTTCATCCACCTAACCTCATTAAACAGAATATACTTCCTCTGATCCTCCTCTGAAGTTTCCACTGGACCAGTTGCACTCGCGAGCAAAATGGCCTTGTTGTCCACAATTATAACATTCGTTTGATTGCTGTTGAAAGTTTGGATTAAACCTTCCTCCTCTTCCGAAATTTCTTTGATCTCTTCCTCTCCAGGGCTGCGCTTGATCAAAAGCTGGCTGTGGGTAGGAGACAACTGGAACCATCGGCGGTGGCTGGAACGATTGGAGCTGAACCTGGTTCGGCTGTGGTTGTGGTACTTGTTGATTTAGTGGAGCCTGATTCTGCATAACCAGAGCCTGCTTCTTCTCCATCCTCTTGTTATCCATCAGTTGTATTTGATTAAGTTTCCTGAGGGTCTCTTGGTCCTGGTCTTTTTGATCGTGTTCCTTTTTCCTATACAGCTCCACTTGGTGGGCTATATGATCCGTATAAACACCCTTTGCCATGCTTCCAAGACCAACCACCTCTGCCAATTTGCTTCTCACTGGCAGGGGCAACCCCTTCTGTATTCTTGTTCGCAAAATTGACTGCTCCATTTGATTCAAATTTTCCTGTGACATTTCTCCACACTTGATGAACTCTCGACACATAGGCCCTCGGGTTTTCCTCTTGTCCCAGTGGTTCAATAAAAATATTGTCAGGATGTACATTTGTCGGAAATGTTTCTTTCAGCGCCCTGCACACTTGGCCTCTACTTGCAGCAAACAGCTCTGAATCATTCGCAGCAGTTCCCACATATCGATTAAGTCCAGCTTTCTGTAGAATTTCATCCATACCTGTGATCCCAAGAAGGTTAGCCAACAGTCTCTTGACGTCTCCCATGGCCAGATGTGTTCCTACTGTGATTTCTTCCAGCTTTGAAATCCAAGGATATGCTCCGTCTTGAAGAGTAGGTAACTTTTCAAGTATGTTTGACATATCTGTACTCTGCCAGGGTTTATACTCCAAATTCTGTCCTCGGATAATGACTGGAATCATCTTGCTGGGATTCGACTGTTTTCTAGAGCGAGTTCTAGTTGTCGTGGCAGATTGTTCGAAGTTTTCACTCTCTAACTCTTCCTTCCGAAGCCACAATTCCTCTAGCTGGTACTGTAGGTCTCTTAGTTCTTCTGGACTATCAGTTTGTTGTCGTTCGCGGCAGCATCGGTCTATGCCTATTTTGATCTTTCTTAAAGTCTTCCGGGTTTCCTCTTCATGGCTCTCTTCATCCTCACTATCATCAGAGATAACATTTCCTCTGATTTCCGCTCTTGTCAACATCCGCCTGACTGCAGGGTCATATCCTCCCCTGCTCCCTTCCTGATCGCTTTGGTCGCTCTCGTTTCCATGGTCCGGCTTTTGCCTCCCAGACCCAAACCTTGTTTTATTCTTTCTTTTGGATCTTGGATACATCGTTATAGTTGTCTCCGCTCGTCCTGTTTCTATTATTCTGTCCTCCTCATTTCTGATACGGTAGTCACCCTCCTGACTGATCACCGGGATTTGAGGATAGATTTTCTTAGACTTTGTCCCTACCTCATAAGGTGGTGGTCCCTTCACTGGGTTCATATGTGAGAACAATGAAGTGGTGTCTTTCTTCAGTTTTTCTGTTTTTTCTGTGTTTTGTTTTATTTCTTCTGCAACTTTATCCCTTTTATCGTTTGCAGCTTTGATCAGTTTCTGTCCCTCATCATCAAACAACTGGAGAATGCCAAGCTCCACTTGCCTCTTCTCCTTGCGTTTTCTCCCCTTTTTTCCCTTCTTTTGCTCTGCCTTGTATGTGGATACAAATACCAGCATTATTTTAATTACATCTGGGTTAAGAGTCCCCTCTATTGGCCATGGTTGGTCAATTTCAGGCCAGCGTTTGTGCCATTTTTCCGATATTTTTGCAATGTTTGCAATGCCCTTAATTAAAGGATTATTCTTCTGTACTATCTCAACAGGAGTGATTACTTTTGGATTTTTAGTGTTCTTTTTTCCCATTGTAACGGCTTCCTTATGTTCCGTTATTGTACTTTAAGAAGTAATTTTTTAAAATTAAAACTACTCAAGGCTATTTAGATTACTTCCCCCTTTTTTTTTTTTTTTTTTTTAACCCAATTACCCAATTAATCAATTAACCAAATATCCAATTATCCAATTATCCAATTAATCAATTAATCAAATATCCAATTATCCAATTAATCAATTATCCAAATATCCAATTATCCAATTATCCAATTAATCAAACAATCAAGTATCCAATCAATCAAATATCCAATTATCCAATTAATCAAACAATCCAGTATCCAACTATCCAATCAATCAAATAATCAAGTATCCAATCAATCAAACACCCAACTATCCAATTAATCAAACATCCACTTATCCAATTAATCAAATGATCAATTATCCAATTAATCAAATATTCAGCTCAAATCGTCAAACAATCACCACATTGAATGTCCACCACATCACAGATCAGACAAACCACGCGCAATAACATAAATGAACATCTGCAATTGTCAGCAGAGGTTAGACTAAACAATCAGATGCCATTAATTAATCAAATGCATTAGCTGATCAATCGGTTGC